>NC_140003.1:33901554-34367738 GCF_964263955.1 Coregonus lavaretus | reverse complement strand
TTATGGTGGAAAATAAGTATTTGGTCAATAACAAAAGTTTCTCAATACTTTGTTATATACCCTTTGTTGGCAATGACACAGGTCAAACGTTTTCTGTAAGTCTTCACAAGGTTTTCACACACTGTTGCTGGTATTTTGGCCCATTCCTCCATGCAGATCTCCTCTAGAGCAGTGATGTTTTGGGGCTGTCGCTGGGCAACACGGACTTTCAACTCCCTCCAAAGATTTTCTATGGGGTTGAGATCTGGAGACTGGCTAGGCCACTTCAGGACCTTGAAATGCTTCTTACGAAGCCACTCCTTCGTTGCCCGGGCGGTGTGTTTGGGATCATTGTCATCCTGAAAGACCCAGCCACGTTTCATCTTCAATGCCCTTGCTGATGGAAGGAGGTTTTCACTCAAAATCTCACGATACATGGCCCCATTCATTCTTTCCTTTACACGGATTAGTCGTCCTGGTCCCTTTGCAGAAAAACAGCCCCAAAGCATGATGTTTCCACCCCCATGCTTCACAGTAGGTATGGTGTTCTTTGGATGCAACTCAGCATTCTTTGTCCTCCAAACACAACGAGTTGAGTTTTTACCAAAAAGTTATATTTTGGTTTCATCTGACCATATGACATTCTCCCAATCCTCTTCTGGATCATCCAAATGCACTCTAGCAAACTTCAGACGGGCCTGGACATGTACTGGCTTAAGCAGGGGGACACGTCTGGCACTGCAGGATTTGAGTCCCTGGCGGCGTAGTGTGTTACTGATGGTAGGCTTTGTTACTTTGGTCCCAGCTCTCTGCAGGTCATTCACTAGGTCCCCCCCGTGTGGTTCTGGGATTTTTGCTCACCGTTCTTGTGATCATTTTGACCCCACGGGGTGAGATCTTGCGTGGAGCCCCAGATCGAGGGAGATTTTCAGTGGTCTTGTATGTCTTCCATTTCCTAATAATTGCTCCCACAGTTGATTTCTTCAAACCAAGCTGCTTACCTATTGCAGATTCAGTCTTCCCAGCCTGGTGCAGGTCTACAATTTTGTTTCTGGTGTCCTTTGACAGCTCTTTGGTCTTGGCCATAGTGGAGTTTGGAGTGTGACTGTTTGAGGTTGTGGACAGGTGTCTTTTATACTGATAACAAGTTCAAACAGGTGCCATTAATACAGGTAACGAGTGGAGGACAGAGGAGCCTCTTAAAGAAGAAGTTACAGGTCTGTGAGAGCCAGAAATCTTGCTTGTTTGTAGGTGACCAAATACTTATTTTCCACCATAATTTGCAAATAAATTCATAAAAAATCCTACAATGTGATTTTCTGGATTTTTTTCCTCAATTTGTCTGTCATAGTTGACGTGTACCTATGATGAAAATTACAGGCCTCTTTCATCTTTTTAAGTGGGAGAACTTGCACAATTGGTGGCTGACTAAATACTTTTTTCCCCCCATGGTACACACTTCAGAAAGTATTCATACCCCTTGACATTTTGTCAAAACCTGAATTCAAAACAGATTCTCACCCATCTACACACAATATCCCATAAGGACAAAGTGAAAACATGTTTAATTTTTATTGCAATTTATTGAAAATGAAATACAGAAATCTAATTTACACTGAACAAAAATATAAATGCAACATACAACAATTTGAAAGATTTTATAGAGTTACAATTCATATAAGGAAATCAGTCAATTGAAATAAATCCATTAGGCTCTAAACTATGGATTTCACATGACTGGGAATACAGATATGCATCTGTTGGTCACAGATACCTTAAAAAAAAGTAGGGGTGTGGATCAGAAAACCAGTCAGTATCTGGTGTGACCACCATTTGCCTCATGCAGCATGACACATCTCCTTCGCATAGAGTTGATCAGGCCGCTGATTGCAGATAGTTAAATAGTTAACCAATAGCTACTCTGAATAACTATTTAGCAGTCTTATGGCTTGGGGGTAGAAGCTGTTGAGGGTCCTGTTGGTTCCAGACATGGTGCATCGGTACCGCTTGCCGTGCGGTAGCAGAGAGAACATTCTATGACTTTTTTTAGGACCTTCCTCTGACACTGCCAGGTATAGAAGTCCTGGATGGCAGGGAGCTCGGCCCCAGTGATGTACTGGGCTGTCTGCACTACCCTCTGTAGCGCCTTGCGGTTGGATGCCAAGCAGTTGCCATACCAAGTGGTGATGCAGCCAGTCAAGATGCTCTCAATGGTGCAGCTGTAGAACTTCTTGAAGATCTGAGGGCCCATGCCAAATCTTTTTAGCCTCCTGAGGGGGAAGAGGCGTTGTCATGCCCTCTTCACAACTGTGTTGGTGTGTGTGGACCATGATAATTCCTTAGCGATGTGGACAGAGAGGAACTTGAAGCTTTTGACCTGCTCCACTACAGCCCCATCGATGTGGATGGGGGCGTGCTCGGCCCTCCGTTTCATGTAGTCCATGATCAGCTCCTTTGTCTTGCTGACGTTGAGGGAGCGGTTGTTGTCCTGGCACCACACTGCCTGGTCTCTGACCTCCTCCCTGTAGGCAGTTTGTTGTCAGTGATCAGGCCTACCACCGTCGTCTGCAAACTTAATGATGGTGTTGAAATCGTGCACGGCCACACAGTCGTGGGTGAACAGGAAGTACAGGAGGGGACTAAGAACAAACCCCTGAGGGGCCCCTGTTTTGAGGATCAGCGTAGCGGATGTGTTGTTGCCTACCCTCACCACCTGGGGGGCGGCCCGTCAGGATGTCCAGAATCTAGTTGCAGAGGGAAGTGTTTAATCCCAGGGTTCTTAGCTTAGTGATGAGCTTGGAGGGTACTACGGTGTTGAACGCTGAGCTGTAATCAATGAACAGCATTCTCACGTAGGTGTTCCTTTTGTCCAGGTTGGAAAGGGCAGTGTGGAGAGCAATAGAGATTGTGTCATCTGTGGATCTGTTGGGGCAGTATGCTAATTGGAGTGTGTACAGGGTGTCTGGGATGATGGTGTTGATGTGAGCCATGACCAGCCTTTCAAAGCATTTAATGGCTACAGATGTGAGTGCTACGGGGCAATAGTCATTTAGACAGGTTACCTTGGCGTTCTTGGGCACAGGGCTATTGTGGTCTGTTTGAAACATGCAGGTATTACAGACTAGGTCAGGGAAAATTTGAAAATGTCAGTGAAGACACTTGCCAGCTGGTCAGCGCATGCTCAGAGTACGCATCCTGGTAATCCGTCTGGCCCTCCGGCCTTGTGAATGTTAACCTGTTTAAAAGGTCTTACTCACATCGGCTACGGAAAGTGGGATCACACAGTCGTCCGGAACAGCTGGTGCTCTCATGCATGGTTCAGTGTTGCTTGCCTCGAAGCGAGCATAGAAGGTATTTAGCTCGTCTGATAGCCTCGTGTCACTGGACAGCTCGCGGCTGGGTTTCCCTTTGTAATCCATGATAGTTTGCAAGCCCTGCCACATCTGACGAGCATCAGAGCCGGTGTTGTGGAATTTGATCTTGGTCCTGTATTGACACTTTGCCTGTTTGATGGTTAGTCAGAGGGCATAGCAGGATTTCTTATAAGCGTCTGGATTAGTGTCCCGCTCCTTGAAAGTGGCAGCTCTAGAACTTAGGGAATGATTTGTGCCAAATACAATGCTCTTAGTTTTAGAGATGTTCAGGACTAGTTTTTTTACTGGCCACCCATTCTAAAACTGATTGCAACTCTTTGTTTAGGGTTGCAGTGATTTCACTAGCTGTGGTTGCTGACGCATATAGGGTGGAATCACCAGCATACATGGACACACAGGCTTTGTTTTTATGTCCGTGGCAGGCCATTGGTAAAAATTGAAAAAAATAGTACAGGGCCAAGAGAGCTGCCCTGCGGTACACCACATTTTACATGTTTAACATTAGAGAAGCGTAGAAAAGATAACGGACCTATATATTATTTTTAATATAATCTTTGAGAGCTAACTCAACAAAATAAAAGGTAAACAGTCAGAGAGAATAGAAAATTACAAAAACTATGAATTCAGGAGTATTGATTTTGTTATCGTTGAGCATAAGAACACAGCATTAGCAATGGCAAAATGCATAGAATTGCAGGAAATTTGCTTTAAAACTACAAAAATGTATCTCAGCTCCATGGAGAAATATGTAAAATTGCAGGAAATTTGCTTACAAACGCAAACATTTCTCTACACCGCCAAGATGGGGGCCTGTAAAATGTTCTTGCCCAGGGACCGGACCAAATTCAGCCTCGCCGATGGGCCAACCATGACCATTGCCACGCGCCTGCAACGCCCACCACCTAAGCACTTTTTTGGATCCAGAAAAGAACTAGACTTTGGGGAGAACCCTCGTGTCAGTGCAGTGTCATGCAGTGTCCTGTTATCTTCATGTTAACTAGCTCTAATTTATGGCCCTCCTGGGCCACGGTATACATGACCCACCAGTGTGCCCGCCCATCACAGCTGTTGAGACCAGGCCGATTTCCAGAGGTTCACTACTTTTGTGTGTGTGTGTGTGTGTGTGTGTGTGTGTGTGTGTGTAAGCAGGCGTCGCGTTAACGCAGGATTCTGCAGAAAATGAAAGATAAAACGCAGGAAAAATATCTTGCCGTGTTATGTAAACGCAGATGCTTCTTACTGTAAATTCTGCTCAGCTTCAGTCAGGGTTCACTCCAAATCATGAATGTCTGCATTTTGAAAATGCAGATTTCTGAAAGCTATTGCAACGCCTGGTAAGTGTAAGCATGTGTGTCCATGCCTCTACCCATCTCCCATCCCATCCCATAATGAATTAATAATTGAGAGAGATGGCGGGGAAGGCTAAAGTTGCCTCACTCACCTCTGTCCATTATGGATATGGTAATAAATGTAGTGTTTGTGACCAACTCACTCACCCATATAATAACACCTACTGTAGCACACAGGAGGTGTCTCAAACACACACACTTCGTTCTCTGCCCCCTGTCCTGTCCCATCTGAAGCATCCCCCTCTGGCCCCCTTCTCCAAGTCCATTAATTCCATATAGCCACCTGCTCCCCTGCCCTACCCTACCACCCAGCCAACAACAACACAACACCATGACAAAGAGATGGACTTAAAACGCTCCCTTTAACTCACAAACACACAAACAGAACATCATCAACAAAAACTGTTTAACACATCTGCACAGATTTGCTATCCAGGAGCACACACACACCCTCATCACACATGTATGCACAAACTCCAGACATTTGCTAAAGTTAATGTAACACTATAAATCCTATCTTCAATCTTCTATAATTATCCAAACCCACACGTTTAGCTGTAGATGTAACAGTGTGTGTTAGAGAGTGATTGACAGCTTGCGCTCTCTCTCTCCCTATGTTTGTGCATTAATCCACAGATTGGAAAGGAAACCAATTAACTATTAATTAGGCTCTTCAAACAGACTTCTCTACTATTGTCAGTCAATCCGGCATTCAGGATGAAAAGTGAAGCAAAACCACACACAAACACACACAGACAAACCCAGTCTCTCACTCACACAATGTTTTTGAGTTCCAGGGATAATCCGATCAGATCCCTCCATCCCTGTGGGTTAGTTTAGCTCAGGCCTATACTGACTATCTTCTTTTGTTTTCATCTGACAACAGCAATGGCTGCTATGGGCACGTGTGTGTGTGTGTGTGTAAGAGTGGGGGTAACACTGGAGGGAGGTGTGTGGGATGGTGTGTGTGTCAGAGGCTGTGGATGTGCAGCAGGGGAGCAGTCTCCATAGTAACGCTGACGTCTCATGTGCATCGAACTGAGGCTGTGTTTGGGTGGAGAATCCAGCAAGGAACAGAGAGGAGTCTGGGTATGTAAACCCAGAGCATTGTGGGTGGATCTGGAGGAGTGGAATCTTGTCTACCCTGTTATCTAACAGAGCCCTGAGTAGGAGTTGCACATTTCTACTAATCAGCTAACCCCCCTATAAATCCTAACCTTACCCATTAGAGGAAAACTGATCTTGGATCAGTGTCTAAGGGAAAACATCATCCTACTCACCTATCTAAACCAGGGAGGGGAGAAGGGAGGTCTTCAAAGAGGATGGTAGTTTATCATGGTCTTTAAAGTACAGAGGGGGTTGGGAGGTCAGGGAGCTATTTATGCAAACCTGCCAAACCCTTCAACAGACCAGTTAAGATGTCCGCATGCTTCCCAGCCAAACAGTTCGGAAGAGTTTGTGCATACACTACCAGTCAAAAGTTTGGACACACCTACTCATTCAAAGGTTTTTCTTATATTTTACATTGTAGAAAACTAGTGAAGACATCAAAACTATGAAATAACACATATGGAATCTTGTAGTAACCAAAAAAGTGTTAAACAAATCAAAATATATTTTGTATTTGAGATTCTTCAAATAGCCACCCTTTGCCTTGAATGAGTAGGAGTGTCCAAACTTTTCACTGGGTACTGTACAGTCGTGGTCAAAAGTTTTGAGAATGACACAAATACTAATTTTCATGAAGTCTGCTGCCTCAGTTTTGAATATGGCAATTTGCATATACTCCAGAATGTCATGAAGAGTGATCAGATGAATTGCAATTAATTGCAAAGTCCCTCTTTGCCATGAAAATGAACTTAATCCCCAAAACAACATTTCCACTGCATTTCAGCCCTGCCACAAAAGGACCAGCTGACATCATGTCAGTGATTCTCTCGTTAACACAGGTGAGAGTGTTGACGAGGACAAGGCTGGAGATCACTCTGTCATGCTGTTTGAGTTACAATAACAGACTGGAAGCTTTAAAAGGAGGGTGGTACTTGAAATCATTGTTCTTCCTCTGTTAACCTTGGTTACCTGCAAGGAAACACGTGCCGTCATCATTGCTTTGCACAAAAAGGGCTTCACAGGCAAGGATATTGCTGCTAGTAAGATTGCACCTAAATCAACCATTTATCGGATCATCAAGAACTTCAAGGAGAGAGGTTCAATTGTTGTGAAGAAGACATCAGGGCACCCAAGAAAGTCCAGCAAGTGCCAGGACCTTCTCCTAAAGTTGATTCAGCTGCGGGATCGGGGCACCACCAGCGCAGAGCTTGCTCAGGAATGGCAGCAGGCAGATGTGAGTGCATCTGCACGCACAGTGAGGAGAAGACTTTTGGAGGATGGCCTGGTGTCAAGAAGGGCAGCAAAGAAGCCACTTCTCTCCAGGAAAAACATCAGGGACAGACTGATATTCTGCAAAAGGTACAGGGATTGGACTGCTGAGGACTGGGGTAAAGTCATTTTCTCTGATGAATCCCCTTTCCGATTGTTTGGGGCATCCGGAAAAAAGCTTGTCCGGAGAAGACAAGGTGAGCGCTACCATCAGTCCTGTGTCATGCCAACAGTAAAGCATCCTGAGACCATTCATGTGTGGGGTTGCTTCTCAGCCAAGGGAGTGGGCTCACTCACAATTTTGCCAAAGAACACAGCCATGAATAAAGAATGGTACCAACACATCCTCCGAGAGCAACTTCTCCCAACCATCCAAGAACAGTTTGGTGACGACCAATGCCTTTTCCAGCATGATGGAGCACCTTGCCATAAGGCAAAAGTGATAACTAAGTGGCTCGGGGAACAAAACATTGAAATTTTGGGTCCATGGCCAGGAAACTAATCAGACCTTAATCCCATTGAGAACTTGTGGTCGATCCTCAAGAGGCGGGTGGACAAACAAAAACCCACAAATTCGGACAAACTCCAAGTATTGATTATGCAAGAATGGGCTACCATCAGTCAGGATGTGGCCCAGAAGTTAATTGACAGCATGCCAGGGCGGATTGCAGAGGTCTTGAAAAAGAAGGGTCAACACTGCAAATATTGACTCTTTGCATAAACTTAATGTAATTGTCAATAAAAGCCTTTGACACTTATGAGATATTTTTGTCAGATGTTACTATGGTATACTGAAGTATAATTACAAGCATTCCATAACACTGAAGCAGCGAACTTTGTGAAGACCAATACTTGTGTCATTCTCAAAACCTTTCACCACGACTGTATATGTAACCCACCGCCTCGATTCGGTCTTATGTAGCAAAATTTGAAATGGTGTTTTTACAATGGATAAGAGTAGAGACTCAGAGCTACAAAATTGTATATCACACACTGCAGTTGAGGAACAATGGGAAAGTAATTCTGCTTTGAATGTTGATAAATTTATAACCCCACTTTTGAGAAAATGGCCCTTTAATGTTTTGGTACACCTATTGAAGCGCTCTTCTTTGTCTACGCCTATTCAACATCGTTCACACCCTCTTAAGCCTTAGCCCCACCCATCTCTTTAAGGATTCACATGTGAGGCCATGTGCTAAACAGAGTGAGTTAGGTAGTGTAGTAAACAACCAAAGATTTCAAGACTAAAAGCAGTGAAAGTAGTAGCCTACAATAAGGAAAAACTCCAGCTAAAAATACACCTCATCTAGTCCTTGGCCTATATCCTAAATCGGACTTTGAAAGTGTCCAGATAAAAATATTTTATAAATATTCTATAATTATTACATGATGCTTACCCAGACACTTGTCTAAATTGATGGTTCATGTGTAATAAATGATATAACCACGTCCCAGCCACATCTAGCTAATTGGATGGGACACTATTGTCTAGACATGTACACATGTTCATGAAATACACTAGATGGCCATAATCACCCCCAGACACACCTGGCTAACTTGATGGGTCATGTAATCATTCTCTTGCGAAGTGGACTCTTTTGTTTAGACATGTAGCTAGCTAGCTAGCTAGCTAAACAATGAAACATAATCCCAACCCATAGCTACAGAACAAACTGATTGTCATAGCTAGCCACTATGCATGAAATGCTGGAGTATGAATCTGCATGTAGCTAAAGCTAACCAACTAGGTTCATTAGTCTATAACTAGCAATGCTAGCTAGCTAACAGTACGCTATAACTTGCAATGAAAACCACCTTCTGACAAATTTAGAAATTAATATCTGAAAATGTAGCTAGACTCTTACCTGTATACATGGTAACACTTCACGTCAGCGTGTCTTTTCCATTTGGTTTGTAGCTAGCTACAGCTTGTTTGACCCATTGTGGTGTCAAGTCACTCCGGTTCACACTGACCATGTGCATAAAGTAGTCCATCACAACTTTTTTACCACTGATCTTCTTCGATAGCGCCTGCTAAATACTGGGCAGCAATGGTGTTGAAAGCAGCAGCAACACTTTTGCAGATCTCCATGGCTAACGTTATGCATTTCAAAAAAAGCTGCGGTAACAAATATTATCAACACATACTGAGCAGCTTATGTTATAGACAGAAGCGTGAGACATGGCAGACCAATCTGAACTAATCTTTCGGCATGTCCAGCCCAACCATTATCTCAGCCAATCATGCATAGCGGGAAGGTTCCTGTCTTTTCCCGTGGCTAAACCAACTAGGCTCGTAATTTAACAATTGTATTTGTATTTACAGACGGCATACAAGTTTGTTATTAAGGCACATGAAAGTTTACATATTCCAGAAGGCATTTCTGCCAAAAAAACGCATAAAAAAAAGTAATAATAACAACTTTCAAATGCCTCTCCTGTGAAGTATTGACGTGCGACATACGCCTAGCTTCTTGAAACGGGTCACATATTATGACAAGATTTTGTAACGTTTTTGTTCGTTTTGGACTTTGGTGAGGGTTTTTCAGCTGTTCGAACACACAACATTTTTTCTAGAGGCAAGCTGAAGCTCAAAGCTGAAGTCTATACCCCTTTGTCGGTGATTGGTCAACTGTAGGGATTCTACAATAAGGTCTTTGTTGCCATTCAATGAGAGATGACTCGTTTTCATTGAGAAATACTGCACCAAACATCTTAGTTAGATGTAAAATTGAGCGACTAAGATCTCCTCTGCAAAAATATCAAAATTAAAAACAGATTTCTTGAGTTATCTTAGATTAATTCAGACTATGTTGAGGCTACGGTGACTCAAAATGGACAAACAGTACTATTGCGGCTTTTTTCTCATTTTTCAAGAGAAGGTCTTTTAAGCGAGGGAGTATGCGAGCACACTCGTTCGGTTCGCTAGCCGCCAGCCGAACTGAAGCATGCTGATGCCTTTACACTGCCTTAGATCTTATCTGGGTGAGGGTACCTCAGACACACACACCTATGTCTTACTATACTTTTTGGATTCCCATTCAAAATCCTATTTTCTCTAACCCCTAAACCTAACCATAACTCTAAATGTAACCCTAATTCTAATCCTAAACCTAACACCTAAGCCTAAAATAGCCTTTTTACAAGTGAGGACCGGCAAAAATGTCCTCACTTCTCTGAATTTTAGTTGGTTTACTATTCTTGTGAGGACTTCTGGTACTCACAAGTATAGTAAAATGTGTACACATACACACCAAAAACCCGCAACTAAACACATTTCTGTTTACTGTAAAATATCTTGGTCTACAATCACAACTATACAATCATCAACAGCTGTGTTGGAACTCTGGTAAGCGAAATGTCGGTTATTTTTTGTTTTTTAAACAACGTCTTAAATTATTTGAGTTCCATTTCGGGGTTTTTTCTTCTGTGAGCTCAATACGCACATTTCGCAGCTTGTCTAGAGATAAATCAGATCAATTCCAAACTGTGCAACAGGCCAATATTCTAAATAGTTCAGCGCAGAAAACGTGGTAATGAACTATAATGACCATAATCCATTGCGCGCCTACTTGTCCGGGCTTTGTGTTTCTTTTACGCCTGCTACGTTATTTTAGTGTGGGGCAGACACGGAGTGAACAGACAGAAGAATTCGCGATTAAGAGGGATAGAGAGCAGCTGCTTAGCAAGGTCTCTCTCTACCTGGTATTCAGCAGTCATAAAAGTATGCCTTATTTACTTTGAAGAACTACTAAAATAGTGATTTTGTCAGACAGCATAAGCAGCAGCTCTATAGAGATGAGATGACTTGAAATGAAAAAGTCATTAAATAAAACAAATGTAATACAACTGAAATATTTTATTAAAGTAAAGTAATGTGAATAAATTATGGTTAATAAGTGATAAGCAGTAATGGGCAGTCACTACCATCATGGGACTTTTAATAATTGTTTTATTCTGTGTTGTTACAGTAAATCAACCCACATAATGCATAATAATCAAAACCGAAAACCATGATTATTTTTTAATAATCTAATCGAAACGACCTCAAAAAGTACTATTTGCTCAGCACTAAACTCTGGTGATCAGTTCTGAGGTCAGAGGTCATGACCTCCATCACGAGTTCACCACTACAGAAACAAATAAAGCAGACACTACAGAGTTACTCCATCCAGACACAAACCAGATGCTGCAGACAAGCACCTGATTAATTTAAGCAGGAAGTCCCTAAGGAGGTTAAAAATAACACAGCAGGCTATTTTCCAACTTGTCTTTACAGCATCCAGAGAATGAATCCTAAATTGTGTGAAGAGAGCAGCACCAGTTTTTTACTCAGTGCAACAGCAGATCGCAGTGCTCTTGTAAATCTGACTGTTAAAACTGGCATTTAACAAACTGTATGAGGCTATAAACATGCAGGAAAACTTACATCCGGAAGCTGCCTTTCTTGTCGCCGGCGTCATTAAGACATGTGATGCCCAACTTCCATCGACACGTCTCCTTCGCCACTAGGGGCGATAAAGTCCTAGACCACTGTTACTCTACCCACAAGCAAGCATACAAGGCCTTCCCTCGTCCGCCATTCGGCAAATCTGATCATGACTCCGTACTCCTACTTCTGTTTACAAGCAGAAGCTCAAAACATGAGGTACCCATTACTCGCTCCATTGAGAAATGCAATATGTTCCGAGACTCCGCCGATAACGTCGACAAGCTAACCACCGCTGTCACCGGCTACATAAGGAAATACATCGGCGACGTTGTCCCCACAGTGAAGGTTCGCCACTTCCCCGATCAAAAGCACTGGATCAACACAGAGATTGGCGCTAAGCTAAAGGACAGGGCTAACGCACACAGGGCTATCGCAGCCAACACTGAGGCTATGGCTGAGGACAGGAACAAGTACAAGAAGTCCCACTACAACCTCCACAGAGTCATCAAACGAGCAAAAAGGACAATATAGAAATAAGGTGGAATCATATTACACAGGCTCTATGACTACCATCAATCCTGTTCCGAAGAACACTAAGACTTCATGACACAATGACTACCTCAGCATTCAACACCATTGTCCCCTTCAAGATAGTCACCAAGCTACTGGATCCTGGACTTCCTGATGGGCCGACCCCAGGTGGTGAGAGTAGGCAACGTCACCTCTGCCACGCTGACCCTCAACATGGGGGCCCCACAGGGGTGTGTGCTTAGTTCCCTCCTGTATTCCCTGTTCAGCCACAACCGCGTGGCCACACACAACTCCAACACCATCATCAAGTTTGCTGACGATACAACGGTGGTAGACCTGATCACTGGCAATGAGACAGCCTACCGGGAGGAGGTCAGTGACATGGCAGTGTGGTGCCGGGACAGCCACCTCTCCCTCAACTTCGGTAAGACCAAGGAGCTGATCGTGGACTGCAGTGGAGCACACCCACTTCCACATTGATGGGACTGCAGTGGAGTGGGTCGAGAGCTAAAAGTTCCTTGGTGTCCAAATCACTAAGGATTGAAAATGGTCCACTCGCTCGCACAGTCGTGAAGGCGCGACAGCACCTCTTCCCCCTCGGGAGGTTGAAAAGGTTTGGCGTGGGCCCTCAAATGCTCAAAACGTTCTACAGCTGCACCATTGAGAGCATCAAGACTGGCTACATCACTACATGGCAACAGCACCGCCCTCAATCGCATGGCGCTACAGAGGGTAGTAAGGACAGCCCAGTACATCACTGGGGCCGAGCACCCTGCTATCCAGTACCTCTAGATCAGGCAGTGTGAAAGGAAGGCGCGGAAAATCGTAAAAGAATCCAGCCACCCAAGCCATAGACTGTTCTCTCTGCTTCCGCACGCAAGTGGTACCAATGCATCAAGTCCGACACCAACAGGCTCTTGAACAGCTTCTATCCCCAGGCCATAAGACTGCTAAATAGCTACAGTTGAAGTCAGAAGTTTACATACACTTAGGTTGGAGTCAATAAAACGTGTTTTTCAACCACTCCACAAATGTCTTGTTAACAAAGTATAGCTTTGGGAAGTGGGTTAGGATGTCTACATGTACTTTGTGCATGACACAAGTAATTTTTCCAACAATTGTTTACAGACAGATTATTTCACTTATAATTCACTGTATCACAATTCCAGTGGGTCAGAAGTTTACATACACTAAGTTGACTGTGCCTTTAAACAACTTGGAAAATTCCAGAAAATGATGTCATGGCTTTAGACGCTTCTGATAGGCTAATTGACATAATTTGAGTCAATTGGAGGTGTACCTGTGGATGTACACTGCTCAGAAAAATAAAAGTGAACACTTAAACGACACAATGTAACTCCAAGTCAATCACACTTCTGTGAAATCAAACTGTCCACTTAGGAAGCAACACTGATTGACAATACATTTCACATGCTGTTGTGCAAATGGAATAGACAACAGGTGGAAATTATAGGCAATTAGCAAGACACCCCCAATAAAGGACTGGTTTTGCAGGTGGTGAACACAGACCACTTCTCAGTTCCTATGCTTCCTGGCTGATGTTTTGGTCACTTTTGAATGCTGGCGGTGCTTTCACTCTAGTGGTAGCATGAGACGGAGTCTACAACCCACACAAGTGGCTCAGGTAGCGCAGCTCATCCAGGATGGCACATCAATGCGAGCTGTGGCAAGAAGGTTTGCTGTGTCTGTCAGCGTAGTGTCCAGAGCATGGAGGCGCTACCAGGAGACAGGCCAGTACATCAGGAGACGTGGAGGAGGCCGTAGGAGGGCAACAACCCAGCAGCAGGACTGCTACCTCCGCCTTTGTGCAAGGAGGAACAGGAGGAGCACTGCCAGAGCCCTGCAAAATGACCTCCAGCAGGCCACAAATGTGCATGTGTCTGCTCAAACGGTCAGAAACAGACTCCATGAGGGTGGTATGAGGGCCCGACGTCCACAGGTGGGGGTTGTGCTTACAGCCCAACACCGTGCAGGACGTTTGCCATTTGCCAGAGAACACCAAGATTGGCAAATTCGCCACTGGCGCCCTGTGCTCTTCACAGATGAAAGCAGGTTCACACTGAGCACATGTGACAGACGTGACAGAGTCTGGAGATGCCGTGGAGAACGTTCTGCTGCCTGCAACATCCTCCAGCATGACCGGTTTGGCGGTGGGTCAGTCATGGTGCGGGGTGGCATTTCTTTGGGGGGCCGCACAGCCCTCCATGTGCTCGCCAGAGGTAGCCTGACTGCCATTAGGTACCGAGATGAGATCCTCAGACCCCTTGTGAGACCATATGCTGGTGCGGTTGGCCCTGGGTTCCTCCTAATGCAAGACAATGCTAGATCTCATGTGGCTGGAGTGTGTCAGCAGTTCCTGCAAGAGGAAGGCATTGATGCTATGGACTGGCCCGCCCATTGCCCAGACCTGAATCCAATTGAGCACATCTGGGACATCATGTCTCGCTCCATCCACCAACGCCACGTTGCACCACAGACTGTCCAGGAGTTGGCGGATGCTTTAGTCCAGGTCTGGGAGGAGATCCCTCAGGAGACCATCCGCCACCTCATCAGGAGCATGCCCAGGCGTTGTAGGGAGGTCATACAGGCACATGGAGGCCACACACACTACTGAGCCTCATTTTGACTTGTTTTAATGACATTACATCAAAGTTGGATCAGCCTGTAGTGTGGTTTTCCACTTTAGTTTTGAGGGTGACTCCAAATCCAGACCTCCATGGGTTGATAAATTTGATTTCCATTGATAATTTGTGTGATTTTGTTGTCAGCACATTCAACTATGTAAAGAAAAAAGTATTTAATAAGATTATTTCATTCATTCAGATCTAGGATGTGTTATTTTAGTGTTCCCTTTATTTTTTTGAGCAGTGTATTTCAAGGCCTACCTTCAAACTCAGTGCCTCTTTGCTCATGGGAAAATCAAAAGAAAATCAGCCAAGACCTCAGAAAAGAATATGTAGACCTCCACAAGTCTGGTTCATCCTTGGGAGCAATTTCCAAATGCCTGAAGGTACCACGTTCATCTGTACAAACAATAGTATGCAAGTATAAACAGCATGGGACCACGCAGCCATCATTCCGCTCAGGAAGGAGACGCTTTCTGTCTCCTAGAGATGAACGTACTTTGGTGCGAAAAGTGCAAATCAATCCCAGAACAACAGCAAAGGACCTTGTGAAGATGCTGGAGGATACAGGTACAAAAGTATCTATATCAACAGTAAAACGAGACCTATATCAACATAACCTGAATGGCCGCTCAGCAAGGAAGAAGCCACTGCTCCAAAACCGCCATTAAAAAAGCCAGACTACGGTTTGCAACTGCACATGGGGACAAAGATCGTACTTTTTGGAGAAATGTCCTCTGGTCTGATGAAACAAAAATAGAACTGTTTGGCCATAATGACCATCGTTATTTTACATTTTTACATTTACGTCATTTAGCAGACGCTCTTATCCAGAGCGACTTACAGTTAGTGAATACAATTATTATTATTTATTTTATTTTTTTTACTGGCCCCCCGTGGGAATCAAACCCACAACCCTGGCGTTGCAAACGCCATGCTCTATCAACTGAGCTACATTCCTGCCGGCCATTCCCTCCCCTACCCTGGACGACGCTGGGCCAATTGTGCGCCGCCCATGAGTCTCCCGGTCGCGGCCGGCTGCGACAGAGCCTGGATTCGAACCAGGATCTCTAGTGGCACAGTTAGCACTGCGATGCAGTGCCTTAGACCACTGCGCCACTCAGGAGACTCGTTATGTTTGGAGGAAAATGGGGGTGGCTTGCAAGCTGAAGAACACCATCCCAACCGTGAAGCACAGGGGTGGCAGCATCATGCTGTGGGGGTGCTTTGCTGCAGGAGGGACTAGTGCACTTCACAAAATAAATGGCATCATGAGGAAGGAAAATTATGTGGATATATTGAAGCAACATCTCAAGACATCAGTCAGGAAGTTAAAACTTGGTCGCAAATGGGTCTTCTAAATGGACAATGACCCTAAGCATACTTCCAAAGTTGTGGCAAAATGGCTGAAGGACAACAAAGTCAACGTATTGGAGTAGCCCTGACCACAATCCTATAGAAAATGCGTGGGCAGAACTGAAAAAGTGTGTGCGAGCAAGGAGGCCTACAAACCTGACTCAGTTACACCAGCTCTGTCAGGAGAATTGGGCTAAAATTCACCCAACTTATTGTGGGAAGCTTGTGGAAGGCTACCCGAAACGTTTGACCCAAGTTAAACAATTTAAAGGCAATGCTACCAAATACTAATTGAGTGTATGTAAACTTCTGACCCACTGGGAATGTGATGAAATAAATTAAAGCTGAAATAAATCATTCTTTCTACTATTATTTTGAAATTTCACATTCTTAAAATAAAGTGGTGATCCTAACTGACCTAAGACAGGGAATTTTTACCAGGATTAAATGTCAGGAATTGTGAAAAACTGAGTTTAAATATATTTGGCTAAGGTGTATGTAAACTTCTGACTTCAACTGTAACAGAATGGCTACATGGACTGAGTTGACCCTTGTATTTTGTTTTTGCACCACCTCTATGCACACTCACAGGACTCTACACACTCATGCACACCGACATTCCAACATACATACACATTTATACTGACTCTACACACACTCACACACAATCATAATTTACGCTGCTGCTACTCTGTTGATCATATATACTGATGCCTAGTCACCTTATTACCCCTATACATATCTAACTCTCATTCCAGTACATTGTAAATATGGTATTGGAACTGACCCTGTATATAGCTTCTTACTTTGTGTTCTTCTTATTTCTATTTTGTGTGTATTTGTTCTACCTTATGTTTCTTTTTGTGATACATTGATATTGATTACTGCGTTGTTGGGTTTGGAGTTTGCAAGAAAGGCATTTCATTGTACTTGTGCACATGACATTAAAACTGTCCAATCAGAGGAGTGTGTGTTGGGGTGGAAGTTAGCAGTGGAATTTCCCTACCTTACTGTTAACTCTGCATTACAGGATCCCGTTAAGCCCTGGGTGCAACTGTAACATGACCTCTGCTCTGGCTGCGTGCACGAGCACAAGCACGCACACAACAAATGCACACACACCCTCTGGTCTGTGAATACTTATCAAATGTAACAAAACTACCCAAGTGCTGACTGAGGCAGGTCATGGATCTGATGTCCACTTGTCCAGACTCCTTTTATCGTCCCGGTCTATTGATCCTTGACCAATCACAAGGCTCTCCTCTCTCTCAGCCCGAAGTGGATGAATTACCTATCAATGAATATTAACGAAGAGTTGAAAGAGAAGCAGTTGGGTATTACCATACAGGTGGAGCACAGTAACTGACTTCATTGGCCAGACATTTGTTTGTCGTTGTTTTCAGGTAAACAAGCCTCCAGATAGACTCCAGAGACTGTGATGAAGCGCCATGTTGTTATTGGTACAGTGTCCACACCCTACACACTAACATACACATTCACTACTCTGCACAGTACACACACACACAGAAAAGCCTCCAAGCATATTTGCAAAATAAAACATTAAAGCAAAGTCAAAGGACTTCACAAATGGAAAAATCCTAAAAACACACAGACACACACATCCCAGCCAGGCTTCTGTAGACTGCAAACAGATGTACTGCCAGAGACAGGGTGAGTGATTACATTACAGGCAGTTAGGGCTGGACGATATATCGTCTTTTAAGGTATACCGGTATGGATCCACATACCGGTGGGAGTCATTCCATGTCATTTCAGCAAGCCATGCTTCAACCCAACTCTCCTTGAATAGTCCAAGAAGTGGCAGCTCTGAGAGGGCTATCCCTATGATGCAATTATCATATGAAGACTTGTACAAGCCCAAAACTGATGGAGAAATGGGCTAGGGACAACAATGTTGTAACATCCCTAACAAAATAATACATTGCATGGCAGTCTTGTGTTTTTCAAAATGTTTTATTAGGAAACCGCTCTGTATGCATTGTGATTTGTGATATTTACCATTAAACCCAACGCAACCCAATACCATTACAAAACACTATACAGCGTTGTTTGGGACTTTTACCAGTGAAGACCATAACATTGAAACCATTAGAACCGCTGTAGCCTAATAGGTTTGCTTGTTCACTAGGAATGGTTTAACAGTAACTAATCCAGACCTTTTTTGAAGGGAATAAACCAGACACAAAGGGGCCGTTTTCATGGACACAGATTAAGCGTAAGAGAAGGACAAACTGAATTGCTTTCATGGAGGACTTGCTTGAATTGTGAGAATGACCACACAATTTATTTTCACCATGAGCCAAATCTATTGGTTTTCTACCCAAAGTTGCAAAGGAAATGTTGCGATCTGTTTAAAACAAATCAGAATGGAGAAAGCCCAGTAAAACCACTTGGAATGAATTTGTTGCCATCCTCATGCAATACTCATTACATATTAGTCATTTAGCAAATGCTCTTATTCAGAGCAACATACAGGAGAAATTAGGGCACGTCGACAGATTTCTCACAGTCAGCTCAAGGGTTCAAACCAGCAACCTTTCGGTTACTGGTCCAACGCTCTTATACACTAGGCTAGCTACCGCCCCCATAAAACATATTTAAAACATCAAATACTGTCAAAAATATTGTGATATGATATCTTAGCCATATCGCCCAGCACTGTCTAGACATGTTCGCTCTATATGTATAGATAGGCACTCGCACATAGATACACAGACACAGGTCATCTGTTGGCCAAACCGCTGGAAGATATGTTAAGAGCCTAAAGCACATTGTGTACCACTGATAATTTACTCTTAGCATCGGAGTAACTTTCACGAAATACACGATGGAGCCACTCAAAGTCACAGCAATGTTTAAATAATGCTATGCCTTGACCAAGGGGTGAGATTCCTCTCATTCTAAAGGTGTGTGTGTGTGTGTGACAACTGTCATTATGTGGGGGGCATTGGAGAGTCAGAAGGAAACCCCATTTAGACTGGCCTTCCATTTAGAATCTTGACAAATTTGAGTGAATTCAAAGCCAGTAAAATTTATAACTGACAAAAATGATGCTCATGCAGTGTCAAAGACGAGTCAGCTGGACTGTACTTTTCCATGTTAGGCTGATTCATAACTATTGGTTAACATGAGGCACAACTGTTGGACTTATCATAAACCAGCGATCTTTACACTACACTGTGAAACTGGTCTGAGATCAGTACATAACAGAGGCAGCAGACAGGCACAGAGAGCCAGAACAAACTGTTCTGAAGTCAGTTAAGCCAGTATAGCCAACTGAAGCATTTCTCCATTAGTGTTTAACCAGCCAGCCCACTGCTGAACATCACTTTATACTTTTCTATTAGTTACATAAACCAGAAAGGCTCAGTGATTCAGGGCTCTCTCTCTCTCTCTCTCTCTGCCTCTGTCACGACTACAGGGTGAAACACACATCATTTATACAGTACAGTACCCTACTGTACCACCATTCAATCCATATGTAAGAGCTTGGGAGAAAGCTTTCTGTGCTGTAGGAAATTAGACCGTCAACATAATGTACTCTGTTTTTCTGTAGTCTAGGAAAAACCAGTGTCTATATAATGTATAATGTATGATTCTATTCTACATCTGAATTTTCCACTTTGGATTTTGTTAAATATATATTTTTTAATCAATCAATCAATCGATATCTCCTGCATGAGGTTGACCAGCTGAAAGGGTACGTGAACAAACTTAATCCTCGAACCCATTCAAAGCCCTCCGAATGGCAGTGGTCCGTTTTCGCCACACACACACACACACACACACACACACACACACACCCACCCACACCCACACCCACACCCACCCCTCCCGTCCCCTGGCAGCATTAACATACCTCCCATCTAGGAACAGAGCAGCCATCTGGTGTTTGTTTGGGGCAGACCACTCTCGCTCTCTCTGTCTGTCTGTCTGTGTATACAGTTGAAGTCGGAAGTTTACATACACCTTAGCCAAATACATTTAAACTCTGTTTTTCACAATTCCTGACATTTAATCCTGGTAAAAATTCCCTGTTTTAGGTCAGTTAGGATCACCACTTTATTTTAAGAATGTGAAATGTCAGAATAATAGTAGAGAGAATGATTTATTTAAGCTTTTATTTCTTTCATCACATTCCCAGTGGTTCAGAAGTATACACTCAATTAGTATTTGGTAGCTTTGCCTATCAATTGTTTAACTTGGGTCAAACGTTTCAGGTAGCCTTCCACAAGCTTCCCACAATAAGTTGGGTGAATTTTGGCCCATTCCTCCTGACAGAGCTGGTGTAACTGAGTCAGGTTTGTAGGCCTCCTTCCTCGCACACACTTTTTCAGTTCTGCCCACACATTTTCTATAGGATTGAGGTCAGGGCTTTGTGATGGCCACTCCAATACCTTGACATTGTTGTCCTTAAACCATTTTGCCACAACTTTGGAACTATGCTTGGGGTCATTGTCCATTTGGAAGACCCATTTGCGACCAAGCTTTAACTTCCTGACTGATGTCTTGAGATGTTGCTTCAATATATCCACATAATTTTCCTTCCTCATGATGCCATCTATTTTGTGAAGTGCACCAGTCCCTCCTGCAGCAAAGCACCCCCACAGCATGATGCTGCCACCCCCGTGCTTCACGGTTGGGATGGTGTTCTTCGGCTTGCAAGCAACCCGCTTTTTCCTCCAAACATAACGATGGTCATTATGGCCAAACAGTTCTATTTTTGTTTCATCAGACCAGAGGTCATTTCTCCAAAAAGTACGATCTTTGTCCCCATGTGCGGTTGGAAACCGTAGTCTGGCTTTTTTATGGCGGTTTTGGAGCAGTGGCTTCTTCCTTGCTGAGCGGCCTTTCAAGTTATTTTGATATAGGACTCGTTTTACTGTGGATATAGATACTTTTGTACCTGTTTCCTCCAGCATCTTCCCAGAACCTTGTGATTGATTTGCACTTTTCGCACCAAAGTACGTTCATCTCTAGAAGATAGAATGCATCTCCTTCCTGAGCGGTATGACGGCTGCATGGTCCCATGGTGTTTTTACTTGCGTACTATTGTTTGTACAGTTGAACGTGGTACCTTCAGGCGTTTGGAAATTGCTCCCAAGGATGAACCAGACTTGTGGAGGTCTACAATTTTTTTTTCTGAGGTCTTGGCTGATTTCTTTTGATTTTCCAATGATGTCAAGCAAAGAGGCACTGAGTTTGAAGGTAGGCCTTGAAATACATCCACAGGTAAACCTCCAATTGACTCAAATGATGTCAATTAGCCTATCAGAAGCTTCTAAAGCCATGACATCATTTTCTGGAATTTTCCAAGCTGTTTAAAGGCACAGTCAACTTAGTGTATGTAAACTTCTGACCCACTGGAATTGTGATACTGTGAATTATAAGTGAAATAATCTGTCTGAAACAATTTAAAGGCAATGCTACCAAATACTAATTGAGTGTAGATAAACTTCTAATCCACTGGGAATGTGATGAAAGAAATAAAAGCTGAAATAATTCTCTCTACAATTATTCTGACATTTCACATTCTTAAAATAAAGTGGTGATCCTAACTGACCTAAGACAGGGAATTTTTACTAGGATTAAATGTCAGGAATTGTGAAAAACTGAGTTTAAATGTATTTGGCTAAGGTGAATGTAAACTCCCGACTTCAACTATATATATATATATATATATATATGTGTGTGTGTGTGTGTGTATGTGTGTGAGAGAGAGAGAGAGAGAGAGAGAGAGAAGGCTATGCTACAGTATATGTTAAAGTGTATGTAATGTGTGTGACAGAGAGAGAATAGCAGTGTCCCAAAGTGGAACATGTCAGGTGTGTGTGTAGGTGTGTTTGTGTGTTGGTTACAGGCAATAATAAGAGGATGTTGTCTCTGTTATCCAGCTCATCCACACACACAGCTGTTCAAAGGCATCTGTTATTAGTGACTAATACAATGCCCTCTCCCAGGGACTCCTACTGAGGTGGCACTGGCACACTCCTACACACACTCTCACACCTACACACACACTCTAACACCTACACACACACTCTAACACCTACACACACTCAGTGTTGGGATCTGTCATGCAGGTGTGTCTGCATGCAGGTGTGCTATGACTCAGGTGTGGGAGTCTGAAGACTAGCTCTGTTTTTTAATAAACAGACCCTGAGAAGGATGGCAATGTGTCCAATGTAAGAAATGGGGCACAGGCGTGACTTACCAAGCAGCGCACATGCAATAAGGAGTGTGCGGATGCCCATTGTCTCCCGTCTCGCTCTCCCCGCAGACACCGTTCCTATAATCCGTTTGGAGCCGTAAAACTTCGGTCTGTTTTGAAGGGGAAATGAGGGATCTGCGGCCGACCCGGTATCCAGGCGTCGGGCAGGTCTAGTGCACCCCGAGGATCGAAGCTTCTGGGCTGGTTTGAGTGAGATCCCCTCCGCCTACTGCCTGTGGGATGCCCTCACCTATCTCCCGTATCCTGCTATGAGATGCGGGGCTCGGTATACTCGGGTGTCGCTTGTCTCTACTATCGCCTTCAGCTATCTCTCCTATTGTCAATGACATGCGCCCATAAAAGACGCCTAGGCGACCCAGCCCATTCTCCCTTCCCTACGCATCGGACGGAGAGACTGCGGAGGCGCTTCGCTGTAGAAAGACAAACCACCTCAGCAGGGAGTCCTGAGTCCAGCGTTGTGCGTGTATGTCTTGCTTTGTTGGTGCGCTATTTAGAATTTAGCCAACATCAAGATGTTCGGATCAATACGAGAAATCAGTATGTAAAGTCCTTTGGTGAGAAAGTAACACACGCAGGTCGTGCACACTCCACGACTGCTCCAGTAAAATCAATCTCCTTTCACTGCTCTGATAGAAAAAAATACTTGAGTCGATGGGCGGGCGCTGTCGCGGCAGAGCACGCTGTGCAATATTACATAGGGTGGACCTCGGCACGAATTCGTCTATGGGTCGAGTACATGGCAAGTTAACCACATTACTTATTCTATTACCTACTTGTTTATAAAAGTCACAGAAATGTATATTCCCGTTGATCAGAGAGTTGAGTGTTGTGCATCGCCTACACAATGCGCTTTTCGGGCACAAATCTATTGATACATCTACACCAGCGAAAATAGCCTCAATCTTCACATTTGTTTCTGATCAATAATTTAGAATACTCCGTTGCTGCTCTTCAACGGCTCCGAGCCAAGTCCCTCTGCAAGTTCAGTCAAATAAAGTTTTTTTGGAATATTCCCACGGTTTATTCCTTGTATTTCATTTCCTGGTTGAAAGAATAGCCTTTGAGATGCAGTTCTGTATTCCTTGCAAACGAACCAGCGTGCCACACAATCCCACCCCCAGCAGAAACCACGGCCCGTGCACTTACTTTCTACAATTCACCCAATAAGGACTGACACCGACTTGAAGACCCACTCCAATTGGTCAAAAGTCATGGCTAAATCGAATCTTTTTTTTCAATTAGTGCCTAAATTCAATTTCTGAATGTTTTTATATGCAGTTAAATCGGATTGAGCATACATTTGTTATGGGCATGGGATATTACATGCCAACCTTTTATTGAATGAAATATAAGGCCTTGAATAATATGATACCAATAATAATAGTATTGACATTTAATTAATAGCATGTGTTTTTACTTTTACATTTCTCTCTCTATCTATCTCTAGAATATACAGGGCCATAGATGAATCCCATGAACCTAGAATAAACACAAAGCTTTATGATTCCCATAAGAAGTTTATAATTATATATAGGTTTGGTGGTCACTAGTGAGCCTGCACTAGTTACCACAGCAAAGTCACAAACCCGAACTATTTCCACAATTTATCTTCATAAAATTTGATTTTAAACCTAACCTTAACCATAACCTTAACCACACTGCTAACCCTAACCTTAAATGAAGACCAAAAAGCTATTTTATTTTTTCATGAATTTACGATATAGTCAATTTTGACTTTGTGGCTATGGTAACTAGTGGAAACCTATAGGTCTCAGCACTTCAGTTGGAGCAAACTTGAAATCGAGAGTGCTGCCCAAATATTTTGGTTTGGCACTGTTTGGCTGTGTTGACACTGTAAATAAACCACGATGAAAATACAGCTGAATATCTTTATTCAAAACACTTCAATATATCTGTCTTAAAAATAAGTTGTGGAGTAAATGTGAAAGAGAGACAGCTTTGAGTAGTAATCTCTGTGTTTTTACAGGAGAAAACAAAGGCTTTAGTCGTTGGCTGCAGAGCCATAGTAATCCAGTCACGGATTAGATAGTGATATGATGGAATGTAGGATATTCCTGCCATTGGGCACTTTATAATTAAGCAATAAGGCAGTGTGGTATATAATTTAATAATTAATTTAACAATGTAATAATTTAAGTCATTTAGCAGACACTCTTATCCAAAGCGACTGACTTTCTTTATTTTTTTCTCATACTGGTCCCCCGTGGGAAACGAACCCACAACCCTGGCGTTGCAAACGCCATGCTCTACCAACTGAGCTACACGGGACTATATGGCCAATATACCACAAACACCCCATGTGCCTTATTGCTATTATGAACTGGTTACCAACGTAATTAGAGCAGTAAAAATAAATGTTTAGTCATACTTGTGGTATATGGTCTGTTATAAACTGGGTGGTTTGAGCCCTAAATGCTGATTGGCTGACAGCCGTGGTACATCAGACTGTATACCACGGGTATGACAAAACATTTATTTTTACTGCTCTAATTACATTGGTATCCAGTTTATAAAAGCAAGAAGGCACCTCTGGGGTTTGTGATATATGGCCAATATACCACAGCTAAGGGCTGTGTCCAGGCACTCCGCGTTGCGTCGTGCTTAAGAACAGCCCTTAGCCGTAGTATATTGACCATATACCACATCCCCTCGGGCGTTATTGCTTAAATATACCACGGCTTTCAGCCAATCAGCATTCAGGGCTTGAACCACCCAGTTTATAATACACCTTATAATGTCTTCCCCCCCCCCCCCCCCCCCCCCCCCCGCCCAGAGTTTGTGACCTGTGTCGTTAAAGTTGAGACTGTTGACAGGTACAGGTGTCTTGATATCAGGTACTCTGATCAGAGAAATAGTAGTCTCCGTGGAAACAGAGGAGTGTTCCAATCCCTACTGGTCTCATCCCATAGTATGCCATCCAGCCCTGCTATGACTCAGAACCACAGGAGGCTGCTGTGGGGAGGAGAGCTCATAATAATGGCTGGAACAGAGCAAATGGAATGGCATCAAACACATGGAAACCATGTGTTGGATGTATTTGATACCATTCCACCAATTCCGCTCCAGCCATTACCACGAGCCCATCTTCCCCAATTTAAGGTGCCATCAACCTCCTGTGCTCAGAATAGACTGTATTCCTTTATAATAGTTCAATAGGAATCATTACAGTAATAGTATGAGTCCAGTCATTAGTAATCCCCTTCTTTAGACTACATTGTTTTGGTGTTTTGATCCTAAAATGGCCTAAATGACATACCCAAATCTAACTGCCTGTAGCTCAGGTCCTGAAGCAAGGATATGCATATTATTGATACAATTTGAAAGGAAACACGTTGAAGTCTGTGGAAATGTGAAATTATTATAGGATAATATAACACATTAGATCTGGTAAACAATAATACAAACAAAAAAACATGCGTTTTCTATTTATTTATTTTTTCATACATTTTTGAAACGCAAGAGAAAGGCCACAATATAATATTGAAGTTTAGGCCACTAGATGGCAGCAGTGTGTGTGCAAAGTTTCAGATTGATCCAGTGAAGCATTGCAATACTGGACTATTTTATAAATAATATATAATTTTGTATCAAGTCTGCCCAACTGTGCCGAATTGGTAAATTTTTTATATTTTTTTATACATACAGTAACTATAGAGAACATACAAAAATGATATGGTAATACAAAATGTACGTTTACACACGCCCAGGAATGTCATACATGATGGATCATTAGCTTATACACTAACTTTCACACATCTAGATGGCCGGGCGGGGTGGGTGTGGAGCCAGAGACAGCAGGGGTTCAAACTGTAGAACCTAGTTCCAACATTTGAATATAAAATTGATTTTATCAAACAAAACTATGCTATATTTTATCTCTGGGACCCTTAGGATGACAAATCAGAGCAAAATTACTGAATGTAAGTACATGAATTACCTTCAGAGGTGAATGTATCAAACCAGTTGCCTTGATACGTTTTTTTGTTGTTGTGCACTCTCCTCAAACAATTACATAGTATTTTTTCACTGTTTTAGCTCCTGTAAATTGGACAGTGCAGTTTGATTAACAAGAATTTAAGCTTTCTGCCCATGTAAGACATGTCTATGTCCTGGAAAGTTTGCTGTTACTTTCAACAGTCATCACATTAGCGCACGTTAGCTCAACCATCCTGTATACGGGACACCGATCCCGTAGAGGTTAATGAACTTGAGTTGAATCCTCATGGCGAGCATGAACAGGGTTAGTTAGGGAGAAACCCTGCACTGGTATCGCTTTAGGAGAGAGATTTGTTCACATATTTCTTCTGATGTTCACATATTTTCACAATGCATCCAGGAAGTAAATAAATTATTCATTTGTTTTCTTTTGGTGCATCTCTCAGGCTTCACAGTGTTACAGAGCAGTGTCTCTTCACACACACACACACACACACACACACACACACACACACACACACACACACACACACACACACACACACACACAAAACATACACACACAGTCACAGTCACACACACACACAAACACACAAACGCGCGCGCACACACCATCAATGATCTGACTGCACATGAGGTGCTCTGAAAGCCAGATCACTGGTCTGTGTCCACCCATACACATGGTTGAATAAAACCTGCCTAAATGACTATTGCCCTGTATCACTCACATCTGTAATTATGAAGTGCTTTGAAAGGCTGGTCATGACACACATCAACACCATCATCCCAGACATCCAAGAGCCATTGTTGGGAAGGACTCGTAAGCAAGCAGGTCTACACCAGTTTCATTCAGCGCATGTGACAAATAACATTTTATTTGATAAAAACCCACTACTTACTACACTGAGCACTCCATCCTCTGTGTCTTCACCATCCCCTAGTTCCACACCGACAAAGTAACACAAGCACTGGAAGAGACTTCATTGAGAGGTAGCGAGAGAGAGCTAGAGAGAAAGGGGGAGAAGGAGAGAGAGAAAAACATAGAAGAAGACAGACATTTGTTTTGCTTAATATTTCATTGTTGAACTAAAGTTGTGTTGTAACCAGGACTTCCTCCATGAAATATCCATGAGCTCCAGGGAGGCTGTGAGGGGAGGTGCTGTACTATACATCAAGCAGGCCTCCCATTAAAAGTAGACGTTAAATAGACCTTTGGAAAGTATTCAGACCTCTTGACTTTTTCCACATTTTGTTACGTTACAGCCTTATTCTAAAAAGTATAAAAAATGTTTTTTTCCCCTCATCAATCTACACACAATATCCCATAATGACGAAGCAGAAACCGTTTTTTAGGAATTTCTGCTAATGTATTAAAAATAAAAGTATTCAGACCCTTTACTCAGTACTTTGTTGAAGCACCTTTGGCAGCGATTATAGCCTCATGTCGTCTTGGGTATTTACATTTACGTCATTTAGCAGACGCTCTTATCCAGAGCGACTTACAAATTGGTGCATTCACCTTATAGCCAGTGGGATAACCACTTTACAATGTTTTTTTTGTTTTTTTGGGGGGGGTGGGGTGGGGTAAGGGGGGGTAGAAGGATTACTTTATCCTATCCCAGGTATTCCTTAAAGAGGTGGGGTTTCAAGTGTCTCCGGAAGGTGGTGAGTGACTCTGCTGTCCTGGCGTCGTGAGGGAGCTTGTTCCACCATTGGGGTGCCAGAGCAGCGAACAGTTTTGACTGGGCTGAGCGGGAAATGTGCTTCCGCAGAGGTAGGGGGGCCAGCAGGCCAGAGGTGGATGAACGCAATGCCCTCGTTTGGGTGTAGGGACTGATCAGAGCCTGAAGGTACGGAGGTGCCGTTCCCCTCACAGCTCCGTAGGCAAGCACCATGGTCTTGTAGCAGAAGCGAGCTTCAACTGGAAGCCAGTGGAGTGTGCGGAGGAGCGGGGTGACGTGAGAGAACTTGGGAAGGTTGAACACCAGATGGGCTGCGGCATTCTGGATGAGTTGTAGGGGTTTAATGGCACAGGCAGGGAGCCCAGCCAACAGCGAGTTGCAGTAATCCAGACGGGAGATGACAAGTGCCTGGATTAGGACCTGTGCCGCTTCCTGTGTAAGGCAGGGTCGTACTCTCCGAATGTTGTAGAGCATGAACCTACAGGATCGGGTCATCGCCTTGATGTTAGCGGAGAACGACAGGGTGTTGTCCAGGGTCACGCCAAGGCTCTTCTGGGAGGAGGACACAACGGAGTTGTCAACCGTGATGGCGAGATCATGGAACGGGCAGTCCTTCCCCGGGAGGAAGAGCAGCTCCATCTTGCCAAGGTTCAGCTTGAGGTGGTGATCCATCATCCACACTGATATGTCTGCCAGACATGCAGAGATGCAATTCGCCACCTGGTTATCAGAAGGGGGAAAGGAGAAGATTAGTTGTGTGTCATCTGCGTAGCAATGATAGGAGAGGCCATGTGAGGATATGACAGAGCCAAGTGACTTGGTGTATAGCGAGAATAGGAGAGGGCCTAGAACTGAGCCCTGGGGGACACCAGTGGTGAGAGCACATGGTGCGGAGACAGCTTCTCGCCACGCCACTTGGTAGGAGCGACCGGTCAGGTAGGACGCAATCCAAGAGTGAGCCGCGCCGGAGATGCCCAGCTCAGAGAGGGTGGAGAGGAGGATCTGATGGTTCACAGTATCAAAGGCAGCAGACAGGTCCACAAGGACAAGAGCAGAGGAGAGAGAGTTAGCTTTAGCAGTGCGGAGAGCCTCCGTGACACAGAGAAGAGCAGTCTCAGTTGAATGACCAGTCTTGAAACCTGACTGGTTTGGATCAAGAAGGTCATTCTGAGAGAGATAGCAAGAGAGTTGGCTAAAGACGGCACGCTCAATAGTTTTGGAAAGAAAAGAAAGAAGGGATACTGGTCTGTAGTTGTTGACATCAGTGGGATCGAGTGTTGGTTTTTTGAGAAGGGGTGCAACTCTCGCTCTCTTGAAGACAGAAGGGACATAGCCAGCGGTCAAGGATGAGTTGATGAGCGAGGTGAGGTAAGGGAGAAGGTCACCGGAGATGGTCTGGAGAAGAGAGGAGGGGATAGGGTCAAGCGGGCAGGTTGTTGGGCGGCCGGCCGTCACAAGTCGCAAGATTTTATCTGGAGAGAGAGGGGAGAAAGAAGTCAAAGCATAGGGTAGGGCAGTGTGAGCAGGACCAGCAGTGTCATTTGACTTAACAAACGAGGATCGGATGTCGTCAACCTTCTTTTCAAAATGGTTGATGAAGTCATCCACAGAGAGGGAGGAGGGGGGGGGGGGAGGAGGATTCAGCAGGGAGGAGAAGGTGGCAAAGAGCTTCCTAGGGTTAGAGGCAGATGCTTGGAATTTAGAGTGGAGCCCGGGTATGGGTATGACGCTACAAGCTTGGCACACCTGTATTTGGGGAGTTTCTCCCATTCTTCTCTGCAGATCCTTTCAAGCTCTGTCAGATTGGATGGGGAGCATTGCTGAGCAGCTATTTTCAGGTCTCTCCAGAGATGTTTGATCGGGTTCAAGTCCGGGCTGGGCCACTCAAGGACATTCAGAGACTTGTCCTGAAGCCACTGCTGCATTGTCTTGGCTGTGTGCTTAGGGTCGTTGTCCTGTTGGAAGGTGAATCTTCGCCCCAGTCTGAGGTCATGAGCACTCTGGAGCAGGTTTTCATCAAGGATCTCTCTATACTTTGCTCCGTTCGTCTTTGCCTCGATCCTGACTAGTCTCCCAGTCCCTGCCGCTGAAAAACATCCCCACAGCATGATGTTGCCACCACCATGCTTCACCGTAGGGATGGTGCCAGGTTTCCTCCAGACGTGACCCTTGGCATTCAGGCCAAAGAGTTCAATCTTGGTTACATCAGACCAAATAATCTTGTTTCTCAAGGTCTGAGAGTCTTTAGGTGCCTTTTGGCAAACTACAAGCGGGCTGTCATGTGCCTTTTACTGAGGAGTGGCTTCTGTCTGGCCACTACCATAAAAGCCTGATTGGTGGAGTGCTGCAGAGATGGTTGTCCTTCTTGAAGGTTCTCCCATCTCCACAGAGGAACTCTAGAGCTATGTCAGAGTGACCATCGGGTTCTTGGTCACCTCCCTGTTCAAGGCCCTTCTCCCCCGATTGCTCAGTTTGGCAAGGCAGCCAGCTCTAGGAAGAGTCTTGGTGGTTCCAAACTTCTTCCATTTAAGAATGATGGAGGCCACTGTGTTCTTCGGGACCTTGCTGCAGAACTGTTTTGGTACCCTTCCCCAGATCTGTGCCTCGACACAATCCTGTCTCAGAGCTCTACGGACAATTCCTTCGACCTCATGGCTTGATTCTTGCTCTGACATGCGCTGTCAACTGTGGGACCTTATGTAGACAAATCATGTCAAATCAATTGAATTTACCACAGGTGGACTCCAATCAAGTTGTAGAAACATCTCAAGGATGATCAATGGAAACAGGATGCACCTGAGGTCAATTTAGAGTCTCATAGCGAAGGGTCTGAATACTTATGTAAATAAGGTATTTCTGTTTTTTTTTTTTTATACATTTGCAAAAAATTAAAATAGAACTGTTTTCACTTTGTCATTATAATAATATAATAATAATATGCCATTTAGCAGACGCTTTTATCCAAAGCGACTTACAGTCATGTGCGCATACATTTTTACGTATGGGTGGTCCCAGGGATTGAACCCACTACCCTGGCGTTACAAGCGCCATGCTCTACCAATTGAGCTACAGAGGACCACATAACACCATTATGGGGTATTGTGTGTAGATTGCTGAAAAAATAATAAAATGTAATCCATTTTAGAATAAGGCTGTAATATAACAAAATGTGGAAGAAGTCAAGGGGTCTGAATACTTTCCTAAGGCACTGTATGTGGAAGCACCTGCTTTCAATATACTTTGTATCCATCATTTACTCAAATCTTTCCATTATTTTGCCAGTTACCTGCACCAGAAGAAGAGTGATCCTGCCTGCCGACCGCCATCAAGCGTCACCTACACGCAGGTTGCCATCTTCAGAACATTAATGTCAACAGAGGAGCTGCTGCTCATGTTAATGTGATTCAATTTCCCATGAAACCCTACTGTACACAGGGCTGGGTATTTCCATGCTGCTTCAGATGATAAACTGTGATTAGATGCAGCCAAAGCTGGTCAAGTCAAGGATGTAATTTTATTCTTCAGAGACAGCCTGTCATAGTCAAGATGTTCTTACATGAGGTAATAGGCAGGATGTTCTGTAGCCTCCTGTCGCATGTACGCTCGCAGGCGTGCGCTCACACACACACACACTTTAGTATATGCACACACAAATGTACAAGCCCACGAGCATGCACACACACACACACACACACACACACACACACACACACACACACACACACACACACACACACACACACACACACACACACACACATACTGTCTGCAGGCTAGCTACTTTTAACATTGAATTACCCTACAAGCACGTACAGCCATACACTTACATATACACCTGCTAACACATACAGATACGTACACACTCTGACACTCGCATTTTGATTTAACATTATAATAGCCCGCCGGGAGTGCAAATGGCTACATTTTCCTGCAGATCAATTATTCATTAGAGAGGCTCTTAATGCAAAGGATTCATATATGACTGTCTGAGCACCTCTTCTTTTAGACCTGCTGTCACTCTCTTTACCCCTTTCTCTCTCATTCCCCATCTCTCCCTTTCTTTTCACACATTATTCATTTTTCATTTCCATTTGTTTGCCAAGACTGAGAGACATAATTACAAGATGATTGTGCATATGTGTGTGTAACTGAGTGTGTGTGTGTGTGTTTATGCCTGTATGTATGTATGTATGTGTGTGTGTGTGTGTGTGTGTGCGTGCGTGCATGTGTGTGTGTCTGTTCTCTACAGTATATCCCTTATAAAGCTGTTGTCACATGGGCCTGACTAGTCCTGCTTACCACCTTTGACTGGTCTAGCAGATGTTCACACACTAACACTAGCACCACACTTCCTGTCAGCACCACACTTCCTGTCAGCACCACACACCCTGTCAGGACCACACACCCTGTCAGGACCACACTCCCTGTCAGCACCACACTCCCTGTCAGCACCACACTCCCTGTCAGCACCACACTTCCTGTCAGCACCACACTCCCTGTCAGCACCACACTCCCTGTCAGCACCACACTCACACTCCCTGTCAGCACCATACTCCCTGTCAGCACCACACTCACACTCCCTGTCAGCACCACACTTCCTGTCAGCACCACACTCCCTGTCAGCACCACACTCCCTGTCAGCACCACACTCCCTGTCAGCACCACACTCACACTCCCTGTCAGCACCATACTCCCTGTCAGCACCACACTCACACTCCCTGTCAGCACCACACTTCCTGTCAGCACCACACTCCCTGTCAGCACCACACTCCCTGTCAGCACCACACTCCCTGTCAGCACCACACTACCTGTCAGCACCACACGTCCTGTCAGCACCACACCTCCTGTCAGCACCATACTCCCTGTAAGCACCACACTCCCCGTCAGCACCACACTCCCTGTCAGCACCACACTCCCTGTCAGCACCACACCCCCTGTCAGCGCCACACTTTCTGTCAGCACCACACATCCTGTCAGCACCACATTTCCTGTCAATTCCCCACTCACACTCCCTGTCAGCACCACACTCCCTGTCAGCACCACACTCCCTGTCAGCACCACACTCACACTCCCTGTCAGCACCACACTTCCTGTCAGCACCACACGCCCTGTCAGCACCACACCTCCTGTCAGCACCATACCTCCTGTCAGCACCACACTCCCTGTCAGCACCACACTCCCTGTCAGCACCACACTTCCTGTCAGCACCACACCTCCTGTCAGCACCACACTTCCTGTCAGCACCACACTCCCTGTCAGCACCACACCCCTGTCAGCACCACACTCACACTCCCTGTCAGCACCACATCCCTGTCAGCGCCACACTCCCTGTCAGGACCACACTCACACAACCTGTAAGCACGACACTCCCTATCAGCACCACACTCCATGTCAGCACCACACACCCTGTCAGGACCACACTCACACTCCCTGTAGGTACCACACTCCCTGTCAGCACCACACTCCCTGTGAGCACCACACTCCCTGTCAGCACCAGACTCCCTGTCAGCACCACACCCCCTGTCAGCGCCACACTTTCTGTCAGCACCACACATCCTGTCAGCACCAGATTTCCTGTCAATTCCACACTCACACTCCCTGTCAGCACCACACACCATGTCAGTGATATTATTAGACACTAGGCAGGAGCTTTGTCAAACAGATTACAGTTCACACTTGGTCTCTCTCTCTCTCTCTTTCTCGCTCTCTCTCTCTCTCTCAAGAACCGTCGGAACTAATCTAATTAACATCCCAAATAGCACTGTAATAGTAATCCATACGCAATCTATACATATCTACACCGGATGAATTTAAACAAGATATACTAAGAATATGTACTGCAGTAGTTATATTAGAGTGAGCTATGTCAAGCATCCAGTATGTAAATAAATATGTGGTGTGTTTAAACAGTGTAACTAAAATGCATTGTACAGTAGTAGAAGGATTAGAATGAGCTATGTCGAGAATACAGTATTTAAATACACAGTGTGAAACGGGAATGTCCAATGGTTTGTTGTCTCTATAACATGGGACAATAGTGTTGTCTGTGTGTGAGTGTGTGTGTGAGTGTGTGTGTGCGTGTGTTTATGAGTATGAGGTGTGTGTGATAGCTAGTTTGTGTGTTGTGAGTGTGCATCACCTGGTAGACGGCTAGTGATGGCTGTTCAACAGTCTGATAGTCTGGTAATAGAAGCAGTTTTTTAGTCTCTCTGTCTTGGCACTGATGCACCTGTACTGTCTCCGTCTGTCGGACGGTAGCTGAGTAAACAGTCGTGGCTCGGGTAACTGAGGTCCTTAATGATCTTCTTTGCCTTCTTTTGACACTGAGTGCTGTCCTGGAGGGCAGCGTGCCCCCGGTGATTCATTGGGCTGACCGCACCACCCTCTGGAGAGCCATGTAGTTGCCGTACCAGGTGGTGATGCAGCCCGACAGAATACTCTCAATGGTGCATCTGTAGAAGTTCATGAGGGTCATAGGGGCCATGCCCAATTTCTTCAGCCTCCTGAGGTTGTAGAGGCGCTGTTGCGCCTTCTTCACCACCATTTCAGGTCCTCAGTGGTATGCACGCAGAGGAACTTGATGCTTTTGACCCTATCCACTGTAGATGAGGATGGGGGTGTGCTCCCTCTTCTGTCTCCTGTAGTCCACGATCAGCTCCTTTGTTTTGTTGACGTTGAGGTACAGGTTATTTTCCTGGCTCCTCCGCCAGGGCTCAAACTTGATGATTGAGTTGGAGTCGTGCGTGGCCACTCAGTCATGGGTGAACAGGTAGTACAGGAGGGGGCTGAGCACACACCCCTGGGGGGCCCACGTGTTGAGGATCAGCGTGGCGGAGGTGTTTTTGCCTACCCTCACCACCTGGGGTCGGCCCGTCAGGAAATCTAGGACCCAGTTGCACCGGGGGGAGTTCAGACCCAAGGCCTTAAATTAGTGACGAGCTTTGAGGGCACTATGGTGTTGAAAGCTGAGCTGTAGTCGATGAACAGCATTCTCACATAGATATTCCTCTTGTCCAGGTGGGCAGTGTGCAGTGCTACGGCGATTGCGTCGTCCATGGATCTGTTGGGGCGGTATGAAAATTGTAGTGGGTCAAGGTTGTCGGGTATGGTGGAGGTGATATGGTCCTTGACTAGCCTTTCAAAGCACTTCAAGATGATAGAAGTGAGTGCTACGGGGCGATAGTCATTTAGTTCAGTTACCTTAGCTTGCTTGGGTACAGGAACAATGGTGGCCACCTTGAAGCAAAGACAGCTGTAATGCATGCATTATTCATCCGCAGTGTCACAGTCACCATGACACACACACACACACACCTCGTATCCCCAAACACACACACCTTAACGCGCATGAACAAACACATGCAAAACGTATTCCCAATACAAAGAAGTAACGTCTGATTAGAATATAAAGGTGATCTCAGTGCACCATGGAACTGCTGGGCCTGTGTGTTTGACAACATGTATGCAAACATACCGTCCATAAAAGACAACATACTATATGAAAACAGCTACTGTCTACCCCATGCACAAAGTGTCACAGTCACATACACTCAATGTTTTGGTAGTAATGTAGGAAATACAGGGGAATCTGAGTCGCTTGCTACACTGCCAGGAAATACAGGGGAATCTGAGTCGCTTATTACACAATCAGGAAATACAGGGGAATCTGAGTCGCTTACTACACTGCCAGGAAATACAAGGGAATCTGAGTCGCTTATTACACAATCAGGAAATACAGGGGAATCTGAGTCGCTTGTTACACAGTCAGGAACTACAGGGAAGTGGCTTACCCAAAACACTGTCATGACAATTCCCACTATCATGAAGACACTGGGTCGCACCAGGAAATATAGACAATGAAGGGGAAAGAGTAACCAGATTGACAAGATAGATGACTCATGAAGCAGTGGGGCACCAAACACCAGCTCAAAAGCTACAGTACTGTAACTTATTGGCAGTGGGTGTCTAATGCAATGCACACCACTCATCTACAGTATTCACATTGGGGGTGAACACTATTCTCAGAAGCTCTCTGTATTCTATGTGTTTCCATATCATTGATGTAGGGGCTAATGCAATGATTACACAGATGGGATCGAAGGGATATGGAAGTAAATCATGTGTGTGTATATATATACAGTGAGGGAAAAAAGTATTTGATCCCCTGCTGATTTTGTACGTTTGCCCACTGACAAAGAAATGATCAGAAAAACGCATGTCAAAAATGTTATCAATTGATTTGCATTTTAATGAGGGAAATAAGTATTTGACCCCCTCTCAATCAGAAAGATTTCTGGCTCCCAGATGTCTTTTATACAGGTAACGAGCTGAGATTAGGAGCACACTCTTAAAGGGAGTGCTCCTAATCTCAGCTTGTTACCTGTATAAAAGACACCTGTCCACAGAAGCAATCAATCAATCAGATTCCAAACTCTCCACCATGGCCAAGACCAAAGAGCTCTCCAAGGATGTCAGGGACAAGATTGTAGACCTACACAAGGCTGGAATGGGCTACAAGACCATCGCCAAGCAGCTTGGTTGGTGCGATTATTCGCAAGTGGAAGAAACACAAAATAACTGTCAATCTCCCTCGGCCTGGGGCTCCATGCAAGATCTCACCTCGTGGAGTTGCAATGATCATGAGAACGATGAGGAATCAGCCCAGAACTACACGGGAGGATCTTGTCAATGATCTCAAGGCAGCTGGGACCATAGTCACCAAGAAAACAATTGGTAACACACTACGCCTGAAGGACTGAAATCCTGCAGCGCCTGCAAGGTCCCCCTGCTCAAGAAAGCACATATACAGGCCCGTCTGAAGTTTGCCAATGAACATCTGAATGATTCAGAGGAGAACTGGGTGAAAGTGTTGTGGTCAGATGAGACCAAAATCGAGCTCTTTGGCATCAACTCAACTCGCCGTGTTTGGAGGAGGAGGAATGCTGCCTATGACCCCAAGAACACCATCCCCACCGTCAAACATGGAGGTGGAAACATTATGCTTTGGGGGTGTTTTTCTGCTAAGGGGACAGGACAACTTCACCGCATCAAAGGGACGATGGACGGGGCCATGTACCATCAAATCTTGGGTGAGAACCTCTTTCCCTCAGCCAGGGCATTGAAAATGGGTCGTGGATGGGTATTACAGCATGACAATGTCCCAAAACACACGGCCAAGGCAACAAAGGAGTCGCTCAAGAAGAAGCACAATAAGGTCCTGGAGTGGCCTAGCCAGTCTCCAGACCTTAATCCCATAGAAAATCTGTGGAGGGAGCTGAAGGTTCAAGATGCCAAACATCAGCCTCGAAACCTTAATGACTTGGAGAAGATCTGCAAAGAGGAGTGGGACAAAATCCCTCCTGAGATGTGTGCAAACCTGATGGCCAACTACAAGAAACGTCTGACCTCTGTGATTGCCAACAAGGGTTTTGCCACCAAGTACTAAGTCATGTTTTGCAGAGGGGTCAAATACTTATTTCCCTCATTAAAATGCAAATCAATTTATAACATTTTTGACATGCGTTTTTCCTGGATTTTGTTGTTGTTATTCTGTCTCTCACTGTTCAAATAAACCTACCATTAAAATTATAGACTGATCATGCCTTTGTCAGTGGGCAAACATACGGAAATCAGCAGGGGATCAAATACTTTTTTCCCTCACTGTATATATACAGTGGGGAGAACAAGTATTTGATACACTGCCGATTTTGCAGGTTTTCCTACTTACGAAGCATGTAGAGGTCTGTAATTTTTATCATAGGTACACTTCAACTGTGAGAGACGGAATCTAAAACAAAAATCCAGAAAATCACATTGTATGATTTTTAAGTAATTAATTTGCATTTTATTGCATGACATAAGTATTTGATATATCAGAAAAGCAGAACTTAATATTTGGTACAGAAACCTTTGTTTGCAATTACAGAGATCATACGTTTCTTGTAGGTCTTGACCAGGTTTGCACACACTGCAGCAGGGATTTTGGCCCACTCCTCCATATAGACCTTCTCCAGATCCTTCAGGTTTCGGGGCTGTCGCTGGGCAATACAGACTTTCAGCTCCCTCCAAAGATTTTCTATTGGGTTCAGGTCTGGAGACTGGCTAGGCCACTCCAGGACCTTGAGATGCTTCTTACGGAGCCACTCCTTAGTTGCCCTGGCTGTGTGTTTCGGGTCATTGTCATGCTGGAAGACCCAGCCACGACCCATTTTCAATGCTCTTACTGAGGGAAGGAGGTTGTTGACCAAGATCTCGCGATACATGGCCCCAACCATCCTCCCCTCAATACGGTGCAGTCGTCCTGTCCCCTTTGCAGAAAAGCATCCCCAAAGAATGATGTTTCCACCTCCATGCTTCACGGTTGGGATGGTGTTCTTGGGGTTGTACTCATCCTTCTTCTTCCTCCAAACACGGCGGGTGGAGTTTAGACCAAAAAGCTCTATTTTTGTCTCATCAGACCACATGACCTTCTCCCATTCCTCCTCTGGATCATCCAGATGGTCATTGGCAAACTTCAGACGGGCCTGGACATGCGCTGGCTTGAGCAGGGGGACCTTGCGTGCGCTGCAGGATTTTAATCCATGACGGCGTAGTGTGTTACTAATGGTTTTCTTTGAGACTGTGATCCCAGCTCTCTTCAGGTCATTGACCAGGTCCTGCCGTGTAGTTCTGGGCTGATCCCTCACCTTCCTCATGATCATTGATGCCTCACGAGGTGAGATCTTGCATGGAGCCCCAGACCGAGGGTGATTGACCGTCATCTTGAACTTCTTCCATTTTCTAATAATTGCGCCAACAGTTGTTGCCTTCTCACCAAGCTGCTTGCCTATTGTCCTGTAGCCCATCCCAGCCTTATGCAGGTCTACAATTTTATCCCTGATGTCCTTACACAGCTCTCTGGTCTTGGCCATTGTGGAGAGGTTGGAGTCTGTTTGATTGAGTGTGTGGACAGGTGTCTTTTATACAGGTAACGAGTTCAAACAGGTGCAGTTAATACAGGTAATGAGTGGAGAACAGGAGGGCTTCTTAAAGAAAAACTAACAGGTCTGTGAGAGCTGGAATTCTTACTGGTTGGTAGGTGATCAAATACTTATGTCATGCAATAAAATGCAAATGAATTACTTAAAAATCATACAATGTGATTTTCTGGATTTTTGTTTTAGATTTCGTCTCTCACAGTTGACGTGTACCTATGATAAAAATTACAGACCTCTACATGTTTGTAAGTAGGAAAACCTGCAAAATCAGCAGTGTATCAAATACTTGTTCTCCCCACTGTATATACACTGAGTGTACAAAACATTAAGAACACCCTTATTGACGTCACTTGTTGAATCCACTTCAATCAGTGTAGATGAAGGGGAAGAGACAAGATAAAGAAGGATTTTTAAGCCTTGAGACAATTGAGACATGGATTGTGTATGTGTGCCATTCAGAGGGTGAATGGGCAAGACAAAACATTTAAGAGCCTTTGAACGGGGTATGGTAGTAGTTGCCAGGCGTGCCGGTTTGTGTCAAGAATTGCAACGATGCTGGGTTTTTCACACTCAACAGTTTCCCATGTGTATCAAGAATGGTCCACCAACCAAAGGACATCCAGCCAACTTGACACAACTGTGGGAAGCATTGAAGTCAACATGGGCCAGCATCCCTGTGGAACACTTTCGATACCTTGTAGAGTCCATGCCCCGACAAATTTAATCTCTTCTGAGGGCATAAGTTGGTGGGTGCAACTCAATATTAGGAAGTATTAGGAAAACTATACTTTATTAAAAATCAAAGTTCTTCCAGAGTTTTTGTAGAATCAAGATAGACTTTATTACACAAAGTAACGTAAGCCGAGATGATCTGCAGAGCACCTCCGCTCTCTCTCTCCGCTCCCTGTCTATATAGTCACATTCACATACCTCCTAGCTCAAAGCCCCTCCCACTTTGGTTCTCCCACCATTATCTTCAGTTTGCTTCTGACAGGCGTTGGCATTGCTTCCATCAATGATGTCCTGAACAGTGTTATCATCAGTGGATCCCCATCTGGATCTCTTTCTGTTTCTTGTCGCCACCTCTTGAGCTGGTCCTCCAGGTAATTTGCAGGGTTTTCTTTATCCCCCAATGGTTCCCCTCTCAGTGCTTTAGGGTCTATTTTGGCTGGATACTCTATTCTCAAAGGCCAATCCATCCAGTAACGTCCTCTTCACCGCCTGTATGAGGCCACCCGCCTGCAACAGGTCCTCCATTTTGGCCACTCCCACCACCCTGGCCAGCAATGCCTTCAAGTCTCCCACCGCCAGTCGCTTCCCCATTGTTTGTTCTTCAAATGTTCTAATCCATTTCCCTGCTCCTTCATGCAGGTTAGGCAGTCTAGTCACCAGACCTTCCAGGTCCTGCGTTCCCCAAGGCACATAGTGAACCCGTGTCCCTTTTACCAAAATGGGATATTGAGCTCCATACTTTTTTATTGTCCTTCTGTTTCTTAAATGTGGTTTTTCCAGATGGGTGGACAGTGCCTTACCTAATTCTGTTACTATAGTTTTGCTTCCCGTGGCTCCTTGCTCTGATAGTCATCCCTCTGTCTCACTCTGTTCTTGATCAGAGTCAGCATACTGTCTAAGTTCTTCACCTTCCTCATCACTTGTATTCTCCCTGTCTTTTTGCCCATCATACTCTTGTTCATCTATCCCATAATTTTCCAGTTTCGTTAACATATCCCTCAGCCCTCCATAACAGTCTATATCTAAATGTGATTATTTTCCTCTGGTGTGGAAGCCTGTTGCTTCCCTTTTTCAGCTTCTATCTCTACATTCCCTGTTATTGAGACTGGACCTGTGACCTGAGAATACTGCCCCCCTCCTGTGTATGGTGGTGGTGCAGTTAAACCAGCCTTTTTCGGTTCACTCTTCCTCTCCATTATTATCCTTCTAGCTTTGGCTATGCTGTCCCTCCAACTCTTTCCTTCCTCCCAAAATATTTTCAAGATTTCTCTCTCTTTCTCTCTCTTCTTCTTTATTTTCTCCCCTCTCTCTCCTGTTTTATAGTTCTTTATTATGGTATCCATTTCCTCACACACCCAAGCCCAGTGAAAGGAACCATTCAAGTTCTTGCCTAGCAACAGAGAATCCTCATTATATGTTCGTCACGTCTGTGATTTAACTTTATTTATCCCAAAAATTGCCATCAAAGTGTGTGTGTGTGTGTGTGTGTATGTGTGTATGTGTGTGTGTGTGTGTGCTCTGTATCTCTGTGGAGAGAAAACATGTCTGGATGGCGTCATTATGACTCTCTGATGCCAAAAGCGGAGGACACCCGAGAGCATGGTCGCCAGGAAACAGGAGCCTGTATCCAATGTCCAGCTCTGTGGTGTGGATGGGCATGGAACACACAGTCGTGTGTATGATCTGTTGATTTACTCAAATTCAAAGGGCAGTAGTGACTCAGAAATGAAGGATGTGTGATTAGGCTCAGCACGGCACTGACACACACACACACACACACACACACCTTATGTTATTTGTAGTATTACGTTGTTATTTATTACTACATTGTTGGGTTTAGAGGTTGCAAGAAAGGCATTTCACTACTTGTGCATGTGACATTAAAACTAGAAACTTGAAACTTGAAACATACACACACACGCATACACACACACACACACACACACGCATACACACACTCACACAATTCAGTCTATAAGTTGTGCTGACTGCTGACACTCCACTGCTAAAGAGAGGAGGCAATCTCTCACACAGCCTTGATAAGAGTGTGCCATGCATTGCCATGGTGAACTGTCTATTGGCACCTAATCAACCCAATCAGATGCAGGTTTAGTGTTTGTAAACACAGATTTCTAAGGCCTGTTGGTGTGTAGGTTGGCCCAGGTCCCGCCTCAGGGCTGATAAATGGTCTCAGGTCAGTCTGACCTTATCTCTACTGCTGCCTAATGCTCACCCGCAGAAGAGGAGAAACATGAGCTGTTTACCCCAGGGCTGAGTCATACATACAGCTCACTCTCTCTTAAACAAACACACACACACACACACATGCGCACAAACACACCCACACACACTTGCACGCACGCACACACACACACACACACACACACACACACACACACACACACACACACACACACACACACACACACACACACACACACACACACACACACACATACACAGACACACACACACATACACACACACACACACACACACACACATATACACACACACACACACACACACACTTTAGAGTCAGGGGGACAGTGAATGACACACACACCAATCCTCTCATGCAAACTCTCTCTCACATGCAAACTCTCCCCCTCTCAAAAGCTCTACCTCATCTTCTCTCTCTGTCTCTGTCTGTCTCTCAATTCAATTCAATTTCAATTTCAATTTAAGGGCTTTATTGGCATGGGAAACATATGTTAACATTGCCAAAGCAAATGAGTAGATAGTAAACAAAAGTGAAATAAACAATAAATATTAACAGTAAACATTACACTCAGAAGTTCCAAAAGAATAAAGACACTTTAAATGTCATATTATGTAAATATACAGTGTTGTAACAATGTGCAAATAGTTAAAGTACAAATGGGAAAATAAATAAACATAAATATGGGTTGTATTTACAATGGTGTTTGTTCTTCACTGGTTGCCCTTTTCTTGTGGCAACAGGTCACAAATCTTGCTGCTGTGATGGCACACTGTGGTATTTCACCCAGTAGATAAGGGAGTTTATCAAAATTGGGTTTGTGGATCTCTGTAATATGGTCATACATTTGGCAGGAGGTTAGGAAGTGCAGCTCAGTTTCCACCTCATTTTGTGAGCCGTGTGCACATAGCCTGTCTTCTCTTGAGAGCCAGGTCTGCCTACGGCGGACTTTCTCAATAGCAAGGCTATGCTCACTGAGTCTGTACATAGTCAAAGCTTTCCTTAAATTTGGGTCAGTCACAATGGTCAGGTATTCTGCCACTGTGTACTCTCTGTTTAGGGCCAAATAGCATTCTAGTTTGCTCTGTTGTTTTGTTAATTATTTCCAATGTGTCAAGTAATTCTCTTTTTGTTTTCTCATGATTTGGTTGGGTCTAATTGTGTTGTTGTTGTTGTTGTCCTGGGGCTCTGCTCTGAATTTTATGTTCCTTTTGATGGCATAGAAGGCCCTTCTTGCCTTGTCTCTCAGATCGTTCACAGCTTTGTGGAAGTTACCTGTGGCGCTGATGTTTAGGCCGAGGTATGTATAGTTTTTTTGTGTGCTCTAGGGCAACAATGTCTAAATGGAATTTGTATTTGTGGTCCTGGCAACTGGACCTTTTTTGGAACACCATTATTTTTGTCTTACTGAGTATTACTGTCAGGGCCCAGGTCTGATAGAATCTGTGCAGAAGATCTAGGTGCTGCTGTAGGCCCTCCTTGGTTGGTGACAGAAGCACCAGATCATCAGCAAACAGTAGACATTTTACTTCAGATTCTAGTAGGGTGAGGCCGGGTGCTGCAGACTGTTCTAGTGCCCTTGCCAACTCGTTTATATATATGTTGAAGCGAGTGGGGCTTAAACTGCATCCCTGTCTCACCCCACGGCCCTGTGGAAAGAAACGTGTGTGTTTTTTTACCAGTTTTAACTGCACACTTGTTGTTTGTGTACATGGATTTTATAATGTCGTATGTTTTTCCCCCAACACCACTTTCCATCAATTTGTATAGCAGACCCTCATACCAAATTGAGTCAAAAGTTTTTTGAAATCAACAAAGCATGAGAAGACTTTGCCTTTGTTTTGGTTTGTTTGTTTGTCAGTTAGTGTGTGCAGGGTGAATACGTGGTCTGTCGTACGGTAATTAGGTAAAAAGCCAATTTGACTTTTGCTCAGTACATTGTTTTCACTGAGGAAATGAACTAGTCTGCTGTTAATAATAATGCAGAGGATTTTCCCAAGGTTGCTGTTGACGCATATCCCACGGTAGTTATTGGGGTCAAATTTTTCTCCACTTTTGTGGATTGGGGTGATCAGTCCTTGGTTCCAAATATTGGGGAAGATGCCAGAGCTAAGGATGATGTTAAAGAGTTTAAGTATAGCCAATTGGAATTTGTGGTCTGTATATTTTATCATTTCATTGAGGATACCATCAACACCACAGGCCTTTTTGGGTTGGAGGGTTTGTATTTTGTCCTGTTGTTCATTCAATGTAATTGGAGAATCCAGTGGGTTCTGGTAGTCTTTAATAGTTGATTCTAAGATTTGCATTTGATCATGTATATTTTTTTGCTGTTTGTTCTTTGTTATAGGGCCAAAAAGGCGGCAGGTAGCTTAGTGGTTAAGGGCGTTGTGCCAGTAACCAAAAGGTCGCTGGTTCTAATCCCCGGGCTGACTAGGTGAAAAATCTGCCATGTGCCCTTGAGCAAGGCACTTAACCCTAATTGCTCCTGTAAGTCGCTCTGGATAAGAGCGTCTGCTAAATGACTAAAAATGTAAAAAATGTGTTGTTGTTTGTTTAGTGTTTTCCAATTTTCCCAGAAGTGGTTGGAGTCTATGGATTCTTTAATTACATTAAGCTGATTACTGACATGCTGTTCCTTCTTTTTCCATTGTGTATTTCTGTATTGTTTTAGTGATTCACCATAGTGAAGGCGTAGGCTGAGGTTTTCTGGGTTGCTATGTTTTTGGTTGGATAGGTTTCTCAATTTCTTTCTTAGGTTTTTGCATTCTTCATCAAACCATTTGTCATTGTTGTTACTTTTCTTCGGTTTTCTGTTAGAGATTTTTAGATTTGATAGGGAAGCTGAGAGGTCAAATATACTGTTTAGGTTTTCTACTGCCAAGTTTACACCTTCACTATTACAGTGGAACGTTTTGTCCAGGAAGTTGTCTAAAAGGGATTGAATTTGTTGTTGCCTAATTGTTTTTTGGTAGGTTTTGACACTACTTTCCTTCCATCTTTAGCATTTCTTAATATTATTCAGTTCATTTGCATTTGATGCCTCATAATTGAGTATTGCTCTGTTCAAGAAAACTTTGATTTTGCTGTGGTCTGATAGGGGTGTCAGTGGGCTGACTGTGAACGCTCTGAGAGACTCTGGGTTGAGGTCAGTGATAAAGTAGTCTACAGTACTACTGCCAAGAGATGAGCTATAGGTGTACCTACCTCTCTCTCTCTCTCTCTCTCTCTCTCTCTCTCTCTCTCTCTCTCTCTCTTTCTCTCTTTCTCTCTTTCTCTTTCTCTCTCTGTCTCTGTCTCTGTCTATGTCTCTCTCTCTGTCTATGTCTGTTTCTCTCTCTCTCTCTCTCTCTCTCTCTCTCTCTCTCTCTGGATTCAATTTTCAATTTCAATTTAAGGGCTTTATTGGCATTGGAAACGCAAGTGAAGTAGATAGTAAACAAAAGTGAAATAAACAATAAATATTAACAGTAAACATTACACTCAATTCAATTCAATTCAATAGACTTTATTGACATGGCAAGTTAAATTACTTACATTGTCAAAGTATACATAAAACAAAAATGGTGGGACAACAGCAATAATAATAGTAGTAGTGGAAATGGGATTACCATTAACAGCAACCACAACAACAATATTAATGAGAATAACAATACATTAAAGCAATAGTAGTCGACCAGTCTCAACATGACTGAGAAGACACATTACATGGTATGAAAGCCAAAACAAAACAGGAAATATTATTGACATTACATTACACTTTTCACTGGCTGTCCCTCAGGTTGTGGCAGGAGGACACATATTTGGCTGCCAAAATTGCACATTTTGGCTTTTCAACCAATAAATATTTGTTTTTTTCTTCCTCTTTTATAGTTTCAAATTCTTTGTACTGAATGATAGTTTTGGGAAAGAAAGATTCTCTTAGGTCTGAGTATTTGTCACAGTGTAATAGGAAATGCAGCTCTGTCTCTACCTCTCCCCGGGGGCAGAGTAAGCACAGCCTGTCCTCTCTGGGCATCCAGGTTTGCCTGTGATGACCGGTCTCTATAGCCAGACTGTGCTCACTGAGTCTGTACCTAGTCATTGTTTTCCTCAGTTTTCTATCAGTCACAGTGGTCAGATAGTCTGCCACCATGTACTGTCTGTTTAGAGCCAAATAGCATTGAAGTTTACTTTGATTTTTTGTGGTGTCTTTCCAATAGGTGATATATTTTTATTTTTGCTTTGTAATGATTTGGTTGGGCCAGATTTTCTGAGTGCTGTCCTGAGGCTCTATGAGGTTGGTTTTGGTTAGTGAACTGAGCCTCAGAACCAGCTGGCTGAGGGGACTCTTCTCTTATTTCATCTCTTGACATAGTAGAGCTGTGTGATGGAATGTTTTGGGGTCACTTGTTTTTAGATGGTTGTAAAATTTGATGGCTCTTTTTTCTATTCGAATAAGGAGGGGGTATTGGCCCAATTCTGCTCTACATGCGTAATTTGGAGTTTTTCAATACAGTCTTGCAAAACTCTGCATGCAGTATTTCGATTGGATGTTTGTCCCATTTGGTAAATTCAGTATTAGAGAGCGGACCCCATACTTCGCTGCCATATAGAGCAATTGGTTCTATAACTGATTGGAACATTTTGAGCAAGATTCTAATTGGAATTTTGATTGTAATATTCCTTTTAATGGCATAGAATGCTCTTCTTTCTTTGTCTCTAAGCTCATTCACAGCCATGTGAAAGCTACCTGTGTTGCTGATATTTAGTCCTAGATACAGTGGGGGAAAAAAGTATTTAGTCAGCCACCAATTGTGCAAATTCTCCCACTTAAAAAGGTGAGAGAGGCCTGTAATTTTCATCATAGGTACACGTCAACTATGACAGACAAAATGAGATTTTTTTTCTCCAGAAAATCACATTGTAGGATTTTTTATGAATTTATTTGCAAATTATGGTGGAAAATAAGTATTTTGTCAATAACAAAAGTTTCTCAATACTTTGTTATATACCCTTTGTTGGCAATGACACAGGTCAAACGTTTTCTGTAAGTCTTCACAAGGTTTTCACACACTGTTGCAATCTAGTCTCCTGAGTGGCGCAGTGGTCTAAGGCACTGCATCGCAGTGCTAGCTGTGCCACTAGAGATCCTGGTTCGAATCCAGGCTCTGTCGCAGCCGGCCGCGACTGAGAGACTCATGGGCGGCGCACAATTGGCCTAGCGTTGTCCAGGGTAGGGGAGGGAATGGCCGGCAGGGATGTAGCTCAGTTGATAGAGCATGGCGTTTGCAACGCCAGGGTTGTGGGTTCGATTCCCACGGGGGACCAGTTTGAAAAAAAAAAATGAAAAAAAAAAAGAAAAAAAAATATATGTATTCACTAACTGTAAGTCGCTCTGGATAAGAGCGTCTGCTAAATGACTAAAATGTAAATATAATTTTGGCCCATTCCTCCATGCAGATCTCCTCTAGAGCAGTGATGTTTTGGGGCTGTCGCTGGGCAACACGGACTTTCAACTCCCTCCAAAGATTTTCTATGGGGTTGAGATCTGGAGACTGACTAGGCCACTCCAGGACCTTGAAATGCTTCTTACGAAGCCACTCCTTCGTTGCCCGGGCGGTGTGTTTGGGATCATTGTCATGCTGAAAGACCCAGCCACGTTTCATCTTCAATGCCCTTGCTGATGGAAGGAGGTTTTCACTCAAAATCTCACGATACATTGCCCCATTCATTCTTTCCTTTACACGGATCAGTCGTCCTGGTCCCTTTGCAGAAAAACAGCCCCAAAGCATGATGTTTACACCCCCATGCTTCACAGTAGGTATGGTGTTCTTTGGATGCAACTCAGCATTCTTTGTCCTCCAAACACGATGAGTTGAGTTTTTACCAAAAAGTTATATTTTGGTTTCATCTGACCATATGACATTCTCCCAATCCTCTTCTGGATCATCCAAATGCACTCTAGCAAACTTCAGACGGGCCTGGACATGTACTGGCTTAAGCAGGGGGACACGTCTTTCACTGCAGGATTTGAGTCCCTGGCGGCGTAGTGTGTTACTGATGGTAGGCTTTGTTACTTTGGTCCCAGCTCTCTGCAGGTCATTCACTAGGTCCCCCCGTGTGGTTCTGGGATTTTTGCTCACCGTTCTTGCGATCATTTTGACCCCACGGGGTGAGATCTTGTGTGGAGCCCCAGATCGAGGGAGATTATCAGTGGTCTTGTATGTCTTCCATTTCCTAATAATTGCTCCCACAGTTGATTTCTTCAAACCAAGCTGCTTACCTATTGCAGATTCAGTCTTCCCAGCCTGGTGCAGGTCTACAATTTTGTTTCTGGTGTCCTTTGACAGCTCTTTGGTCTTGGCCATAGTGGAGTTTGGAGTGTGACTGTTTGAGGTTGTGGACAGGTGTATTTTATACTGATAACAAGTTCAAACAGGTGCCATTAATACAGGTAACGAGTGGAGGACAGAGGAGCCTCTTAAAGAATAAGTTACAGGTATGTGAGAGCCAGAAATCTTGCTTGTTTGTAGGTGACCAAATACTTATTTTCCACCATAATTTGCAAATAAATTCATTAAAAATCCTACAATGTGATTTTCTGGATTTTATTTTCTCAATTTGTCTGTCATAGTTGACGTGTACCTATGATGAAAATTACAGGCCTCTCTCATCTTTTTAAGTGGGAGAACTTGCACAATTGGTGGCTGACTAAATACTTTTTTCCCCCACTGTACGTGTAATTTTTGGTGTGTTCTAATAGAACTGTGTCCAAATAGAATTTATATTTGTCATCCTGATTTAAAGGTCAGAGCCCAGGTCTGACAGAACCTGTGCAGATGATATAGATGCTGCTGTAACCCCTCCTTAGTGGGAGACAGTAGCACCAGGTCATCTGCGTATAGCAGACACTTGATTTCAGTGTTGTGTAGGGTGAGACCAGGTGCTTCCGATTTTTCTAATGTTTTTGCCAATTCATTAATGTAGATGTTAAATAGTGTTGGACTTATTGGGCAGCCCTGTTTCACTCCACGTCCCTGAGAGAAGAAGTCTGTTTGTTTGTTGCCGATTTTAACCGCACATTTGTTTTTAGTGTATGTTGATTTAATAACATCATAAGTTTTCCCTCCAATACCACTTTCTATTAGTTTGTAAAAAAAGACCTTTAGTGCCAAATTGAATCAAATGCTTTCTTGAAGTCTACAAAACACGAGTAGATTTTGCCTTTGTTTTGGTTTACTTGTTTGTCAATTAGAGTGTGGAGGGTGTAAATGTGGTCTGTTGTACGATAATAATAAAAAAATCCAATCTGGCTTCTGCTTAGGACGTGGTGTTCATCAAGGAAATTATGTAGTCTGCTGTTTATGATATTGCAGAGAATTTTCCTCAAGTTGCTGTTAACGCAAATTCCTCTGTAATTATTTGGGTCAAATTTGTCTCCATTTTAATAGATTGGTGTGATCAATCCTTGGTTCCAAATATAGGTGAAAATACCTGCAGTTAGGATAATGTTGAAGAGTTTGAGTATAGCCAATTTGAATTTGTGGTCTGTATATTTGATCATTTCATTTAAAATACCATCAGCACCACAGGCCTTTTTGGTATGGAGAGTGCAAAGTTTTTCCAATAATTCTCTTATGCTCTTATGTTTCTTTAGATTTGACTAATTTGTCAAATATGAAGTTTATGTTCCAAACGGTCTCTCTCTCTGTCTGTCTGTCTGTCTGTCTGTCTGTCTGTCTGTCTGTCTGTCTGTCTGTCTGTCTGTCTGTCTGTCTGTCTGTCTGTCTGTCTGTCTGTCTGTCTGTCTGTCTGTCTGTCTGTCTGTCTGTCTGTCTGTCTGTCTGTCTGTCTGTCTGTCTGTCTCTCGCTCTCGCTCTCTGTCTCTCTCGCTCTGTCTCTCTCGCTCTGTCTCTGTCTCTCTGTCTCTGTCTGCCTCATTTCTTCTTGTGTTGTATCATACAGAATACCGATAATCTCGTCTCTATCCCTCTCTTTCTCTCCACCCTACCCTCTTTGTCTTTCTGTCCATCTCCTTTTCCTTTTCTCTCTCTCTCGTCGTAAAGAGATCAGTTCTGACAGTCAGTTAACCTGTCTCTCCTCCCTCACTCCTGGCACCTGTCAAAGAAAAAACACGGGAGAAAAGCAAACATTTCTGAAAGTCAATGTCTGAAAGTCACAGGGGGTTTGCTCCAATGTCAACACAAATGCACACATGCAACCACGACACATACTCTCACTCACTCACACACATACTCTCACTCACTCACACACATTCTCTCTCTCTCTCTCTCTCTCTCTCTCTCTCTCTCTCTCTCTCTCTCTCTCTCTCTCTCTCTCTCTCTCTCTCTCTCTCTCTCTCTCTCCTCTCTCCTCTCTCCTCTCTCTCACTCTCAGCACCTGGCTAAACACAGTTGGCAGCACACCTCTACCCAAACAAAGAAATCAGGTCAGTGGTATTGACTGTGCTTTAGACTTTAGTTGTGAGTTTGGTCGGGCTGGAATTACCACTCTGTCACACTCACAAAATGAACATCCATCTTTTTTTATACCCCTTAAACAGATACTGTAGAAACACTCTTGGTCCTAATAGATCAGTTGGCCTACATGCCTGGAGCATGCTCTGAGCAGCGCATATCTAGCAGAAGTGTATTTTCCCATAGACATAACACCGGAGCAGAGCTATCTACAGGCGTCAGCATGCTTCGGGTTTGGCTGGCACCTAGCCGACCTTGGCTAGGCGAACTGAACAAGTGTGCTCGCATACTCCCTTGAAAGACCTTAGCTTGAAAAATTATAGTACTGTTTATCAATCCTGGGACTCTGTAGCCAGTACAGTATACACTTCTTCAAAATAGATAACTTGTTTTTGCAGAGGAGATATTAGACGTGCAACTTTACATCTAACTTAAATATTTCTCAAGTGAATTGTTTTTGCATGAAAACGAGTCGTCTCTCGTTAAATGACAACAAACAATCCCTACTGTTGACCAATCACCGATTGAGGGGCGTAGACTTCGACTACCGACTTCGGCTACTGGCTTCGGCTTGCCTGGAGAAAAAAAGTAATGTGCACGAACAGCCGAAAAAACCCTTGCCGAAGACCAAGTAGAAACAACAAAAAAACCCTTGCCGAAGACCAAAACGAACAACAAATCGTCACAAAATGTCTTCATAATATATACATAAACTGTTCCGAACTGTTTCAGATGGGAAGCATATGGACAGCTTTAGGCCTCTACTGACTCCCACTTCATCTCCCTCTCTGGAGTGTGTGTGTGTGTGTGTGTGTGTGTGTGTGTGTGTGTGTGTGTGTGTGTGTGTGTGTGTGTGTGTGTGTGTGTGTGTGTGTGTGTTTGTGTGTTTGTGTGTGTGTGTGTGTGTGTGTGTGTGTGTGTGTGTGTGTGTGTGTGTGTGTGTGTGTGTGTGTGTGTGTGTGTGTGTGTGTGTGTGTGTGTGTGTGTGTGTGTGTGTGTGTGTGTGTGTGTTGTGTGTGTGTGTGTGAAAGAAGAGAGAGGGAAAGAGACGGGTTTCAGTATTCTATTTAAACTCCCCCTCTCCCATAAACCTTCCTCAGTTTGAACCAAGCCAGGCTGTTGGCAAAATGTTTTTAATTGATTTGAAGTAGCTGACGGGAATGCCTCTCACCAGTAAAACATGCTTGAGATACAGCAATCTAAAAATTCAATTTCCATTTCAAAGGAAAACCTCCCTCTTGCCATTTGTATATACTTAAGAGTCAATTTTGATGACGTGCCGTTTTTCCAAAAATGTAAATGTGTGGTTTTCCTTTCATTGATGTTTGACAATTGCATGAGAATGTCATTCGGTAAGTGCAGCAAGTTTTGTGAGATTGAGCTGATATTATGAGGAGGGGGAAGGGATGTTAGTGCATCCTTTTCTATGACAAGTTGTAAACAACAGCATTTCTACAACTACAAGTCCACCTCTCATCCTGAATGATTATTATGGTACTACAACAGACTTGGCTACTGCCAGTACTACCAAAACCAAAAACAGATTTCATGTGACTCAGTTATGTATAGAGCGATGTCATCATGGAATGCTCTGCCACCAGAGGTTACTCAGGCAAAAAGCAAGTTGAGCTTTAAAAAATATATTTTTAAAAAATACCATCAACGACCGTGCCTCTCCTCTTTCTAAAGATCTAATTGAACTGTACTGTATGTAAGAATATGAATATGTACTGTATGTCACGGTCGTTGATGAACGGGTCAGACCAAGGCGCAGCGTGAAATGCATACATGTTTATTTTATAAACTAAACACACAAACAAAACAACGTAACGTGAAGTCCTCAGGCTAAACACAATACAAGCCTATACACGGAACAAGATCCCACCACCCATGATTGCCAATAGGCTGCCTAAGTATGACCCCCAATCAGAGACAACGAGCGACAGCTGCCTTTGATTGGGAATCACACCCGGCCAAACATAGAACTAACCAACCTAGAATGCAACATAGAAATACTAACATAGAATATCCACACCCTGACTCAACATACAAGAGTCCCATGAGTCAGGGCGTGACACTGTATGTATGAATAGTGTTCAAATAATATTTTTTGTTGTCTCTTGGTGTCTTTCCAATATATGACTATTTTTATTGTTATTTTTTATTTTGAATTTAATGTAATATCTTATGTTGTTTTTGTCTATAACGGTTCTATACTTTGTCATGTATTTGTATGTTTTATGTGGATGCCAGCTAGAGTAGCTGCTGCATGTGCAGTAGCTAATGGGGATCCTAATACAATTAAATTAAATTAACTACGACAAAGGAACCATATGATGTTGGTGAAATGGAATGGCTCATTCTTTAGGTTTAGTCTCAACACGTTCTCTCACACTGTCATGTGAGACATTCTCCTGCACAGCGTGAGCATGTACTCACTCTCCCGTCTCTGCTTCACCAGCTGTTAACCAACAGGCAGCAGAGTTACACTACACCATTAGGCGTACTGTGACAGCTACATTACATCAACAACATACAGGTAAATGCCAAAATAATGGAAACACTTGAGTAAATGAGGGATACAAAGTATATTGAAAGCAGGTGCTTCCACACAGGTGTGGTTCCTGAGTTAATTCATCAATTAACATCCCATCATGCTTAGGGTCATGTATAAAATGTCGTGATTTGTGTATTGCTGAAGAATCAGCAATACACAAATTGGCTTAATTATTTATTTACTAACTAAATAAATATTAACACAATACAAACACACACACACACACACACACACACATAGGTTATTGATTACTAACGTAATACAATGAAAACAGGTCCCTAGTGGACTGGACTAACAATAGCATGAATGCTTGGAAGGGGGAGACAGAGATTCAAACTATCATTGTTACTTTGGAAACTACGCTCACAGAAATACAAATGCTTAGAACCCTAATCACAGCTCATTCGGATTAGAAAGGCAACATGTATTTACGTGTAGCTGTCCTCGATAGTTGAGTTGATGATGTAGGACTCTGGTTTGCCCAGAAGAGATCCCAATGTCCTTGGTAGAGTTTCTGGTCGTAGTGGTGGTTAGAATTTAAACTTCAGCGTACCCTGTAGTTGGTTGAGTTGATCTGTTACAATAGATACTTCAGATGTACCAACGGTTGTCGGAGAGGGATTGTCCTTCCCAACTTGTGTCTTTAGTGAAAGTTCTCTAGACGACTATACATGCCAGCTGCAGACTGATATGATAAGGTCCAGTGCGTGGTCTTCTTCTTCTTGTGTAGAGGTTGAGAGTTTCAGAGTTTCACCATTTCAAACGTATGGACTACCATCTCACGTTTTCTGGTCTAACAATTTTGTAACGTTTCGCTCACGCTTCATGACTGCTGGTCTGTAGCATGTCAACCATTTTTGGAGAAAATGGTTTTGGTGGCAATCTGTCCCTGTAACACAGAGACATTCAGATTGCCACTACCAGGGACCAACAAGGAGTCGTTTGTTTCATTTAGGAAAGGCGAGAGGGATCATAAAACCCCCCACATCAATCAATCCTTTGTTCATAAAAATGACCACGGGAGAGAGAGATAGATATCTGTAGACTGTTGCTTCTCTGTATTCTGATCTTGGGCTTCTCACGTGGGACCATCACATGAGAGTCATGAAACCCTCATAGGATGACAATGTCTTCATCCACAGGGCACGAGTGGTCACTGAATGGTTTGATGAGCATGAAAACGATGTAAACCATATGCCATCTCAGTCACCAGATCTCAAGCCAATTAAACACTTATGAAATATTCAGGAGCGGCACCTGAGACAGCAATTCCCAGCACCATAAACAAAACACCAAATTATAGAATTTCTCCAATAGAGTTCCGGACACTTGTTGAATCTATGCCAAGGTGCATTGAAGCTGTTCTGGCTCGTGGTGGCCGAATGCGCTATAAAGACACTTTATGTTGGTGTTTCCTTTATTTTGGCAGTTACCTGTATATGTTACAGTATGTAATAACATATTAGAGATAAAATATGTAGATGTGTTATGCATGCATGTGCGCACTGAAGTTACCTCTGAAACTATACTATCAATGTTGAACAGTAATACCACAGCTGTAATTGAGATGATATTAGAGCGAGAATAGTCCTAACTGTTAGTGAGACAGCGCTAATATGGTTTTTAAAATAGCTACCACTGCAAGGAGGAAGTTGCTATGGCAGCACGGCAACCACGCTTGACAAAATGTGTATATTTAGAAAGTGTGAACCCAAATAGAAACCAACCATTACAATGTATTCCTGACAGAGAGTATGGGAACGTATTTAGGGATATAATGTGTGTGTATGCACTCTATGTGTCTGAGTTAGTGTGTGTGAGAGACAAATAATGACAGTGTGTGTAGTCTACAGTATATGTATGTGGAACTGTGTGTGAGTGAAAGATAATGACAGGGTGTGTGTGTGTGGGTGTGTGTGTGTGTGTGTGTGTGTGTGTGTCCATGCGTGAGCATCATATCAGGGGCTGGGGTAGTGAGAGATCCAGTGTTTGTCAGCTAATTAGAAACATGTGTTAGTGAGACGGGGGTTTAACGAGCAAGCGTCTCACACACACACATACATACACTCACACTGCGAGGATGATGGGAGTTGATGACTGTGGAGGAGCGTCTGTCTGGCAGAGCTGCATGGTGACAGAGAGGAGGGGTGACAGCAGCTAAACTATGCTAATGAAGACATCAGCTCACTACCTGAGTCTCGGGCAGCTGCCAAAACTCACACGTTACAGAAGAAGGCCGAGACACACACAGAGAACATAATGTCTGCTGCTTGGAGAGGGAGGTTGAGATAGTGTCGGAGTGAGAGGGCTTCAAGACTGTGTCTCTCAGCCAGGTACATGTGTGGAGGCAGAGTGGGAGGAAAATGACAGCCTCTCTCTTTGTGTGATGGTTTGATCTCATTTCATTTGTTTCTTGGCTTGTAGTTTTATTCGTTTACCGCGGGAGGTGACTTGAGGTCGCAGCAGTCAAGCACAGTGAGCCATTGAAAATCTGAAGAAGAAAAGTTCATTGCACATTTCACTCATCACTGCTGAAGTAAAGTTTTCTATCCATCATCAGTTATTATGGTAATTCTGAGGGCTCGTGGATACAGGAGGGAAAAAAGCATCACATTTCCTCTCTCTAGAATTTCTCGCAGGGCTAAAATGTGATGGTGTTGACTCACAAAGTCAGAAGCTCATGTGGCGAAACATGTTTTACAGAGATGCTTACTTTTCCTCACATGAAGAGAGAGTGGGGGGAGAAGGTGGACATACAAACTGACATGTAAAAGAAAGACCCACACAGAGAAACACACACATAGAAGAGAAGGTTGACATAGAGATAAAGTTGTACATAAAGAGAATAGACAACAATCAGGGAAAAACAAGCATACTAACATACAGATACTGACTGTAGAGAGATGGCAGGAGACGACACAGACAGATAGAGATGAATATGAGGAGGAGCACAGATAAAAGAACACAGATACACACAGACATGCTGTACACAAACATGTAGAAAGACACAGACAGGCATTGTGAGAAGTGGCTTGCTGTTTTTACCCATCCGCAATAAGAAAATAATGCACTATAGACATTAGACAGCACTGCCATTCTCTCGCCTCGCCTCGCCTCGCCTCGCCTCGCCTCGCCTCGCCTCGCCTCTCCTCTCCTCTCCTCTCCTCTCCTCTCCTCTCCTCTCCTCTCCTCTCCTCTCCTCTCCTCTCCTCTCCTCTCCTCTCCTCTCCTCTCCTCTCCTCTCCTCTCCTCTCCTCTCCTCTCCTCTTCTTCCCTCTCCTCGCCTCTCCTATCCTCTCTCTTCTTCCCTCTCCTCGCCTCGCCTCTTCTCTCTCTTGTTCCCTCGTCTCTCCTCTCCTCTCTCTTCTTCCCTCTCCTCGCCTCACCTCTCCTCGCCTCGCCTCTCCTCTCCTCTCTCTTCTTCACTCTCTCACAAAAGGTGAACAGCAGCAACAGGGTGCAGTGTGGGTAATGACACATCGACTGTGATATTTCTCTCCTCTCTGTCTGTCCCCTTCTTCTCTCGCAGGAGAATAAAACTTTAGGGCCAAACTGATGGACTGTCAGATGTGAGTTTAGTCTGTAAGAGGTGTTGGATGATGCATTGATAAATTAGGGTCCCCCAAAAGGTTTGGGCTGTATTGGCACTTGTGTTGGGAGATAAAACTGACTGAGCTAATGTTTTTGGGTCTGGATGACATTTTCCCTTCCTCTGATCCCGGAGCTAAGAGGTAGATGGAAGCCTAGTCAAAGCCAATATTGGATACGCCAAACAGCGTGCAAACAAACAGAACCAGCTTAACTGCTGCTCTCTCATTGCCATCAGAGTTCAGTCTGGAATCACCACATAGTTCTGCCAAACAGAAAATCCAGCAGTCCAACTGCCAAAAGTTAGAGCTGGTTGCAGAGTTGTGTTGCCTTGGCGATGTTTGTGTCACCCCGTTCCCCAGCGAGTTGTCATCTGTTCCCCATCATGAGAGGCACGTCTTAGTCCCAGTGCATTAGTAGCGTATGTCGCCTCGTCAGTTATTCATAAAGATGTAGAATCTTATTTTGATCATCCTGTTGCATGAGAACTTTCCTGCGATTAAGTGTATTTGCTGTATAAAAAGGCTTCTGAAGTTTGTCATTTTCATTTGGAAATTTCAGACTTGATTTTCCCTTACAAAAAAATTATTAACCCCTACAAAAATGTCCATTCATTTTAATCCACATAATAATTTTAATTTCCAGTTGCTGCAGGATTCTTTTCATGCAGTTGCAAACTGGCTCAAATTAAGATCCTACATCTGTACTGGTTGCATGTCGCTGTCTCTAGTATTTGTTTGATAGGGACGCCCAATAATTTATTAAAGAGACACTAAATAATTCTGCAGGGAACGATGACAGTTATGATAGTGTGTGTGTGTGTGTGTGTGTGTGTGTGTGTGTGTGTGTGTGTGTGTGTGTGTAAGTGTGGGCTCCCAGAGTGCTCTCTAACAGTCACATACAAGCATCAACAGCATGATGTTTATGCTGTTAAGCCTGTGAGACCAGACTGTGTTTGTCCTTAAAATCTAGATTCTGTGTCGTGTGTATGCAGAACGGGGACAGCAATAGACTTACTTATTTAGCAAAGTGGCCCGTGGAGAATAGAATAGAAAACACAAAAAGAAAAACCATTAGAAATGTGGACACTGTACTGCAAAGGGGGCTAACATTACTTACAGATATACAGTATGAATACATGAACACACCAAAACATGTCACCTGTCCAATGACTGGACAAAAGGAGGATTATAGAAGAGGATAAAGCAGAAGAGATTGTATCACTAGAGAGAAGTAGGAATGGGTGAGGGTTCACATCCATCTTCCTCGTGTTTGTGAAAAGAGAGAGCACAGCTTATCAAGTTTATCTGGTTTGAGACGTATTGTTTTATTCATGCAACTCCTGGCACAAACTAAATTGCATACTGCATGTACGATAAAGATCACAAGTCTAATTCTATTCCCACGCATGCAGCAATACAGGGCTTTATGAAATCCATATTCGTGTTTCTCTCTCAGTGGCAACGGACAGCGTCTTTCAAAAATTATTACAGAAGTGGCATCAACAAAAACCCAGCTCATGCACACGCACTCATGCAGGATGGCAGGATGGCAGGCAGGATGGCAGGCAGGCAGGATGGCAGGCAGGCAGGATGGCAGGCAGGATGGCAGGCAGGCAGGATTGCAGTCGGGCAGGATGACAGGCAAGCAGGCACACAAAAGCTAGCCTTCAGGCAGTGATGCAACAGCAAGGATGAGGAACTGAATACGTCTATTCACAAACAGTGGGTTGCCACAGACAGGAAATACTATACATTTACTATATTTTACTCTGACAGGTGTACGTTAATGAGTCAGTACCAGCTGACTTCAGGATTTAATACAATAGCCCTTCGCTACATTCGACTTGCCCTACTAAAATAGAATATTTAGCCCCATTGATGGACAGAGTTCCTAAGAGCTCCCTTGTCAGTGAAGAGAAAAGACTATTACTCCACATTGCACCATTTAGGATGTTTTTGTTTTGGGCTTTTCAGCTTTCTCTAGCAGCAGGCAGTGTCTCGGGGGATCAACGTCAGGACTGAGAGAGAGAGAGAGACAGACAGACTGTACAGTCCTGAGTGTAGGCTGTGTGTTAGAAAGATGGATTCCAGAAAGTAAAAGAGGGGGATGGAGAAAAAGTAATGAGAGAGAGAAGCTGAGCGAGAGACGGAGAGAGGCAGGGAATCACGGAAAATAAACAGGCTATAGATCAATAACAGTCGCTCAAACCTAACTCCTAGATTTAATGCTACACGCTACTCAAACTACTACTAATTGGTGTTGCTTGAAAGTGTGTGTGTGTATGTGTGTATCACAGAGTGAGAGGTTGATGCTCATATGCTCATAATTTCCTTTCCAAATGTAGGATTTTAATAGTGTGTTAAAACACTGCTTACACAGACAGAAGACCCAGACAGCCAGGCAGAAAGACCCCCCACCACACACATACACACCACAGTAACGCCACCTCTTAACTAGGCTACTATGTGTATGTGTAACTCTGTAACTGACAGTAGGGGTGTGTGGGTAAAATCACTGGGGAAGCCAAGCCAGAAAAAAAAGCCATATTACAACCTATGTGTTGTGATAATTGCATTGTTTGCTCTATAACCTGTGAGTTCATATGCCTTGTGACTGTGATATATAGGCCTAAGGCCGACACAATAAGAAGACACAGTTGCAGAATAAATTCAACCACACATTTGTTTCATCACAAAACCAGAGAGCAACCTCTGTCCGGTGAAGTCCACAAAGCATATTGCATGTAACAAACAGTTACATGACCTACAGCATGGTCAAGCACGTTCATGTTTCCGAACTTTTCAGACCACGAAACAACTATTGATTTAGAACCATGGATAATTACTGCAAGTCGCAGAGAAAACAGACAGGAGCTGCCTCCACTATTCCAGCACCATTTCAACTTCAACATTTCAACATCCTCAAATCGCCTATGCTTAGTTTAATACAATGACAACTAAAGGATACCAAAAACAATTTAGTCCAATCAATGTAAGCTAAATATGATGTGGCTGTCCATGGTACTGATTTATGTAGCTGCGTTTATCTAGCTACGTATTGAACTTCCATCCTCTCAGGCCAGGGGCACAATGTATGAATTTATGGTTGGATCAGAATCACCACTATAATCACTGGCCAGTACAGAGAATTATGTAAAACCACAAGTACAAATCTCCATCCATGGCTAATTTAGGAAAGGGACCATTTTAGCTAGCTAGCTTGTCACCGGAGGACAACAACAACACAATGAGATGCAACAATTAAAGTTTTTTTCTGTCAATGACGGTTGGTGTTTGATGTGATGTGATTGGTGTGAAGCCAAATCCAAACTGGCTACCCTTGACACTTTTTTTTGGACCATTCACTGTTGAGCTCACTCAGTTTAGATCAATGCTGATTGGCTATAAAAAAAAAAATATGATCAAGGGAGGCTAAAGCTGGTTTCTCTTGCATTCAATGCTACGGGCGGCAACAATATCATATTCTTTTTGTCTTTTTGACCAGACAGCATAGATGGGCTACACATACAGAGACAGAGGGACGCTGTTTCGCTCGGATGCTTTCTCCAGTGAAATACATTCAGCCTCTTGTGAATTGAAGGAAAATTAAGAATTATTTGTCCTTTTTTTCTTGTAATTCTTTTTGGGGAAGCCTGGCTTCCCTTGGCATCTATTAATACACGTCATTGGTCACTGAGTGTGTAGGCTAATTGGCAGGTTGAGAGGTTGAGAGGCCCATTACATCCAGGCGGAGCAGTCGGCGGTGCTTGTGGAAGCCGCTCAGCCGAGGTGGAGAAAATAGGACTCTGCTTTGTTTTTCAAGCTGCGCCGTTGTTGTTGACCAATCACAGTAGATAACGTACCCTGCGTGGTGATACGTCAGCACGTGGTACGTCCAACAGCAGGACCAGCTAACTTGCCCACTCTAGCTAGCTAGCTAGCTAACACTGTCAGTTTACACAGTCAAGTTTAACAATAACATTGTTTTCTAATCTATTTTTGGATTGATAATTTCTGTTGCATGTAAATACGTGCATGTAAATGCAGTGTTGATTAAATTGAGGCGTTTTGTATTTTTCCTCGAGTTGATGTAGGCTAGTATTGCTTTGGCCTGTTATGTTTTTATGTCAACCAAGTGTATTATTTTTGCAAGCTAATTATTTTTTCATATTTTTTCAATATTTGTATATTATGTAAATACAACTGGATCCAATTTTCATCATCACCTGCACTGTTAAATAAAAACAACCCATTTGCATGTGATCTACTGATTAATCTCCTCTATCTTCCACACAGGAGCAAAGGAAGAGAGTTTGATCAGACCTGACACTCAGTGAGTGAAGAGGGAGCAGAGGATTCTGGATAAACAAACACACAAACACACACATACACACACAATGACACGCAATTGACTGACGAACTCAGAAAAATGGTCTGTGCATTGTTTGCACAGTCAGCGCTGCCATAGCAACGCGAGTGGGCAGAAGTGTTGAAAGGGAGAGTTAGGAGTGCTTTTCTTTTGAAGAATCTCCCCTTGGTATTCTACTGCACTGTGGACTGATGGGGGGATTTAACAACATCCAGACACACACATACATACATTTACATTTACATTTTAGTCATTTAGCAGACGCTCTTATCCAGAGCGACTTACAGGAGCAATTAGGGTTAAGTGCCTTGCTCAAGGGCACATTTACGTCATTTCGCAGACGCTCTTAACCAGAGCGACCTACAAATTGGTGCATTCACCCTATAGCCAGTGGGATAACCACTTTACATTTTATTTATTTATTTATTTATTTATTTATTTTTGGGGGGGGGGGGGGGGGGGGTAGAAGGATTACTTTATCCTATCCCAGGTATTCCTTAAAGAGGTGGGGTTTCAAATGTCTCCGGAAGGTGGTGAGTGACTCCGCTGTCCTGGCGTCGTGAGGGAGCTTGTTCCACCATTGGGGTGCCAGAGCAGCGAACAGTTTTGACTGGGCTGAGCGGGAACTATGCTTCCGCAGAGGAAGGGGAGCCAGCAGGCCAGAGGTGGATGAACGCAATGCCCTCGTTTGGGTGTAGGGACTGATCAGAGCCCGAAGGTACGGAGGTGCCGTTCCCCTCACTGCTCCATAGGCAAGCACCATGGTCTTGTAACGGATGCGAGCTTCAACTGGAAGCCAGTGGAGTGTGCGGAGGAGGGGGGTGACGTGAGAGAACTTGGGAAGGTTGAACACCAGACGGGCTGCGGCATTCTGGATGAGTTGTAGGGGTTTAATGGCACAGGCAGGGAGGCCAGCCAACAGCGAGTTGCAGTAATCCAGACGGGAGATGACAAGTGCCTGGATTAGGACCTGTGCCGCTTCCTGTGTAAGGCAGGGTCGTACTCTCCGAATGTTGTAGAGCATGAACCTGCAGGAGCGGGTCACCGCCTTGATGTTAGCGGAGAACGGCAGGGTGTTGTCCAGGGTCACGCCAAGGCTCTTCGCACTCTGGGAGGAGGACACAACGGAGTTGTCAACCGTGATGGCGAGATCATTGAACGGGCAGTCCTTCCCCGGGAGGAAGAGCAGCTCCGTCTTGCCAGGGTTCAGCTTGAGGTGGTGATCCGTCATCCATACTGATATGTCTGCCAGACATGCAGAGATGCGATTCGCCACCTGGTTATCAGAAGGGGGAAAGGAGAAGATTAGTTGTGTATCGTCAGCGTAGCAATGATAGGAGAGGCCATGTGAGGATATGACAGAGCCAAGTGACTTGGTGTATAGGGAGAAAAGGAGAGGGCCTAGAACTGAGCCCTGGGGGACACCAGTGGTGAGAGCACGTGGTGCGGAGACAGCTTCTCGCCACGCCACTTGGTAGGAGCGACCGGTCAGGTAGGACGCAATCCAGGAGTGAGCCGCGCCGGAGATGCCCAGCTCGGAGAGGGTGGAGAGGAGGATCTGATGGTTCACAGTATCAAAGGCAGCAGACAGGTCTAGAAGGACAAGAGCAGAGGAGAGAGAGTTAGCTTTAGCAGTGCGGAGAGCCTCCGTGACACAGAGAAGAGCAGTCTCAGTTGAATGACCAGTCCTGAAACCTGACTGGTTTGGATCAAGAAGGTCATTCTGAGAGAGATAGCAAGAGAGTTGGCTAAAGACGGCACGCTCAATAGTTTTGGAAAGAAAAGAAAGAAGGGATACTGGTCTGTAGTTGTTGACATCAGTGGGATCGAGTGTTGGTTTTTTGAGAAGGGGTGCAACTCTCGCTCTCTTGAAGACGGAAGGGACATGGCCAGCGGTCAAGGATGAGTTGATCAGCGAGGTGAGGTAGGGGAGAAGGTCACCGGAGATGGTCTGGAGAAGAGAGGAGGGGATGGGGTCAAGCGGGCAGGTTGTTGGGCGGCCTGCAGTCACAAGTCGCAGGATTTTATCTGGAGAGAGAGGGGAGAAAGAAGTCAAAGCATAGGGTAGGGCAGTGTGAGTAGGACCAGCAGTGTCATTAGACTTAACAAACGAGGATCGGATGTCGTCAACCTTCTTTTCAAAGTGGTTGACGAAGTCATCCACAGAGAGAGAGGAGGGGGGGGGGGGAGGATTCAGCAGGGAGGAAAATGTGGCAAAGAGCTTCCTAGGGTTAGAGGCAGATGCTTGGAATTTAGAGTGGTAGAAAGTGGCCTTAGCAGCAGAAACAGTTGAAGAAAATGTAGAGAGGAGGGAGTGAAAAGATGCCAGGTCGGCAGGGAGTTTAGTTTTCTTCCATTTCCGCTCCGCTGCCCGGAGCTCTGTTCTGTGAGCTCGCAATGAGTCATCAAGCCACGGAGCTGGAGGGGAGGACCGAGCCGGCCGGGAGGATAGGGGACACAGAGAGTCAAAGGATGCAGAAAGGGAGGAGAGGAGGGTTGAGGAGGCAGAATCAGGAGATTGGAGGGAGAAGGATTGAGCAGAGGGAAGAGATGATAGGATGGAAGAGGAGAGAGTAGTGGGAGAGAGAGAGCGAAGGTTGCGGCGGCGCATTACCATCTGTGTAGGGGCAGAGTGAGTAGTGTTGGAGGAGAGCGAGAGAGAAAAGGAAACAAAGTAGTGGTCGGAGACATGGAGGGGAGTTGCAGTGAGATTAGTAGAAGAGCAGCATCTAGTAAAGATGAGGTCAAGCGTATTGCCTGCCTTGTGAGTAGGGGGGGACGGTGAGAGGGTGAGGTCAAAAGAGGAGAGGAGTGGAAAGAAGGAGGCAGAGAGAAATGAGTCAAATGTGGACGTAGGGAGGTTGAAATCCCCCAAAACGGTGAGGGGTGAGCCATCCTCAGGAAAGGAACTTATCAAGGCGTCAAGCTCATTGATGAACTCTCCAAGGGAACCTGGAGGGCGATAGATGACAAGGATATTAAGCTTAAATGGGCTAGTGACTGTGACAGCATGGAATTCAAATGAGGAGATAGACAGATGGGTTAGGGGAAAAATTGAGAATGTCCACTTGGGAGAGATGAGGATTCCTGTGCCACCACCCCTCTGACCAGATGCTCTCGGGGTATGCGAGAACACATGGTCAGACGAGGAGAGAGCAGTAGGAGTAGCATTTTTTCAGTGGTAATCCATGTTTCCGTCAGCGCCAGGAAGTCGAGGGACTGGAGGTTAGCATAGGCTGGGATGAAGTCAGCTTTGTTGGCAGCAGAACGGCAGTTCCAGAGGCTGCCTGAGACCTGGAACTCCAGGTGTGGGGTGCGTGCAGGGACCACCAGGTTAGAGAGGCAGCAGCCACGCGGTGTGAGGCGTTTGTGTAGCCTGTGCAGAGAGGAGAGAACAGGGATAGGCAGAGGCATAGTTGACAGGCTGTAGCAAATGGCTACAATAATGCAGAGGAGATCGGAATGAAATGAACTAAACATCTGGGAGAGGAGAGAGCAGGGCCTCCCTCACCAAAACTTCCACCTCAGAAACTATAATTGTTTCACTGAACCACCCGAACAAAAACTCTCCCAACTTCCACCTTTAGAAATCAGGATTGTTGTGAACCACAGCGGTTCAATGTTTCAAGGAATGGACTCAACCCACTTTATTCAGCTAGCTAACTATGACACCATAGCTAACTAGCATGCTAGCATCCAATAACACACAGTTTAGCACCAACACTTGGTCACAACAAACCACCAATAGTGTGTTAACACACTAAACGGATAATTTGTGTCCGTGTCTAGTTCCTTTCATAACGCAGCAATAATTAAACGTTGGCTAGCTAGCACAAATATATTGTATTTAGCTGCCACAGTACAGCACACAATGGCTACTGTGTTGACTCTGTTCGAAAAACGGCTAGCTAGCTAGCTTCGTGCTACACCCGGCACCGCCGAAAACAATGCTAACCTACAGTAACTACCCACAACAGCCCACGATGCCTAACTATGACACCATAGCTAACTAGCATGCTAGCATCCAATAACACACAGTTTAGCACCAATACTTGGTTACAACAAACTACCAATAGTGTGTTAACACACTAAACAGATAATTCGTGTCCGCTAGCAATGGCTACTGTGTTGACTTTGTTTGAAGAACGGCTAGCTAGCTAGCTTCGTGCTACACCCGGCACCGCCAATAGTGTGTTAACACACTAAACAGATAATTCGTGTCCGTGTCTAGTTCCTTTCATAACGCAGCAATAATTAAACGTTGGCTAGCTAGCACAAATATATTGTATTTAGCTGCCACAGTACAGCACACAATGGCTACTGTGTTGACTCTGTTCGAAAAACGGCTAGCTAGCTAGCTTCGTGCTACACCCGGCACCGCCGAAAAACAATGCTAACCTACAATAACTACCCACAACAGCCCACGATGCCTAACTATGACGCCATAGCTAACTAGCATGCTAGCATCCAATAACACACAGTTTAGCACCAATACTTGGTTACAACAAACTACCAATAGTGTGTTAACACACTAAACAGATAATTCGTGTCCGTGTCTAGTTCCTTTCATAACGCAGCAAAAATTAAACGTTGGCTAGCTAGCACATTAACATTGGAAACAACTCTCCACCGTTGCTAAACGTTACCAGTAGCTACCCGCTAGCTAGCTAGCCTCGTGCTTCGCCGGGCTCCGCCGTAAACAATACTTACCTACAATAATTACCTACGGAAACCTACAATAACTACCTAAATAACTACCTAAATAAACTACCTACAATACCTAACTACAACTACCTACCTACGATCTAAATACATGGTTTAAGCTTTACTCAACACCATATAAGAAGCCAAGCTTACCTCCTGCTAGAGAAAACACAACCTCTCCCGACCACACCGACCAGAGGGACCATACTGCAGAGCCAGAACATGTATCTGTAGGTTGAAGGTTGTGTGTTCTATTTAAGCAATAAGGCCAGAGGAGGTGTGCTATATGGCCAATATAACACGGCTAAGGGCTGTTCTTAAGCAAATCAAAATCCGATCAGAATTTATTGGTTAGCAGATGTTATTGCGAGTGTAGCGAAATGCTTGTGCTTCTAGTTCCAACAGTGCAGCAATATCTAGCAAGTAATATCTAACAGTTCCACAACAAAAACCTAATACACACAATCTAAATAAATAAATGGAATAATAATATACAAATATATGGATGAGCAATGTCATTATCAGAGTGGCATAGGCTTAGATGCAATAGATAGTATAGAATACAGTATATACATACAGTGGGGAAAAAAAGTATTTAGTCAGCCACCAATTGTGCAAGTTCTCCCACTTAAAAAGATGAGAGAGGCCTGTAATTTTCATCATAGGTACACGTCAACTATGAAAGAAAAAATGAGAAAAAAAATTCCAGAAAATCACATTATAGGATTTTTTATGAATTTATTTGCAAATTATGGTGGAAAATAAGTATTTGGTCAATAACAAAAGTTTTGTCAATACTTTGTTATATACCCTTTGTTGGCAATGACACAGGTCAAACGTTTTCTGGAAGTCTTCACAAGGTTTTCACACACTGTTGCTGGTATTTTGGCCCATTCCTCCATGCAGATCTCCTCTAGAGCAGTGATATTTTGGGGCTGTCGCTGGGCAACACGGACTTTCAACACCCTCCAAAGATTTTCTATGGGGTTGAGATCTGGAGACTGGCTAGGCCACTCCAGGACCTTGAAATGCTTCTTACGAAGCCACTCCTTCGTTGCCCGGGCGGTGTGTTTGGGATCATTGTCATGCTGAAAGACCCAGCCACGTTTCATCTTCAATGCCCTTGCTGATGGAAGGAGGTTTTCACTCAAAATCTCACGATACATGGCCCCATTCATTCTTTCCTTTACACGGATCAGTCGTCCTGGTCCCTTTGCAGAAAAACAGCCCCAAAGCATGATGTTTCCACCCCCATGCTTCACAGTAGGTATGGTGTTCTTTGGATGCAACTCAGCATTCTTTGTCCTCCAAACACGACGAGTTGAGTTTTTACCAAAAAGTTATATTTTGGTTTCATCTGACCATATGACATTCTCCCAATCCTCTTCTGGATCATCCAAATGCACTCTAGCAAACTTCAGACGGGCCTGGACATGTACTGGCTTAAGCAGGGGGACACGTCTGGCACTGCAGGATTTGAGTCCCTGGCGGCGTAGTGTGTTACTGATGGTAGGCTTTGTTACTTTGGTCCCAGCTCTCTGCAGGTCATTCACTAGGTCCCCCCGTGTGGTTCTGGGATTTTTGCTCACCGTTCTTGTGATCTATTTGACCCCACGGGGTGAGATCTTGCGTGGAGCCCCAGATCGAGGGAGATTATCAGTGGTCTTGTATGTCTTCCATTTCCTAATAATTGCTCCCACAGTTGATTTCTTCAAACCAAGCTGCTTACCTATTGCAGATTCAGTCTTCCCAGCCTGGTGCAGATCTACAATTTTGTTTCTGGTGTCCTTTGACAGCTCTTTGGTCTTGGCCATAGTGGAGTTTGGAGTGTGACTGTTTGAGGTTGTGGACAGGTGTCTTTTATACTGATAACAAGTTCAAACAAGTGCCATTAATACAGGTAACGAGTGGAGGACAGAGGAGCCTCTTAAAGAAGAAGTTACAGGTCTGTGATAGCCAGAAATCTTGCTTGTTTGTAGGTGACCAAATACTTATTTTCCACCATCATTTGCAAATAAATTCATTAAAAATCCTACAATGTGATTTTCTGGATTTTTTCTCTCTCAATTTGTCTGTCATAGTTGACATGTACCTATGATGAAAATTACAGGCCTCTCTCATCTTTTTAAGTGGGAGAACTTGCACAATTGGTGGCTGACTAAATACTTTTTTTCCCCACTGTATGAGATGAGTAATGCAAGATATGTAAACATTATTAAAGTGGCATTATTAAAGTGACTGGTGTTCCATTTATTAAAGTGGCCAGTGATTTTCAAGTCTGTATGTAGGCAGCATCCTCTCTGTGCTAGAGATGGCTGTTTAACAGTCTGATGGCCTTGAGATAGAAGCTGTTTTTCAGTCTCTCGGTCCCAGCTTTGATGCACCTGTACTGACCTCGCCTTCTGGATGATAGCGGGGTGAACAGGCAGTGGCTCGGGTGGTAGTTGTCCTTGATTATCTTTTTGGCCTTCCTGTGACATCGGCTGCTGTAGGTGTCCTGGAGGGCAGGTAGTTTGCCCCCGGTGATGCGTTGCGCAGACCGCACTAACCTCTGGAGAGCCCTGCGGTTGTGGGAGGTACTTATCTTGCAGAGGAACTTAAAACTTTCCACCTTCTCCACTGCTGTCCCGTCGATGTGGATAGGGGGAGTGCCTGGACGACACAATGCGGAGTGCCTGGACACAGCCCTTAGCCCTGGTATATTGGCCATATATCACAAACCCCTGAGGTGCCTTATTGCTATTATAAACTGGTTACCAACGTAATTAGAGCAGTAAAAATACATGTTTTGTCAAACACCTGGTACACGGTCTGATATATCACGGCTGTCAGCCAATCAGCATTCAGGGCTCGAACAACCCAGTTTATAACGTACATTCTCACCTCTCAACACTTGGTCCTCTGTAGCTCAGCTGGTAGAGCACGGCGCTTGTAACGCTAAGGTAGTGGGTTCGATCCCCGGGACCACCCATACACAAAAAAAAAAAATGTATGCACGCATGACTGTAAGTCGCTTTGGATAAAAGCGTCTGCTAAATGGCATATTATTATTATTATTATAACACTTGACAAGTATTCACAGCTTCTTATCATACATTTCTACTCTACATTGTCACATCTTTTCATAGGCTGTACACAGCTTTTTACCGTACCGTTTCCCCTTACACTCTCACCCCTTTTTTTTTTACAGGCTGTCCACAGCTGGTACACCCTCAGTTGATTTGCCAGGAACATCTCCTGTAATGTAGGAACCTGGTGTCCGAGTCCTTTTACTCAAAGGTGCGAGAGCAGTAAGTGATGGAGTCTATTCTCTCCCAAACTCCCCCACAGATGGGCTGTGTTAAACATTGATAGGCTGAATGCAGAGAGGAGAAAGAGAGAGAAAGACATAGAGAGAGATGAAGGTAGAAAGGAGTGAGAGCAGTCCCATGCTGATACTCTTCCTCTGTAGGTAATGTTCTGTACTGCTGGTATTCCACTGTGCAGGAGCAACATCTGCTAGAAGACTCAGGACTCTCAGAAACACACACAGCATCCCTCTCGGGGTAGTACATGCAATACCACAAACAATGTGTTGACAGCTCTTAGGTATAGTGCAGAATATTATTAAGATGCTCCTAATAATTTATTATTAAGTGATTGGTTTATTCACATATTAATCATAATAGTAGAATAGTGTTACTATTACAAACTACATTTATTATAAATGAATATAAAGACTGATTACACTAAAGCAACTATCTGAGCCACTGCACACAGTTTCCACTAGAGTGAGCTGTTTCACTGAGATCCAGTGTATACATAACCAGCCAGCCATAACCACAACTTTTGTCATGCCTCACATACATGCACAGCCCACTTCCCAATGGTGAGAGAGATGGAACATTCACTGATGAAAAGCTTGCAATAACGTATATTTGGTAATACACTACCGTGTGCGTGTGTGAATGTTTCCGTTCTCTTCATAGTGTGACTGCTGTGACCTACATAGATGACAGTCAGACTGCAGGACCAGAGATGACTAGGCCTTTCAGAGCTCAGCAGAACTCAGCAGGAACACAGATACTTCCTCTTTACAGGGTAGAGACGTACTTACTTCATGACAAGGAGAGAGGTGTTACAGTGGGGGAAAAAAGTATTTAGTCAGCCACCAATTGTGCAAGTTCTCCCACTTAAAAAGATGAGAGAGGCCTGTAATTTTCATCATAGGTACATGTCAACTATGACAGACAAAATGAGAAAATAAATTCCAGAAAATCACATTGTAGGATTTTTTATGAATTTATTTGCAAATTATGGTGGAAAATAAGTATTTGGTCAATAACAAAAGTTTCTCAATACTTTGTTATATACCCCTTGTTGGCAATGACACAGGTCAAACGTTTTCTGTAAGTCTTCACAAGGTTTTCACACACTGTTGCTGGTATTTTGGCCCATTCCTCCATGCAGATCTCCTCTAGAGCAGTGATGTTTTGGGGCTGTCGCTGGGCAACACAGACTTTCAACTCCCTCCAAAGATTTTCTATGGGGTTGAGATCTGGAGACTGGCTAGGCCACTCCAGGACCTTGAAATGCTTCTTACGAAGCCACTCCTTCGTTGCCCGGGAGGTGTGTTTGGGATCATTGTCATGCTAAAAGACCCAGCCACGTTTCATCTTCAATGCCCTTGCTGATGGAAGGAGGTTTTCACTCAAAATCTCACGATACATGGCCCCATTCATTCTTTCCTTTACACGGATCAGTCGTCCTGGTCCCTTTGCAGAAAAACAGCCCCAATGCATGAAGTTTCCACCCCCATGCTTCACAGTAGGTATGGTGTTCTTTGGATGCAACTCAGCATTCTTTGTCCTCCAAACACGATGAGTAGAGTTTTTACCAAAAAGTTATATTTTGGTTTCATCTGACCATATGACATTCTCCCAATCCTCTTCTGGATCATCCAAATGCACTCTAGCAAACTTCAGACGGGCCTGGACATGTACTGGCTTAAGCAGGGGGACACGTCTGGCAATGCAGGATTTGAGTCCCTGGCGGAGTAGTGTGTTACTGATGGTAGGCTTTGTTACTTTGGTCCCAGCTCTCTGCAGGTCATTCACTAGGTCCCCCCGTGTGGTTCTGGGATTTTTGTTCACCGTTCTTGTGATCATTTTGACCCCACGAGGTGAGATCTTGCGTGGAGCCCCAGATCGAGGGAGATTATCAGTGGTCTTGTATGTCTTCCATTTCCTAATAATTGCTCCCACAGTTGATTTCTTCAAACCAAGCTGCTTACCTATTGTAGATTCAGTCTTCCCAGCCTGGTGCAGGTCTACAATTTTGTTTCTGGTGTCCTTTGACAGCTCTTTGGTCTTGTCCATAGTGGATTTTGGAGTGTGACTGTTTGAGGTTGTGGACAGGTGTCTTTTATACTGATAACAAGTTCAAACAGGTGCCATTAATACAGGTAACGAGTGGAGGACAGAGGAGCCTCTTAAAGAAGAAGTTACAGGTCTGTGAGAGCCAGAAATCTTGCTTGTTTGTAGGTGACCAAATACTTATTTTCCACCATAATTTGCAAATAAATTCATTAAAAATCCTACAATGTGATTTTCTGGAATTTTTTTTCTCAATTTGTCTGTCATAGTTGACGTGTACCTATGATGAAAATGACAGGCCTCTCTCATCTTTTTAAGTGGGAGAACTTGCACAATTGATGGCTGACTAAATAGTTTTTTTCCCCACTGTATAACCCACCACACGAGACAGGGGGATGGAGAAAAAGTACTGAGAGACAGAAGCTGAGCGAGAGACGGAGAGCCCCACACTGACAGAGTTAGAAAACCGAGAAGGTCAATCATGTCACAATGCTTTCTTCAAACTACTGTATATTTATTACAAACCAGATAATGCACCAGCAACTTTACAAATGAAACATGTCTGAGAACAATATTCTATTAATACATCTTAGTCTTCTGGACCTAATCTGTCCAGATAAAATGTTTGTGATATCATGAAGTCTTTCTCAGAGTTCTTTCAGAAGTGCTTCAAACAAGAAATAAAACTGATTCATTCTTGAGGCAAAATGTTGCAAATGAGTACAGAACATGGCATAATATCTTTCAACAATTCATAAATATAATATTTGTGAAAAACTCATTCATACAAACGATGATCAGACATGAATCAAGGTTTCAGCGCATCTGCTAGTCAGCGAGTCTAGAGCTTTGAGTCATCAGAGAAAACTAACGTAAAACTACATTTAAAAAAGGCTCAAAGTTAAAGCAGTGCTAATGTACACTACCGGTCAAAAGTTTTAGAACACCTACTCATTCAAGGGTTTTTCTTTATTTTTACTATTTTCTACATTGTAGAAAAATAGTGAAGACATCAAAACTATGAAATAACACATATGGAATCATGTAGTAACCAAAAAAGTGTTAAACAAATCAAAATATATTTTTTATTTGAGATTCTTCAAATAGCCACCCTTTGCCTTGATGACAGCTTTGCACACTCTTGGCATTCTCTCAACCAGCTTCACCTGGAATACTTTTCCAACAGTCCTGAAGGAGTTCCCACATATGTTGAGCACTTGTTGGCTGCTTTTCCTTCACTCTGCCGTCCGACTCATCCCAAACCATCTCAATTTGGTTGAGGTCGGGGGATTGTGGAGGCCAGGTCATCTGATGCAGCACTCCATCACTCTCCTTCTTTGTAAAATAGCCCTTACACAGCCTGAAGGTGTGTGGGGTCATTGTCCTGTTGAAAAACAAATGATAGTCCCACTGAGCCCAAACCAGATGGGATGGCGTATCGCTGCAGAATGCTGTGGTAGCCATACTGGTAAATCACAGAGAGTGTCACCAACAAAGCACCCCCACACCATAACACCTCCTCCTCCATGCTTTACGGTGCAAAATACACATGCGGAGATCATCTGTTCACCCACACCGCGTCTCACAAAGACACAGCGGTTGTGTTAAGTGAATTATTTATCAAACTATTTTAGTGTCTCTGTGCGTCTCCCAAAAGGTTGTAAGTCTTTTGGGATTTAAGTAACGGCCAGAGTCCCGGTCTGCATGGTCAGAGATATTTATTCATTGAGAATTCTGCCATCACAATTTCAGAGTCCATCTTTTATACTCATACGTCATACAAAAAGAAATCCCTTCCCTCTGTAGGCGGGCTGTAGTTTTCCACTCTAAAACTGCTCTACTGACCTTCAGTTCACACACACACACATATACACACATGCATACACACATACATACACACACACACACACATATCCTACTCCCTGCTTTACTCAGTTATTGCCGTTCTCACAATATTCTGCACCATGTTTTCATAACAGTTTCTCCCCTCCCTAAATTGGGAGGCCTCTTTATCTTAGTTTCTCAGTTGTCTTTGTTGTCTGGCCTGACTCTTACTCACATTGCTAAATAGTGGCTCAATGCCATAGCCTTTACTGGTCCTACACTCACACATTATACACAGTTTCAGGGTGTAATAATTAGTCATTAATAATTAATCTATCAATTCCACCCTTTGACTAAATATTACACACATACAAAATATATGTTGTTATAGAAATGAATCACACTCATTGAAGTATATAAGTTGGTTTGCATATTAAAACATTACAGGTTCATCAGGGTTACCCCATGATTAAAAGCATAACGTTACTTTTTAGCAATGGTAACTAGTACATCATACTTAAAACGAGACTTTAATACACAAAAGATCATTACAATAACTTTTAAACTAGAGATTTATAGTTCTAGGAAAACATCCAGTCTCAAATTATCTGGATCGTCGTCGTCCTCCACCAAGCCTGGTAGGTCATATCCTTCAGTCGGAGTCCGGGATTGGGCCGTATCTCACCATCTGTTGGGAAACCGCCTTGCTCACCAACCCTCAGACACAGGGAATAAGACAACATCCACAAAGAACAAGTATACCCATAGAAGCTATAACTTCACCCAGAATAGTTACAACAATAGTTTTCCATTTACCAAATATGTTATCAAACTAACCGTTTAGGGAGCTATCAATACCAGAGTTCTCAGCCAGTTCGTTCGCCAGCGTGGTGAGTCCCTGAAGCGCTTTGGTCACGGACCCGTCCGGTGCTGTATTGTTTGGGGATGAAAGTACAGCACATAGATCCAAACAGAACACAAACCCCGTCCCGCTCAGCCAAAAGCATATCTAAAGCTATTCTATTCTGCCATGTCATTAAGCTAGTTGCCGCTGTCTGCTCAGCTAATCCCTTTATTGCATCACAAGTGTGGTTTATAAATCTTTGCTGGTTATAGTAAACATAATTCATCCAATCTACGTTTTTATTAATTGTTGACCACCAGAAAATACTTGATTCAAACACAGCTGCGATCTGATTCCTAGCTTTGAATTGTTCTGGAACCCCTCAAGGTACTCCTATCCCATCAATATATATATCCTTTCATCAAAGGATCCCGGGAGGAGGTTCTACTTTCTACGTGACAACTCACCAGTCTCTGACACGTTTGATTGTTTGCGTATGTAGGTGAGTTCACAATCAGTTATCACCACACAACCATCAGATGTCAGCACGGGCCTGGTTTTGGTTCCTAAAATCCTCTGGCTGCAACAAAGAGGAGAGATTAGTCATGGTCTCTTTAGGTGTGACATTCTCTGTGTGGGAGCAGGAGCTAAGATGCCCTACCCTGTATCCTATCCTTACTAGTCCTAGAAAAACAATAATAAGAATCCCCTGTGACTTCAAACTGAGGCAACCCAGGTCGGGATGACTTTGTTATCGGGGGATACAGATAATGCAAGTTACTACAAGACTCTTTCACCACATTCCCAGGTGGCTTGCATGGAACCTGACAGAGAGTTAAAGCCTGTCAAGGGGAACGGAGTAGTTGTTAACCTTGGTTTGGCTGTCCTACAGGCATAACAGTCCTCTTTAGACCGTATACTGAATCCATTCCAACCACAGGTTAAAATCTATTTACTCCGTCTCCATCTGTACTACTTCCTTCAGGTCTATAGTTTGCACTGTCTCACTACCTCCCTCAGAGAGGTTTACTCTATAGGGTGCCCCAGTTGAAGAAGATATCTCACTTGTCAGGTCTGTAATCTGTTTTAGCATAATTCAGACTTTCAGACAGTACCTACCCTCATATGGGTCGCACTGCCATTTCTGATAATTCCCTACTTTCACAATACTACACCTGTCCCTAAACTGTGTATGGAGATTGACATATCCCCCCCCCGCTTGGTATAAGCAACTACATAGTCCCAGGATGTACATGGTGACATACATATGGTGATGTCCTTCCCTAAAGTCCCTAGTATTTCCCCTTTCCCTACGTCTAGCTGTCTCCTATGCCTTTTCAACTTGTGTTAGGTTAACTACCACTTCTGGCTGAAACAGGAGGGTCCGTGTGTGTTAGGAATATGGCCCCCACAATCAGACAGCTACCTACCGTCGGGAGACCTGTGAATCCCCACCCTCGCCCTGAGAACATGTCAGATGCCAGAGGCCAACCCATTGCTTTACCTTCTTCATTCACCTTCCCATTCACAGGTCTCCTTCCCATTCACACAGGGATGATCAGACAGGGTAAGGGAATCTTCGTTAAGGAGCCAACCCCCGAGCCCTAGTGGTGATCGGATCTTTCTCCTAACTCTGTGTTTGTTCGTCAGGTGTAGCTGGTTTTACCTTTTTACAGTGTGTGACATGCACCCAGATGGATCTCTCAGCTATTCTGCTGGCAAAGGCAGTACTTGGTAGGGCCCTTCCCGCCAGGCCTGCTTCAGTCTCCTGGTTAGATAGAGTGGGTCACCTTCTCCTTTAATTCACCTGTGGGGGCACAAAACCTCTGACATACAGGTGTGGTTAATAAACGACCTTCTCACGTGTTGGTCTTCCAAACACTTTCTCAAAGGGGGATAACCCATCTTTATCTGGGGTTACTCTAACGTTACTCTAACGTGTTCCCTCATAGCCTGGTTCCTCTCTAGGTTTCTTCCTAGGTTTTGCCTTTCTAGGGAGTTTTTCCTAGCCACCGTGCTTCTACACCTGCATTACTAGCTGTTTGGGGTTTTAGGCTGGGTTTCTGTACAGCACTTCGAGATATTAGCTGATGTAAGAAGGGCTATATAAAATAAAATTGATTGATTGATTGATTGATTCTGCTAGGGTGCTCTCTAGTTCTATGTCTGCCTGTCTGGTCCTGCCAACTGTGGCATTCTGTAAGGTCTTCCAAACACTTTCTCAAAGGGGGATAACCCATCTTTATCTGGGGTTACTCTAAATTTCTTCCCTTCACTCCGTGATAACTCTATAAAATCCATTTCCAATTGCTGGAAAGGGTACTTAGCCGGAGGATACTCACCCTGAGGTGCCCTTTGTCTGCCCTGGTGATTATTTTGAGCACAGATAACACATCTTTTTTTTTTTTTTATAATTAGTAATCCCATGTGCAACAAAGTGTTGTCTAATCTGTTCTACCATCCATCCCTCCTTTTGACACATGTCACTGCCCATGTGTCAATATTATCACCTACCTAACAATCACTTAGGTAATATTGGTAATTTATCATCCAATTGCAATCCCTTATTTTTATTTATTGGTAAAATAAACTATCTTAAAGTCCTCCTCTCATGCCTTTAGAATTTACCAGTGTGGATGATTAATTAACACCAGAAAGTTAAAACAGAGTTCAGAGGCAATTGAAATTCCATCCCATAGTATACCAAACATTACCATTATTCTAAATATTTAATAAATGTTACTTATCCCAAGTGTTCATTAATCCTCATGACATTCATTCTCATAAGAAATCATAAATACCCCAAACTTAGCCAAAACCTAAAAAACTCCATAAAATTCACTGTGTGCTCCTCTAAGACCTATCACCCTTGACCTGCTGAAAACCCCCCAAAATTGAAACAACAAGGCTTTATAAACATCATACTAGGTGTGTTGTTTTTTATTTGAAAACCCCAATTAAAAAACAACAACCAAACAGCCAGGTCATGAGGACTCCTGATTTCTCTCTTCCCCTTCTGCCTACAGTTTCTTAACTGGTGCCCTTTCCTTGCACAGTAACTACACGGTTCCTCACATTCTCTAGCAAAATGTCCCGTTTTGTCACAATTGTAACACTTCCACTCACTCCTGTCTCCACTATTACCATTTCCTTCTTGTCTGTCTTTGCTACCGTAACCTCTCTTCTCTCCTAGGTATTGACTAATAGTCTCACTGTCTCTAATTCAACACAAAACCCCATCATCCAATGTACTCCCAGCAGAACTGAAAAAAACAAAACAGACTGTGATTTCCAGGACACTGCACCTTTGTTTCTGGCCTCACTATCTCCCCGGGAATTGGCCCTCCCTCAAGGTCCCTCCCAATCTGCTCTTGGTAAACTGCAAACCTTTTATTGCTTCTGGTTTCATAGGGTATTGCTTCTGATATGGCCTATGATTAGATTTGGGTATCACCTGTACTGGAATTACCCCTTTTATTAATCCTACGTCTGCTGGACCCCGGGACCACAAATGCTCTGGAACTTCTTTTAAATCTGACTCCTGTTGTTCTGTCAACAGGTATTCCTCTCCTCAGCATCTGCTATTCTCATCTAAATGTACTATCTGTGGATGGGCTGTGTTGATCGCCACTCACAATATTTACCCAATCAGTGATCCTCTTACCCTTGGATACCCACTGGCCCATGTCTTTCCAGTACTCTGCTGGCTCCCTTGCTAGGGACACATGTGGGCTCCATCTTTCCCTGAACTTTGGGGCCCTAGTTCCACCTCCACTGCTGCGTGGGTGTTGTCATAGTGAAACCATTTCAAGGCTATAGTCCTTTCTGTGGTTTTAAATAATGCTTCCTCATAGATTGCATCTGGACCTGGGTGTTTGCTATACCAGAGAGTACAGTGTAGGTCATCGGGGGACATTTTAGTGGGGCCTGGTACTACATCATCAGCAAGTTCCATCAAGGTTCGGGGAATATCAATTATTCCCCCCCTTAACAAATCTTGCCTACACCAATAACATGGCTCCTCTTCCCCACAGACCACCATATTGTCTCTGACTATGTGTACTTTCATTCCCCTCTCAGCGGAAATGACAGCCACATTCAATTTAGTCATTACATCACGTCCTAGTAAATTTACCCGACACAGCTTAGATATCAGGATGGGTATGGTTGCCTCTCATCCTGATTGGTCATGTTTTAGGGTTATTGGGGCTGATAACCTTTCAATAAATTGATGACCAGAGGCAGATCGCACTATGATTTTCTCCCCATCAATCCTGACTCCATCTGGCTTGTCTGTTGCACAGGTTGCTGTCCTGCAGGCTCCCGTATCACAAAGGAATTTAATTTTCATACCCATTACTGTCAATGTCAAATAAGGTTTCTGTTCCTGTTGAAGTGCTAAGTCAATAGTAGCCAATTCAAACACCTCACAATTTGGATCAAAAGGTTCCTTAGTCTTCCCCCCACTAGAGTCTACTATTTCTCCCTCAAGGACTAGTCATGCCTTATCTTCCTCTTCCTCACGCTCAAAGCTGGGGGATGGACTTCTCTCTCCCTCTCTTCTCTCTTTTCTCTCTTTTCTCTCCTGTCTGACTTTCTCTGCCCTTGTCTGGTACTCCTCTACCTCTGGCTCTTCCTCACCTTCATCTTCCCTTCCTCCTCCAGCCCCTTCTTCCTCATAGGGAGGTGGGGCCGGTTGGGGGCAACATTATTCCCCTGCACTCTCCTTCTCCTCCCTACGTATTCATCATCTGGATTTTCTCTCCATGCCAGGTCTACCAAGTTTGGATATAACCTTTCTGCCCTCTGCTCTGGGGGAGGCACGGAGACCTCAACCTTCACTTCTCTTTCCCTCTCACTCACTTCTCTTTTCTTCCTGCCTTATCTCCTCTCTCTCCTAAGTTTCTAGTTCTACCCGCCATCTCTCCCAGAGTGGCAATTAGTTACTCTGCATCTTCCTCTTCTTTCTTGGCTCTGTCCTGTCTGTTATTCTGCTCATGATGGATTGCATGTCTCTCTGAGGCTATTACACAATTCAGTTATTTTCCCAACATACTCTCCGTAATCGGCCCATGGCAAAAGTGTCCTCTGGGCATCCCCTGAAACCCACTGCCCTCTAACGGCAGCCCAAACCTTACTATTCCTGTTTTGGGGTGGGTCATTCCTTCTACCGCTCTGTCCACGTCCTCTGTGTTCATGGCCTGTCTGCTAAATGGCATATTATTATTATTACTGTATACATCTAAGGTTGCTGGGGCCCCTTTCATTCCCCGCCAATAGATTAGGTAAGGCTATCAGTGGGTACTGGCCCCCTCCTACTCTCTCTCTCTCTCTCACTGCTTATTTCTCCTTTACACACCTTATGTATCTGTTTAAGCATGGATTCGAGTTTATCTGCGTCTAGACGTCCCTCAAAACCATACCTCTCCCTCCACCTGGTTACATAATGGAGATTTCTTCTATCCCTGGATTCCATTTTAATTACATCAAGTATTTCTCGTCCCCAGTAAATTCTGGGACCTCTTGTGAGGATTTGCCCCCCCATGGTTGGTACTGTTAAAAATCCCTTAGCCACCTCTTCTATATAACAAGTCAATTTAACAAGTAATTCAAAATAGCTTCACACAACAACACCTTGAATCACCCCTTCCTGTATATGTAATCTTGACTAGTCCCCCAGAATTATCTCATACTTTTACAGAGGGATTGATCCCCACAATGTAATCTTGATAATTCCTGACAGTCTCATACAACAGGAATGGGTTCTCCCTCCTCTATACAACCACCTCTCCCTGTATATGTAGTCTTGACTAGTCCCCCAGAATTATCTCATACTTTTACAGAGGGATTGATCCCCACAATGTAATCTTGATAATTCCTGACAGTCTCATACAACAGGAATGGGTTCTCCCTCCTCTATACAACCACCTGGAATTATTCATAGATGTGACTTCTGAGTAAACATTAGGTCTCACACGTATACAACCTTACATGATTATTGGTGTTATATTGGTAACATGGAGTTTATAAGGCTCCAGAACGGATAGAGTTTACAGCAAAATCTACAGTTGTTTGTGACTTTTGACTTTACTAATATTCTATTTCTCACACATGCTATTTTAATTCCTTCTGGTGTACTTTTTGTATTTGTTTAACCCGGATTATTTGTTGACTGTTCAATAATCTCTTACAGGTTCCATCCCATAGGTGTACTTTTAATAGTTCCTTCTATTTCAACACCGGGTAGTTTCTTTTGGTAATGGCCTATTACCGTGAATCATTACGGACCCACCACCAGGTTGACCAGTCCCCCAGAATTATCTCCTACTCTACGGAGGAGTCTATCCTCACAATGTAATCTTGATAATTCCTGACAGTCAACCCCACATTTCACTTAAAATGGCTACGCATTGATCAATTTGCTACTTTTCAATATTTTAGCAAGTTCTCAAATCAATTTCACCAAGTTAATGAATAAAGACTACTGACCTTATCCTTGCAGCCGAGATTCAATGTAGGTTTGGATTCCGTCACCGTCTCTGTCATTAATCAGGTGTCCTCTGGCCTGTTTTAACCCTTAATGTCAAAGGGCAGGACTTTCTATTTACGAATGTATCATTCGCCCGTCGACGGTTTTCAGAGTTACCTGGAATGACAGAAACAGGGTATTGGAGTCCGGCTCAGAAGGACCAAGCTGTTAAGTGAATTATTTATCAAACTATTTTAGTGTCTCTGTGCGTCTCCCAAAAGGTTGTAAGTCTTTTGGGATTTAAGTAACGGCCAGAGTCCCGGTCTGCATGGTCAGAGATATTTATTCATTGAGAATTCTGCCATCACAATTTCAGAGTCCATCTTTTATACTCATACGTCATACAAAAAGAAATCCCTTCCCTCTGTAGGCGGGCTGTAGTTTTCCACTCTAAAACTGCTCTACTGACCTTCAGTTCACACACACACACACATATACACACATGCATACACACATACATACACACACACACACACATATCCTACTCCCTGCTTTACTCAGTTATTGCCGTTCTCACAATATTCTGCACCATGTTTTCATAACAGTTTCTCCCCTCCCTAAATTGGGAGGCCTCTTTATCTTAGTTTCTCAGTTGTCTTTGTTGTCTGGCCTGACTCTTACTCACATTGCTAAATAGTGGCTCAATGCCATAGCCTTTACTGGTCCTACACTCACACATTATACACAGTTTCAGGGTGTAATAATTAGTCATTAATAATTAATCTATCAGGTTGGAACCAAAAATCTCAAATTTGGACAAATTTCCACCTGTCTAATGTCCATTGCTCGTGTTTCTTGGCCCAAGCAAGTCTCTTCTTCTTTATAGTGTCCTTTAGTAGTGGTTTCTTTGCAGCAATTCGACCATGAAGGCCTGATTCACACAGTCTCCTCTGAACAGTTGATGTTGAGATGTGTCTGTTACTTGAACTCTGTGAAGCATTTATTTGGGCTGCAATTTCTGAGGCTGGTAACTCTATAATGAGATCCAGTGTATACATAACCAGCCAGCCATAACCACAACTTTTGTCATGCCTCACATACATGCACAGCCCACTTCCCAATGGTGAGAGAGATGGAACATTCACTGATGAAAAGCTTGCAATAACGTATATTTGGTAATAAACTACCGTGTGCGTGTGTGAATGTTTCCGTTCTCTTCATAGTGTGACTGCTGTGACCTACATAGATGACAGTCAGACTGCAGGACCAGAGATGACTAGGCCTTTCAGAGCTCAGCAGAACTCAGCAGGAACACAGATACTTCCTCTTTACAGGGTAGAGACGTACTTACTTCATGACAAGGAGAGAGGTGTTATAACCCACCACACGAGACAGGGGGATGGAGAAAAAGTAATGAGAGACAGAAGCTGAGCGAGAGACGGAGAGCCCCACACTGACAGAGTTAGAAAACCGAGAAGGTCAATCATGTCACAATGCTTTCTTCAAACTACTGTATATTTATTACAAACCAGATAATGCACCAGCAACTTTACAAATGAAACATGTCTGAGAACAATATTCTATTAATACATCTTAGTCTTCTGGACCTAATCTGTCCAGATAAAATGTTTGTGATATCATGAAGTCTTTCTCAGAGTTCTTTCAGAAGTGCTTCAAACAAGTTAAGAAATAAAACTGATTCATTCTTGAGGCAAAATGTTGCAAATGAGTACAGAACATGGCATAATATCTTTCAACAATTCATAAATATAATATTTGTGAAAACCTCATTCATACAATCGATGATCAGACATGAATCAAGGTTTCAGCGCATCTGCTAGTCAGTGAGTCTAGAGCTTTGAGTCATCAGAGAAAACTAACGTAAAACGACATAAAAAAAAGTCTCAAAGTTAAAGCAGTGCTAATGTACACTACCGGTCAAAAGTTTTAGAACACCTACTCATTCAAGGGTTTTTCTTTATTTTTTACTATTTTCTACATTGTAGAAAAATAGTGAAGACATCAAAACTATGAAATAACACATATGGAATCATGTAGTAACCAAAAAAGTGTTAAACAAATCAAAATATATTTTATATTTGAGATTCTTCAAATAGCCACCCTTTGCCTTGATGACAGCTTTGCACACTCTTGGCATTCTCTCAACCAGCTTCACCTGGAATACTTTACCAACAGTCCTGAAGGAGTTCCCACATATGTTGAGCACTTGTTGGCTGCTTTTCCTTCACTCTTCCGTCCGACTCATCCCAAACCATCTCAATTTGGTTGAGGTCGGGGGATTGTGGAGGCCAGGTCATCTGATGCAGCACTCCATCACTCTCCTTCTTTGTAAAATAGCCCTTACACAGCCTGAAGGTGTGTGGGGTCATTGTCCTGTTGAAAAACAAATGATAGTCCCACTGAGCCCAAACCAGATGGGATGGCGTATCGCTGCAGAATGCTGTGGTAGCCATACTGGTAAATCATAGAGAGTGTCACCAACAAAGCACCCCCACACCATAACACCTCCTCCTCCATGTTTTACGGTGCAAAATACACATGTGGAGATCATCTGTTCACCCACACCGCGTCTCACAAAGACACAGCGGTTGGAACCAAAAATCTCAAATTTGGACAAATTTCCACCGGTCTAATGTCCATTACTCGTGTTTCTTGGCCCAAGCAAGTCTCTTCTTCTTATTAGTGTCCTTTAGTAGTGGTTTCTTTGCAGCAATTCGACCATGAAGGCCTGATTCACACAGTCTCCTCTGAACAGTTGATGTTGAGATGTGTCTGTTACTTGAACTCTGTGAAGCATTTATTTGGGCTGCAATTTCTGAGGCTGGTAACTCTATAATGAATTTATCCTCTGCAGCAGAGGTAACTCTGGGTCTTCCATTCCTGTGGCGGTCCTCATGAGAGCTAGTTTCATCATAGCGCTTGATGGTTTTTGCGACTGTACGTAAAGAAACTTTCAAAGTTCTTGAAATGTTCCGTATTGACTGACCTTCATGTCTTAAAGTAATGATGGACTGTCGTTTCTCTTTGCTTATTTGAGCTGTTCTTTCCATAATATGGACTTGATCTTTTACCAAATAGGGCTATCTTCTGTATACCTCCCCCCTACCTTGTCACAACACAACTGATTGGCTCAAACGCATTAAGAAGGAAAGAAATTCCACAAATTAACTTTTAAGAAGGCACACCTGTTAATTGAAATGCATTCCCCATGACTACCTCATGAAGCTGGTTGAGAGAATGCTCTCTGCAAAGCTGTCATCAAAGCAAAGGGTGGCTATTTAAAGAATCTCAAATATAAATTTGTTTAACACTTTTTTGGTTACTACATGGTTCCATGTGTGTTATTTCATAGTTTTGATGTCTTCACTATTATTCTACAATGTATTATTGTTTAAACAAGTAAAAAGCATGCTTGGAACCAAAAATCAATAACATGAACATTTTAAAAAGCGCTCATTCTGCCCTCTCCCTCTATCTCCTTTCCTGTTCTCTCACTTATCCCCCCTTCCCACTCTTATCATCCCTCTCCATCCCACATCCTTTCCTTTTCTCCCTTCATGTCTTCTCCTCACTTATGTACTCTTCCTCCTATCTACTCATCCTCTCTCTGTTTCCCTTCTCTCCTCTCCTCTGTGCTCAGTCTTCTGGGCGTGGCTTCAGTGGGTTTTCCTCCGCCCACAGAGAGTCTGCCTGTTTCTTGTTTCCCGCTAAGCTCCGCCGCATCAGCTTGATTGACAGCACCATGACGAGAATCGCCAGGATACAGACAAGAGGGAGGAAGATGCCTAGAACTGATCCAGGGGCGCATCCTAGATCAGACAGCAACTCAGACTCATCTTCTGGGGAAGGAGAGAACAGAAGAAGGTGAAATAGAACACGTTTTGATTCAGTTGTATTTGTACAGTCTGACATCATGGACTCATAAATGATGACATCATACCTATTGGTCCTCGTACAGTGAGGTTGGTTGTTCCTGATTGCTCGGTGGCACTAAATTCCCAGTTGCCGTCATGATTGAGCTTGTACTGGTCCACTTGGCACTGGTAGACTCCACTGTCACCCTGAAGAGCTCTCTGCAGACCCAGCAGAAAGGTACCATGAGTGGGTCTGGAGAATATCAGCCTCCCCTTCTGGTCCTGTAGCCCCTGGTTGTCCTGGTTCTCAGGGTACATCAGGACACCATCACGGCCCAGAATCACCAGGGGAACCCTGGGAGAGGAGGAAGAGCCACGCCTCATGTAGAACCAGGTGAGGGCGTAGAGAGAGACGGGGTCAGAAGCACCAGAGGTCAAAGTGCAAGTCAGCTCCACCCCCTCCCCTTGTCTGACCTCCATCTCCAGATCTGTCTTGTTAACACTGAGGTCACTCACTGAGAGAGAGAGAGAGAGAGAGAGAGAGAGAGAGAGAGAGAGAGAGAGAGAGAGAGAGAGAGAGAGAGAGAGAGAGAGAGAGAGAGAGAGAGAGAGAGAGAGAGAGAGAGAGAGAGAGAGAGAGAGCAACTCAAGTCAGAGAAACTGCAAATCAGCACAACAAGATACTCTATAGATGTGATATACATTGCAGATTCATGTCCTTCTGCCGATGCAGCGTTGACTTGCCTTGTTATCAGGATAACTCGGTGTTGACTAGATGGGAAAAAGCTTTTGTCAGATTTGACTTTTTGTAGCAGGTTAGGAGAACATACACAGCAGGTTAGGAGAATTAACGTAGCAGATTAGGAGAACTGGGTTAGGGTTAGGAAAAGGGTTAGGGTTAGCTAGAATGTAAAATAAAATCTAGTTTGATGTCAATTTGACAAAAGCTGTAATCCTTCTAGCCATGACCGAATAACTCACCTGTCTCTAGTAGGCGGAGTTCCATGGCTGCAGAAGAGGGCGGGAGCTTGTACCATCGACCATAATCATCATACTTACCTATTGGTTTTACAGTGAGGTCAGCTGTGCCTGATTGGTCTGAAGCGGTCTGTTCCCAGTTGCCGTCATGACTGAGCTTGTACTGGTCCACTTGGCACTGGTAGACTCCACTGTCACCCTGAAGAGCTCTCTGCAGACCCAGCAGAAAGGTACCATGAGTGGGTCTGGAGAATATCAGCCTCCCCTTCTGGTCCTGTAGCCCCTGGTTGTCCTGGTTCTCAGGGTACATCAGGACACCATCACGGCCCAGAATCACCAGGGGAACCCTGGGAGAGGAGGAAGAGCCACGCCTCATGTAGAACCAGGTGAGGGCGTAGAGAGAGGCGGGGTCAGAAGCACCAGAGGTCAAAGTGCAAGTCAGCTCCACCCCCGCCCCCTGTCTGACCTCCATCTCCAGATCTGTTTTGTTAACACTGAGGTTACTCACTGAGAGAGAGAGAGAGAGAGAGAGAGAGAGAGAGAGAGAGAGAGAGAGAGAGAGAGAGAGAGAGAGAGAGAGAGAGAGAGAGAGAGAGAGAGAGAGAGAGAGAGAGATAAGGGGGGGGCGGGGGGAGAAAGAAATGGAGGAGGAGAGAGAAAGCAGGAAGAAGGAGAGGGAGAGAGAGAAAGAAAGGGAGGAGAGGGAGAGAGAGAAAGAAAGGGAAGAGAGGGAGCGAGAGAAAGAAAGGGAGAAGGAGAGAGAAAGCAGGGAGAAGGAGAGGGAGAGAGAGAAATAAATGGAGATGGAGAGGGAGAGAGATAAAGAAAGGGAGAAGGAGAGGGAGAGAGAGAAAGAAAGGGAGAAGGAGAGGGAGAGAGAGAAAGAAAGGGAGAAGGAGAGGGAGAGAAAGAAAGAAAGGGAGAAGGAGAGGGAGAGAAAGAAAGAAAGGGAGAAGGAGAGGGAGAGAGAGAAAGAAAGGGAGAAGGAGAGAGAAAGCAGGGAAAGGGCGAGTAAACAATCATTCAGTAAAAAAGTTCTGACAAACAGCCCAATTCAGCAAACTGTACAAATCAATACAGTTCAGGTCCATATCTTAACTTGCAGTAATCTGAGTAACTCACCTGTCTCTTGTAGGCGGAGTTCCATGGCTGCAGAAGAGGGCGGGAGCTTGTACCATTGGCCGTGAGGATCCTGTAGCCACTCCTCCACCACGCAGTAGTACGTCCCATTGTCCCAGCTACGGGCCTGTCGAATGGTCAGCTCGAAGCTCCGCCCCTCACGTCTTCTCATGCTGATTCGCTGTTGTGTGTCTAATCCCACCCCTAGCGTTACCACAGCATCACGGTCTGAGCTGAGGACTGTCTTATTCCCCTCCCCGTTCTTCTGGGCCAACCAGCTGACAGCGAAGCGGGATGAGTTAGAGGTTGCTTTGGCAACGGAGCATTCCATCTGTATGTCTGTGTTGACACTCTGATCCAGACGGGAGGAGCTAGAGGACAAGGTGAGTACACTCTCTGGAAGAGGGAGAGAGAGAAAGACAGAGAAATAAAGAAAATGTGATGGAGGCTGAGACCCAAACTCTAACCCCAGGTTGACCTGTAGCCTTTGACCTGACCTACCTGGAGTCTGGACCAGCACACCCAGCGGGTTGGAGTTCTGCAGCTTCCTGTGTCTCCCTTGCAGAAACGCTGAGATCCCACACTGGTAGCGCCCCGCCTCCCTGTGGCTCGCTTTGATGATACGGAGGTAGTAACGAACATCCCTATTCCCGGTGGTCGCCCTCAACTGGTAGTTACTCTGGTCGCCACGCCACGTGATGTCACCAGTGTACGACAGGGTCAGGATGTTGTCCGGGGCAGACGGCCCCTCACGCTGCAGACTCCACGTTACAGTAACCGGGAGGGAGGGCCCTCGAACCCGACACACCAGCTCCACCTCACCCCCCTCTGTCACCTGGACACCACGACTACTCAGGTCCACCTTCAGCAGAGACTCTGCAAGCCAAGGACAATGATGAGATATCACTGATGACAACTATCAGGCCTCTTAGGGCCAAACTCTACCAATGACTGTGAGGATAAGGAGAACATGGTCATCTGCAAAAATATTTTATCTATCTATCTGACGTGAGAGATCAGTGGTCAAGCATTAAGTTATTGATCTCTACATAGATAATGTGGGAGCTGAAAGCCTACCTCATGCTACTTGCTCAGTTGATATTTACCAAAACTGTCTCCAATTTTCTGTTATGTTTGTCCTCCAGGGTGACTTCCACTTCGAATCTCTCCCTCTCCCTTTCCCATAGCCACATGAAGTAGTTTGTGGGTGGGGGTGCTGCAATATTTAGTTTTGCCCTCACTACAGACGGTTATATCGGTCCACTAATACAGGATTCGTAAAGGCCCAGTGCACTACTTTTTTATTATGATTTTTCAGGGGGTGCTGCAGCACCCTCACGTCCCATCGCTCTCTCTCTCTCTCTCATTTTTTTTACCCCCCTTTTTTTCCCTCAATTTGGTGATATCCAATTGGTAGTTACAGTCTTGTCCCATCGCTGCAACTCCCATACGGACTCGAGAGAGGCGAAGGTCGAGAGCGATGCGTCCTCTGAAACACGACCCTGCCAAGCCGCACTGCTTCTTGACACACTGCTCGCTTAACCCGGAAGCCAGCCGCACAAATGTGTTGGCGGAAACACTGTACAACTGGCGACTGAAGTCATCGTGCATGCACCCGGCCCGCCACAAGGACTCGCTAGAGCACGATGAGACAAGGACATCCCGACCGGCCAAACCCTCCCCTAACCCGGACGACGCTGGGCCAATTGTGCGCCGCCTCATGGGTCTCCCGGTCGTGGCCGGCTGCAACACAACCTGGGATCGAACCCGGGTTTGTAGTGATGCCTTTAGCACTGCGATGCAGTACCTTAGACCGCTGCACCACTCGGGAGGCCCAAGAAATGCTCTTACCCACGGGATGGACCTCTACGCTGCAGTTCTGTGTTTGGCTGTGGGTTTTCTTGGCGTTGCCATTGGCTTCCGTGGTCCACTCAGAGACGGTGCACTGATAGGCTCCTGCATCAGAGGGCGTGACCTCACCCAGCTCCAGGGTGAATGTGTCTGCTGTGGGACGGAGTGTACGAAGATTCCGCTTCCCAAACTCTGGCCCCGGTTCTAGCACACCCACCCGGCTCAGGCTGATAACATCACTGAAGGGGCCGGTTGCCATTGAGGCTGATCTGTGTTGCCAGGTGATGGAGAGCTGACCGTTGACTCTGCTCACTCTACAGGTGAGTTGTAGCGTGTCCCCTTCGTCAACACTCACCTGTTGGCTCCCCATGGCAACAGCCAAATCACTTTCTGAGAACAGACAAAAAGAAGGTGCTGAGTGTGTGATGAGTGTTTGTATTGTACATATGTAATAACTGTGTTCAGAGCAAGGTCAATGCACAAACTGAACTTATTGAGGATCTGTTGTTGCTTGATGTAGCAGCCATATGGAAAGCTGATGAAATACCTACAGTATTGTTCTGACTCTGACTCAGTGCTTGATGACTCATCTTGATGACCCAGCTGCTCTTTCTTCATCTGACTATGTTTTCTCTCATAGTCCAGGAGTCTGGTCTTCGCGGTGGTGGCACGGGTCTACTAATTTCTCCTAAGCTGAGATTTTCTATTTTCTCCCTCTCTCACCTGTCCATCTCCTCATTTGAATTCCATGCTGTCACTGTCACTTGTCCACTCAAGTTTAACATTATTGTCAGCTATCGCCCACCAGGTGCCCTTGGAGAGTTCCTCAATGAGCTTGACACCTTGATAAGCTCATTTCCTGATGATGACTCAGCGCTCTTTGTACTTGAACTCACAAGGCAGGCAATAAATAATTATAAAAATAATAATATGCCATTTAGCAAACGCTTTTATCCAAAGTGACTTACAGTCATGTGTGCATACATTTTTACGTATGGGTGGTCCCGTGGATCGAACCCACTACCCTGGCGTTACAAGCGCCATGCTCTACCAATTGAGCTACAGAGGACCACAAGCTTGACCTCATCTTTCCTAGAGGGTTTTACTAATTTTACTGCAACCCCCTCCAGGTCTCTGATCACAGAGCATCTGCTAAATGACTCAAATGTAAATGTAAAAATGTAGCTCTGACTTGGATTGGCTTCTTACTTGCTTACACACCTGTAGCTTTGCATCTGATTTGCTCGGTGTCAGATCACTCACCTGTAGCTGTGATGGTGATAGTCTCGGTGGTGGACTCCTGGCTGGATCCCTGTGTGAAGACCCCATTCCCATCCCTCTCCTGTGGCCAGGCCCTGCAGTGGTACGCTCCCTGGTCCTGGGTTCTGACAGGCCGCAGGGTGAGCAGGTGTGTCTTCTCCCCCGTCCGCACAGCTCTCAGCTCACCCCCTCTCTCTCGCCCACTGTACTCCGGCCCCACAGACAGGACCCCCGTGGGCCCAATCTGGGCCAGCTCCTGGTTGTCCTTGACCCAGGCCACTGAGAAGAACCGACCCACCGGGCCCTTTGCGTCCACAATGCACTGCAAGGATAGCTCCTCCCCCTCCTGGAGCTGTGTTTTGTGCACAGTCATACTCACCACCATAGAACCAGAGCCCTGGTCTGGAGCCACCACTGAGAGAGAGACAGGAAATCACTCACAATTATCTCTTAGACAGACGGGAAACTCATCACTCATAATCAACTAATCTCAGCATTTACTTATAGGAAGTAAGACAAAAGAGTGAATGGGCATAAGTCCTCTTAAGCCATAAATCCTCTTAACCAAGAACAAACACCCAAGTCATTGATGGATGTGTAAACACAATCTGGGCTAAGGCTAAGGATGGGAAGCAAAAAAAACACTGAGGTGTTTCTCACCTATGGCTTTGACCTCCAATGTGGTTGCCTGTGCGTCTTTTTGGGCGATTGGGTACCAGCTCCGGTCTGGGTCTTGGATCCACTCCTGGGCCTGGCAGTAGATCCTCCCCGCATCGGACAGCTCAATCCTGGCCATCTTCAGCCTGTAGGTGGCCTCCTCCAGCTTGTCCAGAACAATGAGCCCTGCCTGGTACCGACCCTCAAACCCCTGACCCGGACTCACCGTCAAATCACGGTCCAGAGAGATGATGGGGCGGGGCGAGGCCTCCCCGTCTCCATGGTGATACCAGGTGATGGACAGGTGGGTGTGCTGGAAGGTGTTGCTGGAGGCGAGACATTGCAGGGTTAGGTCGTCACCCTCTGATAGGCTAAAGGAGACGGGGCCAGTGGAGGAGGTGGTAAGGGTGTCCTTGATCACTATGGAAACAGGATTTGAGGGACGGACATCAACACTACAGTATGGTTCTGGTTGACTGATACAGTATATCTGGTAGACAAATCACTATGTAATAAGTCCAGAGTTAGTTCAAATAATGGCTTGTTAATGATAAAGATACAGCAGCCACAGAAGGCATCGTCATTTAGGCAAAATTAAATGAATAAGTAAGAAAAAAAACATTACCCTTCAATGTGATCTTTGCATTGTACGTCCCGTCATATATGGCTTCTGAGTTTGGGGTGTAGCACTCGTACTCGCCCTCGTCCCCCTCCTCCAGACTCTTCACGTGGAAGAGGACCGAGGTCACTGAAAGGCGCTCCAGAGAGATGCCACTTTCCCTGACGCGGGTACCGTACACCGCCATGGCATAACTTTTGTCATCTGTGCTGATGATCCGGATCTCAAGGGTGGGTTTGTTTGGCTTGTAGATGGAGAATCTGAAGTCCTGATGGGCCAACGGGTTAGAGAAGCCACTCACGTTGCAGGATATGGAGATAGGGTAGCCAATCACACGATACAGAGGGCCAGACTGCACCTCTACAAGCACCCTGGCCCCGCCTAGATGGAGAACATAAGTAAATACAGGAAGATTATATTCTCAGACAAACTTAAAGACAAGTACAGTGAGGGAAAAAAGTATTTGATCCCCTGCTGATTTTGTACGTTTGCCCACTGACAAAGAAATGATCAGTCTATAATTAAGGGTAGGTTTATTTGAACAGTGAGAGACACAATAACAACAAACAAATCCAGAAAAACGCATGTCAAAAATGTTATAAATTGATTTGCATTTTAATGAGGGAAATAAGTATTTGACCCCCTCTCAATCAGAAAGATTTCTGGCTCCCAGGTGTCTTTTATACAGGTAACGAGCTGAGATTAGGAGCACACTCTTAAAGGGAGTGCTCCTAATCTCAGTTTGTTACCTGTATAAAAGACACCTGTCCACAGAAGCAATCAATCAATCAGATTCCTAACTGTCCACCATGGCCAAGACCAAAGAGATCTCCAAGGATGTCAGGGACAAGATTGTAGACCTACACAAGGCTGGAATGGGCTACAAGACTATCGCCAAGCAGCTTGGTGAGAAGGTGACAACAGTTGGTGCGATTATTCGCAAATGGAAGAAACACAAAATAACTGTCAATCTCCCTCGGCCTGGGGCTCCATGCAAGATCTCACCTCGTGGAGTTGCAATGATCATGAGGACGTTGAGGAATCAGCCCAGAACTACAGGGGAGGATCTTGTCAAAGATCACCAAGAAAACTATTGGTAACACACTACGTCGTGAAGGACTGAAATCCTGCAGTGCCCGCAAGGTCCCCCTGCTCAAGAAAGCACAAATACAGGCCCGTCTGAAGTTTGCCAATGAACATCTGAATGATTCGGAGGAGAACTGGGTGAAAGTGTTGTGGTCAGATGAGACCAAAACCAGCTCTTTGGCATCAACTCAACTCGTCGTGTTTGGAGGAGGAGGAATGCTGCCTATGACCCCAAGAACACCATCCCCACCGTCAAACATGGAGGTGGAAACATTATTTTTTGTGGGTGTTTTTTTGCTATGGGGACAGGACAACTTCACCGCATCAAAGGGACGATGGACGGGGCCATGTACAGTCAAATCTTGGGTGAGAACCTCCTTCCCTCAGCCAGGGCATTGAAAATGGGTTGTGGATGGGTATTCCAGCATGACAATGACCCAAAACACACGGCCAAGGCAACAAAGGAGTGGCTCAAGAAGAAGCACATTAAGGTCCTGGAGTGGCCTAGCCAGTCTCCAGACCTTAATCCCATAGAAAATCTGTGGAGGGAGCTGAAGGTTCGAGTTGCCAAACGTCAGCCTCGAAACCTTAATCACCAACGAACTATCATGGTCCAAACACACCAAGACAGTCGTGAAGAGGGCACGACAAAGCCTATTCCCCCTCAGGAGACTGAAAAGATTTGGCATGGGTCCTCAGATCCTCAAAAAATTCTACAGCTGCACCATCGAGAACATCCTGACTGGTTGCATCACCGCCTGGTATGGCAACTGCTTGGCCTCCGACCGCAAGGCACTACAGAGGGTAGTGCGTACGGCCCAGTACATCACTGGGGCCAAGCTTCCTGCCATCCAGGACCTCTATACCAGGCGGTGTCAGAGGAAGGCCCTCAAAATTGTCAAAGACTCCAGCCACCCTAGTCATAGACTGTTCTCTCTGCTACCACACGGCAAGCGGTACCGGAGTGCCAAGTCTAGGTCCAAAAGACTTCTCAACAGCTTCTACCCCCAAGCCATAAGACTCCTGAACAGCTAATCATGGCTACCCGGACTATTTGCACTGCCCCCCCACCCCATCCTTTTTACGCTGCTGCTACTCTGTTAATTATTTATGCATAGTCACTTTAACTCTACCCACATGTACATATTACCTCAACTAGCCGGTGCCCCCGCACATTGACTCTGCAACGGTACCCCCCTGTATATATAGGCTCCCTATTTTATTTTACTTCTGCTCTTTTTTTTCTCAACACTTTTTTTGTTGTTGTTTTATTTTTACTTTTTTTGTTAAAAATAAATGCACTGTTGGTTAAGGGCTGTAAGTAAGCATTTCACTGTGATGTCTGCACCTGTTGTATTCGGCGCATGTGACCAATAAAATTTGATTTTATTTTATTTTATTTTATTTGACTTGGAGAAGATCTGCAAAGAGGAGTGGGACAAAATCCCTCCTGAGATGTGTGCAAACCTGGTGGCCAACTACAATAAATGTCTGACCTCTGTGATTGCCAACAAGGGTTTTGCCACCAAGTACTAAGTCATGTTTTGCAGAGGGGTCAAATACTTATTTCCCTCATTAAAATGCAAATCAATTTATAACATTTTTGACATGCGTTTTTCTGGATTTTTTTGTTGTTATTCTGTCTCACACTGTTCAAATAAACCTACCATTAAAATTATAGATTGCTCATGTCTTTGTCAGTGGGCAAACGTACAAAATCAGCAGGGGATCAAATACTTTTTTCCCCTCACTGTATATCTAGCTTCAAATATGACTTCTCTTTTTTAGAATGATTGCAGTCTGCACTCTCCGCCTCTCATCAAAAAACTATGAATACTGCATTCATATCGCAACTGTTATGTCACAATTGTAATGGTTTGAGAACAGACACAGCTCCATCTCTTAGACTAAAACCTGCTGTGGGGGAGGTTTGATTGTGCTTCTAATCAAAATATGTAACTGGGCCTGGCTCCTGCTGTTATATTGCAATCTGGCAGAAATAATTTTCCAGCGTCAGGGTTTGTGTTAGTTTAATTGTTTTCATAGCGCCTGTTTGATCAAATTAAAAACATTATGTGACTCATTCCAAGTAGACATTGTCTGTTTCGCCAACGATATTTCATTCCAATTCACCAATAGCCCAACTACGTAGAGAGGAGCTTTTATAAACACTGATATAGAACTGTGGCCATTTCAACAGTCCACCCGTCATCTGACGAAATGACACTAAAATGCAACTCAATACTTTGTACTTTGCTGATAATTAACAGGTCAAAGAGAACCAAGAATCTGCACAACCTTTTGTTCCTTTATGCAGATAATTTTTTCACCCAGCAAATTAATACAGGAAACTGTATCAAATTTTACATATAACATTAGAATGTTCTTAAATGTGTGTGGTATTCTTCTTCATTTTGCCAACCAACAGGTACCCCCATGGGTAGGACTGGAGGTGTGTGTGTGGTGACCTGAAGATGCTCTTACCCCATTGGATGAGTCCACTCAGGAGGAACAGGATATTGGACATGTATGGCTGGAGACACCCCATCCTGCCCCTAACTGACCAACACGCTAAGCCAAACTGCACACCAAACACACAGCTGTATCAACTACACACCAGTTTCAGTTATCTGCTCTCAGACACCTCCGGCTTACACAGTCTGTCTGTCAGTCTGTCTATGGTAATATTTGGGGTGTTATGATATTTCCTTTAATTCTTCCTGCAGACAGACTGAGAGGAAGCGAGAGCTGTGGTTTCCTGTCGACTGAAACAAACCCAACACAGTGTGTCTGTGTGTGTGTGTGCGTGTGTGTGTTTGCATATGTGCGCGTTTGTGTGTATGTGTACAAGTTGTGCGTGTATGTGTGCCTTCTGATTCTCATCACGAAGTCTCCGAATAATTTGACATTACAGAGAAGTACAGTGGGGAAAAAAAGTATTTAGTCAGCCACCAATTGTGCAAGTTCTCCCACTTAAAAAGATGAGAGAGGCCTGTAATTTTCATCATAGGTACACGTCAACTATGACAGACAAAATGAGAGAAAGAAAATCACATTGTAGGATTTTTTATGAATTTATTTGCAAATTATGGTGGAAAATAAGTATTTGGTCAATAACAAAAGTTTCTCAATACTTTGTTATATACCCTTTGTTGGCAATGACACAGGTCAAACGTTTTCTGTAAGTCTTCACAAGGTTTTCACACACTGTTGCTGGTATTTTGGCCCATTCCTCCATGCAGATCTCCTCTAGAGCAGTGATGTTTTGGGGCTGTCGCTGGGCAACACAGACTTTCAACTCCCTCCAAAGATTTTCTATGGGGTTGAGATCTGGAGACTGGCTAGGCCACTCCAGGACCTTGAAATGCTTCTTACGAAGCCACTCCTTCGTTGCCCGGGCGGTGTGTTTGGGATCATTGTCATGCTGAAAGACCCAGCCACGTTTCATCTTCAATGCCCTTGCTGATGGAAGGAGGTTTTCACTCAAAATCTCACGATACATGGCCCCATTCATTCTTTCCTTTACACGGATCAGTCGTCCTGGTCCCTTTGCAGAAAAACAGCCCCAAAGCATGATGTTTCCACCCCCATGCTTCACAGTAGGCATGGTGTTCTTTGAATGCAACTCAGCATTCTTTGTCCTCCAAACACGACGAGTTGAGTTTTTACCAAAAAGTTCTATTTTGGTTTCATCTGACCATATGACATTCTCCCAATCCTCTTCTGGATCATCCAAATGCACTCTAGCAAACTTCAGACGGGCCTGGACATGTACTGGCTTAAGCAGGGGGACACGTCTGGCACTGCAGGATTTGAGTCCCTGGCGGCGTAGTGTGTTACTGATTGTAGGCTTTGTTACTTTGGTCCCAGCTCTCTGCAGGTCATTCACTAGGTCCCCCCGTGTGGTTCTGGGATTTTTGCTCACCGTTCTTGTGATCATTTTGACCCCACGGGGTGAGATCTTGCGTGGAGCCCCAGATCGAGGGAGATTATCAGTGGTCTTGTATGTCTTCCATTTCCTAATAATTGCTCCCACAGTTGATTTCTTCAAACCAAGCTGCTTACCTATTGCAGATTCAGTCTTCCCAGCCTGGTGCAGGTCTACAATTTTGTTTCTGGTGTCCTTTGACAGCTCTTTGGTCTTGGCCATAGTGGAGTTTGGAGTGTGACTGTTTGAGGTTGTGGACAGGTGTCTTTTATACTGATAACAAGTTCAAACAGGTGCCATTAATACATGTAACGAGTGGAGGACAGAGGAGCCTCTTAAAGAAGAAGTTACAGGTCTGTGAGAGCCAGAAATCTTGCTTGTTTGTAGGTGACCAAATACTTATTTTCCACCATAATTTGCAAATAAATTCATTAAAAATCCTACAATGTGATTTACTGGATTTTATTTTCTCTATTTGTCTGTCATAGTTGACGTGTACCTATGATGAAAATTACAGGCCTCTCTCATCTTTTTAAGTGGGAGAACTTGCACAATTGGTGGCTGACTAAATACTTGTTTCCCCCACTGTATCTACTCTCACTACACCAGCCTGAGTGATTGTCTTGTGTGTTTGTGTGTTTGTGTGTTTGTGTGTGTGCACGCGTGCCTGCTTGCGTGCACATGTGTGTGTACAGTAACAGTCCTTCTGTGTTTCCCCTCTTCCCAGGCGGTGCCATGGATGCCCTGTACTGCTACTCTCCCCAGTCAGACAGCTGGTCTATGGTGACCCAGCTGGGCGAAAGGGCGAGCTGCGCCATTGCCGCCTGCAACAACAAACTCTTTATCACCGGTGGCCGTGATGACAAGAACCAGGTAATCTCCACAGTGATGTGCTGGGACCCCGCCACAATCATGATGACTGAGGAGTGTGTGTTACCACTCGGAGTGTCTCACCACGGCAGCGCCACACTCCACAAGTCCAACACACACATACACAGGATAGCACCTGTAGCCGAGCTGGGACTGTGTGTTTGAGAATGAATGTGTGGAGAAAGAGATTGGGGGGTGGGGAGCTGGGACTGTGTGTGGGTGTCAGCTTTTTTACTTGAATGCACTTGTTGTCGCCCTGGAGGTCTCACACCCTACCCACAGGTCACATATCCTACCCACAGGTCACACCCCCTACCCACAGGTCTCACACCCTACCTACAGGTCTCACCTCCTACCCACACCCTACCTACAGGTCTCACCTCCTACTCACCTCGTACCCACAGGTGAGACTTCATTTTATCATAGCAGGCAGTTTTATTACTCATCACTACACTCTTTTCCAAAAGGTTGGCTGGACCTCTTTAAAGTCACGTAGATCACATCACTACACTCTTTTTGTTTACAAAGCCCTGCTCCATAAGCTTCCGACTTACCTAACATCACTGTTAAGATTTAAAATGGCAAGTTATCAAACTCGTTCACAGGGTTGGTTAACTTTGGAGACTCCTTTGGTGTCTACAGATTTAGGTAAATCGGCCTTTAATTTCCTTGCACCCTATGTTTGGAAAAATCTCCAAAAGACGTTTCAATTGGATGGTTTGAAGTCCCTACGCGCTTAGAAAAAAGGGTTCCAAAAGGGTTCTTTGGCTGTCCCCATAAGAGAACCCTATATGGTTCCAGGTAGAACCCTCTGTGGAAAGGGTTCTATATGGAACACAAATGGGATCTTCAAAGGGTTCTCCTATGGGGACAGCCGAATAACCCTTTTAGGTTCTAGATAGCACCTTTTTTTCTAAGAGTGTAGGGCAATTCAAACAGCTGACATAGGATTTTTATAATAAAGAATGTGTTTGTTTTAATTGACTGTGTTTTGCATCTTAATGTGTATTTAATGTGTATATATTTATGTTTATCTATACTTGCCTGTTGTATGTGCTTGTTTTTGTATTGTGCGGGGCTCATTTGTAAAAGAGACTTTAGTCTCAATGTGACTTCCCTGTTGAAAATATATTAAATATATAATTAAATATTACACCCTACCCACAGGTCTCACACCCACATTCACCCAATTATACCCTCTGTCATTCACAGAGGATTATTATGGTTTCATAACCACCTTGAAACTATGCACTTTTCTTTCTTTCTGTGTCTGTGTCTGTGTCTGTGTCTGTCTCTGTCTCTGTGTCTGTGTCTGTCTCTGTGTCTGTGTCTGTGTCTGTCTCTGTCTCTGTCTCTGTCTCTGTGTCTGTCTCTGTGTCTGTCTCTGTGTCTGTCTCTGTGTCTGTGTCTGTCTCTGTGTCTGTCTCTGTGTCTGTCTCTGTGTCTGTCTCTGTCTCTGTGTCTGTCTCTGTCTCTGTCTCTGTGTCTGTCTCTGTCTCTGTCTCTGTCTCTGTGTCTGTCTCTGTCTCTGTCTCTGTCTCTGTCTCTGTCTCTGTCTCTGTGTCTGTCTCTGTGTCTGTCTCTGTCTCTGTGTCTGTCTCTGTCTCTGTCTCTGTCTCTGTGTCTGTGTCTGTGTCTGTCTCTGTCTCTGTCTCTGTCTCTGTCTCTGTCTCTGTCTCTGTCTCTGTGTCTGTGTCTGTGTCTGTCTCTGTGTCTGTGTCTGTGTCTGTGTCTGTCTCTGTCTCTGTCTCTGTCTCTGTCTCTGTCTCTGTCTCTGTCTCTTGTTGGGATCTATTTTCTTATAATTAGATGTGATGCCTAGCTTAAAAATAATACATTAATGATTAAACATAATAGGTTTGTGCTGTACTGATATAGATTGTTTAACATAACAAGCTGTGACTAATGTGAGGAACCGTTAGGGAGGAGGCTGAGATAGACTTGTGACACACACACACACACACTGCCTCTTTGTTAAACCGCTCAAGGACATGTGTACTGCAACAATGAAGAAGAGGAAACTATGTCTGAGGGTTGCTGACTCTCGAGACAAGTAAAAAAAAAAAACTAATGCCCGGCAACAGTGAAGCGCCAAGAGGCTGGGACCAGCCTGAGCGGCAACGATAGGTTGAGTAAGTCTAAACCACGCTCAGCCTCTACTCTGATAGGCCTGCCTGGAGCAGGAACTATCTCTGTCAGAGTATCAAAATAAGAACTTTGGGTTGGGACAGTTAGTTCTTTGTTTTGCCCTGCGAGGTGTTACAGTGAACCCGTATATACGAAGATTGCATTTACCATTTATTCGCTTGATTAATTATATTAATAAAAAAGCTGAGAATATATTCAGTGACTTAGTGTTAAATTCTGTTCTGATACCAGATTCGAATTACGCAACTTAACAGTCTCTCTCAAACACACACACACACACACATACACTTATGTATCTCTCTGCACTGCAGAGCATGCAGATTATTTGTCTTGCATGTGTGGTATAGAGATCTATACACCCATGATAACTCAGCCTGTTGAGTGCGCTGGAGGGGCAGGATGTGGTGTGTTTCTGAGAGACAGGCTGAGCCTCAGTGGCCAGCTGGTAGAGCACGGCGCTTGTAACGCCAAGGTAGTGGGTTCGATCCCCGGGACCACCCATACACAAAAATGTATGCACGCATGACTGTAAGTCGCTTTGGATAAAAGCGTCTGCTAAATGGCATATTATTATTATTATTATTATTATTATTCAGTTAGAACAGGAGGACCCCAGGCACAACCATACAGGACAAACCACATAGCTACACAATACACAGACTATAACACACAATATATGTATTAACTACATTACCTATAGGAACACATCAGATGAACAAGCACTATATGTTTCAAAATATCAAAGATATGTATACCTCTTCATCTCATCTGAAAAATATCTACAAATATAGCTCCCTGATTATGATGCTATAGATGTCAAATGTCATGATAGCGACTTCTGATGTAGTACTAGTAAAGTCAGGTTAGTGTTACTTTATGAGCAAAGAATATAGATCTGACAGATACCACTTTTGTGACTACAGGGGTAGTTAGGGTTAAGAAGAATTCACACATGCTTGCACACAAACACACATGTCTAATTCCTGTGGTTTCATGGTCCTGTCACCTGGGCATTGGTATGAGCTGAATCTGAGCATCATCTGGTGCTTGCTGTGGAGGCCTGGGTCAAACCTGAGGTCCGAAGTTTGGTGTGGCCTGAGACGCAGCTCTGTTCTGGGGCCGGGGTCGGCTTTGGGCCCTTTGTTGGTGGTGGAGGGATGCTTGGCGTGTGGGCTGGGTGAGGGGGGCCAGTCTCATCTCCTCCTCCTCTACAGGGGGACATGAGAGAAGAGAAGACATCTGGGTAAATCAGGGGCAAGGATTCATGGGTAATGGAGTTAAATGTTGGTATATTGTGAGTAGCCTTGTGTTTTATCATAGTTTCATCATAATGTAGATAACGTGTGTGTTTTATCATAGTACTGTTTCATCATAATGTAGATAACGTGTGTGTTTTATCATAGTACTGTTTCATCATAATGTAGATAACGTGTGTGTTTTATCATAGTACTGTTTCATCATAATGTAGATAACGTGTGTGTTTTATCATAGTACTGTTTCATCATAATGTAGATAACGTGTGTGTTTTATCATAGTACTGTTTCATCATAATGTAGATAACGTGTGTGTTTTATCATAGTACTGTTTCATCATAATGTAGATAACGTGTGTGTTTTATCATAGTACTGTTTCATCATAATGTAGATAACGTGTGTGTTTTATCATAGTACTGTTTCATCATAATGTAGATAACGTGTGTGTTTTATCATAGTACTGTTTCATCATAATGTAGATAACGTGTGTGTTTTATCATAGTACTGTTTCATCATAATGTAGATAACGTGTGTGTTTTATCATAGTACTGTTTCATCATAATGTAGATAACGTGTTTGTTTTATCATAGTACTGTTTCATCATAATGTAGATAACGTGTGTGTTTTATCATAGTACTGTTTCATCATAATGTAGATAACATGTGTGGTTTTGGTCATGTGTGTTCAGTACCTTCTAGGCGACTCCTGTAGACCCACACCAAGGTGATGATGGTGATGATGAGGAGCGGACCACCTCCGCCAGACAGAATCAACACTATCTGCCATAGCTCCATCCCAAACAAGAGCACTGCAGAGGAATCATCATCCATCATCATCATTATAATCATCATCACCATCATCAGATATGTTCATTAAACGTAGTATGTTCCACACACCTGTACATTCAGGGTAAACATCGTCACTCTTCTCCTCACTGGCTTTAATACTCGCTGTACATGCATAACGGTCTTCAGGTTTGAGCGTTGCCTTGGTTACGGTCAAAGTTGCATCTGTCTGTCATTTTTTAAACATTTTTTGTCATTATGCAGACGCTCTTATCCAGAGCGACTTACAGTTAGTCTGTCCTGGCAGTTTGTTTCCGTTACGACTCCACGTCATGTTCACATTCACAGGGTTTCCCCCGTCACACCTCAGCATGACAGATGTTCCATTACAGGTGTGGTTTAGACACAGCCACTGGGAACACAAAACACACACACGTAAAGAGCACATACAGTATCTGCACTAACACTGGCTGTGAGTGTGTGAGTGTGTGTGTGCGTGCGTGTTTCACACACACACACTTGTGTAAACAGGTTTTTTAAACGTAGTATGTTCCACACACCTGTACATTCAGGGTAAACATCGTCACTCTTCTCCTCACTGGCTTTAATACTCGCTGTACATGCATAACGATCTTCAGGTTTGAGTGTTGCCTTGGTTACGGTCAGAGTAGCGTCTGTCCTGGCAGTATGTTTCCATTATGTTGCCACACTACGTTCACAACCACAGGGTTCCCCACGTCACACCGCAGCATGACAGATGTTCCATTACAGTTGTGTGTCAGATGGGGTTTAGACACAGGCGCTGAGAACACAAAATACACACACTGTAAAGTGCATGTATTTTCCCTAACACTGAGTGAGTGAGTTGAGTGTGTGTGTGTGTGTGTGCGTGCACACTGTATGTGTGTTTTCTATACTGTTTGTGTGTTCTTTACTTACCGAAAACACACAGCCGAGTTACGGTAGACTTCATGTTTTTTCCCAGGTTGTCGTAGATGGTAGCCTGATACGTCCCAGTATTATCCAGCTGTAGGTTCTCCAGTAACAGAGAACCATTCTTTGTGGTCTGGTATTTCTGCCCAGTATCCTTCTTGTTGTCGTAAACGATCTTAGAGTCATGGGTCCACCGTAAGTGGAATGACTGTTCAAGCAACTCCAGGCCCGGGTAGTCATGGTCAATCACCTTGGTCTTCCCGACAGCAGCGTACACACACTCCTCGTCAGCACCTAAACATACAGTGAAATGTACATTTACCATCAGCTACCGCTGGAGATTACTGTTAGTGTCAAATAACCATTAAGCACAACAGGATAAGTTATACTTAAATAACTAAAATAATTACAATTGTAAAAAAATACTGTAGGCCTACATTCTAAATAATAGAACAAATAGAAACATATGCACATCCAATCAGGTGTAGGACAGAAGAACGTATCAAAGAAAAAATTAATGTCCGCAACTCTGGTATGCTTCCATGGGGATTTAATCAGATGCACAACAAGGACAACGTTTCATTCCGAGTTGGATCTTCGTCAGGTCATACATACTAAAAACATTACATAAGTATGAATGTTATTAAAACATATTTATTACAACCCAGAATATATGATATGGCGAAACGAACTTGAGCTCGTTTTGCATTGATGATGATTGAGAGGGGTGTCAGTAAGACTAATCTCACAAAGCACCTCACATCTCTTCTATCTAGGTCAGGCGTTGGAGGAGAGATCAACAACTGTAGTTTCAATGGAAACAAGTCTATGACATCAAATCAGTAAAATGGTTATTTCAAATATTTTGTTGACAATTTCTTTGAGATGTAGGCTAGCTGAAAACGATGAAATAAAGACGTTCACACTTGGGTTCTGGTTTTCTCTACAGTGTTTAATGGATCCCTGTGAGCGAAAATAAGAGCATTTGTGTGCTGTTTTTTCGAAAGATTTAATAATATGCCATTTAGCAGACGCTTTTATCCAAAGCGACTTACAGTCATGTGTGCATACATTTTTACGTATGGGTGGTCCCGGGGATCGAACCCACTACCCTGGAGTTACAAGCGCCATGCTCTACCAATTGAGCTACAGAGGACCAATGATGATTTATTTGATTTTGATATGCATATTCAAACATAAAATATTGTGCAGTAATCTTAGTTTTACCCAACATCACCCAGACTAACCGCTAAACCATAAAGACAGACAGAATTAGATCAACTTAATCTTTAACACACAACAATAAAGATAAAAACTAAAAGGTTAAGTTCTAACTGACCTGCGAACCCCAGAGAGAGGAGGATAAGAGATATCAGCACCACCACAGTCATTCTGAAGGAGTGATTACACCTGCTACAGACTGGGTCTGTGTGTGTTAGCACTCTGTTCATCATTGTTCAGAGCAAGGGGACATCCTGTGTGTGTGTGTGTGTGTGTGTGTGTCTTGATCATGGCCTACACTTTTAGAACAAAGGGTGATGTCCCCATAGGAGAACCCTAGGAAGACACCTTTTTGGTTCCAGGTAGAACCCTTTTAGTTCCGTATAACCCTTTTGAGTTCCATGAAGAGCCATTTCCACAGAGGGTTCTACATGGAACCAAAAAGGGTTCTCCTATTGGGACAGTCAAAGATCCCTTCTGGAACCCTTTTTTTCCAAGTGATGGATCGAAATGTACATACTGGGTACCTGGAGGAAAATGGGGGAGGGTCATGCTTTTTCAATTTCAGTCAAAGGGATAATTTACTCGTTTTAAACTCTAGTCCAGGGGAGGGTCATGTAATTTCTAATTGATGACATTTCTATATTTCTCAGTGATTTAGAATTACACTGAACAAAAACATAAACGCAACATGCAACAATTTCAAAGATTTTACTGAGTTACAGTTCATATGAGCCCTTGCGACGAAAACACATACAATGGGGAAAAAAAGTATTTAGTCAGCCACCAATTGTGCAAGTTCTCCCACTTAAAAAATGAGAGAGGCCTGTAATTTTCATCATAGGTACACGTCAACTATGACAGACAAATTGAGAATTATTTTTCCAGAAAATCACATTGTAGGATTTTTAATGAATTTATTTGCAAATTATATAGTGGAAAATAAGTATTTGGTCACCTACAAACAAGCAAGATTTCTGGCTCTCACAGACCTGTAACTTCTTCTTTAAGAGGCTCCTCTGTCCTCCACTCGTTACCTGTATTAATGGCTCCTGTTTGAACTTGTTATCAGTATAAAAGACACCTGTCCACAACCTCAAACAGTCACACTCCAAACTCCACTATGGCCAAGACCAAACAGCTGTCAAAGGACACCAGAAACAAAATTGTAGACCTGCACCAGGCTGGGAAGACTGAATCTGCAATAGGTAAGCAGCTTGGTTTGAAGAAATCAACTGTGGGAGCAATTATTAGGAAATGGAAGACATACAAGACCACTTATAATCTCCCTCGATCTTGGGCTCCACGCAAGATCTCACCCCGTGGGGTCAAAATGATCACAAGAACGGTGAGCAAAAATCCCAGAACCACACGGGGGGACCTAGTGAATGACCTGCAGAGAGCTGGGACCAAAGTAACAAAGCCTACCATCAGTAACACACTACGCCACCAGGGACTCAAATCCTGCAGTGCCAGACGTGTCCCCCTGCTTAAGCCAGTACATGTCCAGGCCCGTCTGAAGTTTGCTAGAGTGCATTTGGATGATCCAGAAGAGGATTGGGAGAATGTCATATGGTCAGATGAAACCAAAATAGAACTTTTTGGTAAAAACTCAACTCGTCGTGTTTGGAGGACAAAGAATGCTGAGTTGCATGCAAAGAACACCATACCTACTGTGAAGCATGGGGCTGGAAACATCATGCTTTGGGGCTGTTTTTCTGCAAAGGGACCAGGACGACTGATCCGTGTAAAGGAAAGAATGAATGGGGCCATGTATCGTGAGATTTTGAGTGAAAACCTCCTTCCATCAGCAAGGGCATTGAAGATGAAACGTGGCTGGGTCTTTCAGGATGACAATGATCCCAAACACACCGCCCGGGCAACTAAGGAGTGGCTTCGTAAGAAGCATTTCAAGGTCCTGGAGTGGCCTAGCCAGTCTCCAGATCTCAACCCCATAGAAAATCTTTGGAGGGAGTTGAAAGTCTGTGTTGCCCAGCGACAGCCCCAAAACATCACTGCTCTAGAGGAGCTCTGCATGGAGGAATGGGCCAAAATACCAGCAACAGTGTGTGAAAACCTTGTGAAGACTTACAGAAAACGTTTGACCTGTGTCATTGCCAACAAAGGGTATATAACAAAGTATTGAGAAACTTTTGTTATTGACCAAATACTTATTTTCCACCATAATTTGCAAATAAATTCATAAAAAATCCTACAATGTGATTTTCTGGATTTAATTTTCTCATTTTGTCTGTCATAGTTGACGTCTACCTATGATGAAAATTACAGGCCTCTCTCATCTTTTTAAGTGGGAGAACTTGCACAATTGGTGGCTGACTAAATGCTTTTTTCCCCCACTGTATATGTGACATTTTTGAAAAAAATGAAGTAAACATCAGACATCATTATTTGATATCCTCTCTGTCAAATTAGGTGGTTTTGTGAGACTTTCATGCAATAATGAGCCAGTATTTTACATTTTAAAATAGGGTCATGCGTAAAAAAACGTTTATGTACACAACTAAGAATGGACGGACAAGCAATTTCATTTCATGGAAGGACAGGCAACGAAAGACAGAGGGCTGCGTGGAAACCGTATTAATCGTAAGGGACAAGAAAAAACAGAGAAAACATGTCCAAACAAAGGTATGTGGAAGAAACGTATATCAACCAAACTAACAACGTTTTGTTGTTATATGTTGGCTCGCTTGTGTAACTAGCCTGAGCTAAACATATCAGCTAATATGGTGTGTGACCATTCCTCATGTAGTGTAACCTAGACCGGGATATTCAAGCAGATTGTCTATCATCATTGTTACTGTTAGTTATGGGTTAATGGACCTGTATAGATGTTACATTGTTCTAGCTTATTTTTCTTTCTTATTATTAAAGTATTATTTATGCTAGGCTAGTTAGGGACATGAAGAGCTACTTCATACATTCAATAAGATGGGTGTAGAGAATTATACAGGCATCAGTTTATTTTTGTAGCTTAATGAGATATTAGTACCTGACTAGTACCTGAACCCGGGTCTCTGAGGCTGTCAAAAGTGGGATGGCGCCCTGATGAGAACATCATCAAAACTGTTAAGGCTATTGGTGTAATGTGTTGATTGACAAACACAGGGACTGAGATCCTGGTCAGGCAGAAATGATAAAATGTTGCAAACCTGGAGAATGTGTATCTGTGTAGTCTCAGCCCAGGAATGAGCAGGTGGATTATAATAATAATAATATGGGGAGACAGTAGGGAGAGCTGGATGTGGCTCTTCTGTCTACATTGGGTCCTCTGTATTTCATTCCTATTCAGATTAATGTAAGTTAATGTATGTGCTTTCAGTGGCCTGACTGCATACACACTGGGCAGAAATATATTCACAATGGGGTACTGGCTACTCGACCAGCTGAATTACACATTACCTCACTGATGTGGCCAAACTCTCAGGTACTTTACAAAAAATCTCTCTCTCTCTCTCGCTGTCTGTCCGTCTTTTAGAGGGGCTCCCTAACCCCAGCACACTGCTTTATACCAAAAGTGATGTTAGTGTATTTGGTTGAAAAACGAATTATAATTGTAAATATTGTTTCTGCCGTCCTTTATAATTTCAGCTGATGATCCTTGGAACATACACACCAGGCAGAGCCACAGCCAGTATGCGGGATGGAAGTCCTGGTCTGTCTGTAAGCTGAAGCATGGCGCTAGACCTCTAGCTCCCTAATTCTCAACCCACTACTTCCAGTAAAGAAAGAAAGATACAGCGGTCTGATGACCATGCTGGACTACCTGCCAGCTGCTGCATGTAGTCACTAGTATGTGAAGCTTCCCCAGAGGAATAGGCAAGCCAAAGTGGAAGAATCTTGTGTGTGTTACTTATTACAGTGAGTGTTTAGCCAACCTTCATGTAACATCCCTTTGCCATATCAGAGGTCCACATTCATTCCAAATCTGTTGCATTCATTGGTGTAGGCAAACATGCCTTTCAAGCCCTCAACTTGTCGTTCTTTGACAAGACTAAGTCTTGTTCAATGTATGAGTTTTGTTACCTCTTACTCTAAATTACGTGGTCATATGGGTGAAAAGTGTTGTCTGCCCTGTCACACTCCTTTCTGTTTGTTTTGAGCGGAACTCATTGATTGCAGAAGTGGGAACCACCTGTTTGTATTGGGTATATATTTTATATTATTTGTATTGCCTGGCAGGTTGGCGTTCCTTTTATAAGAGGACAGCCAGCGTGAGCCTCTCCCTGCCACCTCTTGCATCCTAGGATGACTAGCCAGATGAACCATAGCCCTTGCACCTGACTTTCTGTAGTCTTCACCCAGACACCTAGCCACTGACTCAGCGAGCCAGCATTGGCAGACGCATATGAGAAGCAGATGTGATTAAAGACCACATACCCTTCACAAGGACCAACACCAGACAAACTGCCAGCTCGACTGAACCCGTCAAGTCCTCTGCATTGGTGAGTCTGTGCAAACTGTGTGCGTGATTGAAACGTGGAGGGTGGAGGTTGAAACCGTGATTCATCCCTCAAGAGCACACTTCTCCAGCGTGCCAGTGGCTATCGAAGGTGAGCATTTGCCCACTGAAGTCGGTTACGACGCCGAACTGAAGTCAAGACCTTGTTGAGGACGACGAGTACACAGATGAGCTTCCCTGAGACGGTTTCTGACAGTTGGTGCAGAAATTCTTCGCTTGTGCAAATCCACAGTTTCATCAGCTGTCCGGGTGGCTCGTCACAGACCATCCCGCAGGTGAAGAAGCCAGAATTGAAGGTCCTGAGCTGGCGTGGTTACATGTGGTCTGTGGTTATAAAACCGGTTGGATGTACTGCCAATTTATCTAAAACGACGTTGGAGGCGGCTTATGGTAGAGAATTTAACATTCAATTCTCTGGCAACAGCTCTGGTGGACATTCCTGCAGTCAGCATGCAAATTGCACTCTCCCTCAAAACTTGAAACATCTGTGGCATTGTGTTGTGTGACAAAACTGCACATTTTAGAGTGGCCTTTTATTGTCCCCAAAACAAGGTGCATGATCATGCTGTTTAATCAGTTTCTTGATATGCCACACCTGACAGGTGGATGAATTATCTTGGCAAAGGAGAAATGCTCACTGACAGGGATGTAAACAAATTTGTGCACACATTTTTAGAGAAATAAGGTTTTTGTGCAAATGGAAAAATTGCTGGGATCTTTTATTTCAGCTCATGAAACATGGGACCAACACTTTACATGCTGTGTTTATATTTTTGTTCAGTGTAGTTTCCTATTAGGCTATATATCGATGTGTGCCCGATGCCGCCCCGCATCTCTCATTCTCCGCTGGGCGTGCAATATCAAGGCTATTTAGTGTGGTCTCAATCAATTGATCTGGCTATGAAGTGCATGCTCGGAGAAGCACAGAGCAGTTATATTTCTAAAATAGCTGCTGGGATGATCCGGCTATGAAGTGCATGCTTGGAGAAGCACAGAGCAAAGTTAAATGCAACACAATCTCACACTCTATTCGGGCAAATATGTACAAAAAATATTGCAGCAGATTCCGTGCGTTTTGTGTAGCTTAATTCATAGGAAAATACACAATTTTTTGTGTGACTTCATTCATAGGAAAATACATTTTTGGGGGGTACACTTCCGAATAATCTTTTGAAAGTTATTGGAGCAATGCATGATGGGCAATGTTGTTCTACACTGCCATTTTTTGTGTCCATCATTTATTTACATAGAAAACAAACGTTTTTTAATAATGAATTATGTTGGCTTACACTTATGGCACTTCCAAGGCCGTTTTATGATAATTATTAAGGTCGTGTCAATCATGTTATATACTTAGGCTATTGTAACATAGCATATGCCTGCATTGTAGCCCTACTGCCTCTGCCCAGAGGCCTAGGCTTTCATGGCAAGGCTGTTAGAGCTCACTTTGCCACCGTATGAGCCACGGTTAGAGTCCCTGTTGCAGCTTTCACTTTCTTCCGCTACATTGGTGGCAGCGTTAGGATCACGTCCAGCTCACATCTAGTGATGTGATCTGGTGGTGGGAAGCATTTTCACCACGTGTTTAAACTCGGCCTACTATAAACCACGCCAGCTTGTAGTCCTAAAACCCCAAAGTTTGTTACCTCTAGTTCTTCTGCCATTCCTATGGCTAAAATTAAAATGGGGAAGAATAGGGTTTTGGGATAAACGGCGAAAATAAGGTCTGAGGTTATTAACACAGGCTTAGGAGGTCTTATACGTTTTGTTTTATGGGATAATATCAGTCAGTTAACATGACCTTTATGAATGATGAAGTCTTTATGGGCTTCATGTGATTTTTTTATTACATAAATGCTTCAAAATTCACAAAACGTTATGTTAGTTGATGAAGATTATCTCATAGAGAAAAAATATATAAGATCTCCTAAGCCTGTGTTTAGCACACACCTTAATTTCTTTGTTTATCCAAAAACTCTATTCATTTTCCCATAGAGGTTTTGTCCAATGAACCATGGCGGAGTTAGTGCCTACAGAAAGACACCATTGCTATTGCTCTCTGTGTCCATTTTTAATGGTGATGGCTCGAAGGCATCCAGCTTTTGTCAAATGAATGTCAGGTTTTACGTTTCGTTGCAGGTTAGAAGAATTTACACAGCAGATTAGGATAATTAACGTAGCAGGTTAAGAGAATTAGGTTAAGGTAATGAAAAGGGTTAGTTTGACAAATTGTAGGTCCCTTCCTTCTAGCCATGTGAATATGTAATGGATCTGGCAACAAGAAGAAGAAGAAGAAGAAGAAGAAGAAGAAGAAGAAGAAGAAGAAGAAGAAGAAGAAGAAGAAGAAGAAGAAGAAGAAGAAGAAGAAGAAGAAGAAGAAGAAGAAGAAGAAGAAGAAGAAGAAGAAGAAGAAGAAGAAGAAGAAGAAGAAGAAGAAGAAGAAGAAGAAGAAGAAGAAGAAGAAGAAGAAGAAGAAGAAGAAGAAGAAGAAGAAGAAGAAGAAGAAGAAGAAGAAGAAGAAGAAGAAGAAGACGTCTGAAGTCAGCAACTCTACTCTAATTGGTCCTAACAATTTCTTTACGTTTTTTCTAGAGGCATGTGACACACCGCAAGAATACATAATGGATGAGAATGGACCATCAATAAATGGGTAAGATAGCCAGCTAGTTAGTTGGTTTGCAACACATCATATTTCTAGTGTTGCGAAGTAAAGAAATCCAAGCTCAATGTGATGCTTACGATTTCACAAAACGGTCAGCTAACGTTTGCTTGGTTGGCTAACAAATAACTTTAGGGTTAGCTAAAGTGTTTAACAGGGGAACGAGTTAGTAGTGGTTTTATATTATATTTACCTGCACGTATACTTAGCTAGCTAGCTACCTCACTGTATCTGTATTGTAGAGAGAAGAAGTGTCTTGCAAAGTCAAAGTCAGAGCTCCAGCAAGCATTTTAAGACATACATCCAGTGTACCAGCAATGTAAAAGTACCAAAACAACATATCACACACAGGACATTTCCTTAATCCCACCTGGCCTATCAGAGGTCAATATGGAGTTACCAGCATATTGCTTACACCTATCCAATACTTCCAGATCCACACAAGTTCCCAGGGGTTGATTTGGGTTTGTGGGATTATTGCCAATGGACCAAGACCCTGGACTCTGAGCCCAGGTCCAGATCAAGACTGCATTTATGGGCGTTTGAGTAGTCTTAAGGCCAACACCATAATAACAAGAGTCTATCTCTGCTATAAAGTATAGTAGGCCTTCTTATACTATGGTTAGTAGGGATCTGGCATTCTTGACCTGTCATTTCATGTAGGGCATTGGTCAGCGACACTGTTCCTGGAGAGCCACAGGGTGTGCAGGCTTTTGTCCCAGCTAACACTCTGGAGAGCTTGACCTCAAGCCTGCTTTCCCCATGGCTCTACAGGACTATGGTTGAATAGTGTGTACCGTCCTACGTATATGCTGAGAGCTGTTGCAGGTAGGCATGCTATATAATGAATATAAAACATAACTACAGGTATAAGGCTACTTACTATAGTCAGGGTTGGATAATGACCACAGGTCATAAGTTACCTTGGCTTTAAGGGAAGGACAATATCTGCACTTGCAATGTCATCGTAAGGTATGACTGATTCCTCAGTGTGTGTGATAGCATTAATAACTATTAAAACCTGAAATGTTAAATTGTATATATGTTGCATGATGTATCTGATCATTTACATTTGTATCTAATAATATTTCCCTCTCTATGAAGCAATTCAGGAGCCAAGTAGAGAGGAGGCTTGTCAAGAGGAGGCACGTAAGAGTAAAGATGTACAGTATGTTAAGCTAAGTATGTTAAGTACAATATCACCATTCTGAAATGGCGTCAGCGTCTCTGTACGCAATAGGATCTCCACTTCAAATTCAAAGCACACTGCACAACATGGCCTGATAGTAGCCTTCACACTGGGCGATTTCATAAGCCGATTGTTTACACTCGAGCCCCTGCCTTCCTTCTCTACCTAAATTCTGTATACGATAGCTAAAAAGACATTGGGAGAAGTTAAAGGCCATTATCGTAACGTTGTTGACCCTCGCATACTGTGAGCAAGGGAGCCTTGACCGCCTCAAATGGCATCCTGATGACAAGCAATCTAGAAAACGTATGGGTATGCTGTGGCTTGGGGCAAATTACAGTCACATATATATTAGACATGACTAGTTCTTTGTCCTAATTTTTTAAATATTACACATTCAAATGAATTTAATTAATTCACATGGCTGAATACAATTGAAGTCTGAATTGCATTTTTTTTTAAACATACATGCAACATACATTTAGGGAACTATTGTTGTTTGGAGTTGGTCGGCAGGTAGCTTAGTGGTTAAGAGCGTTGTGCCAGTAATCGAAAGGTTGCTTGTTCTAATCCCTGAGCCGACTAGGTGAAAAGTCTGTCGATGTGCCCTTGAGCAAGGCACTTAACCCTAATTGCTCCTGTAAGTCGCTCTGGATAAGAGCGTCTGCTAAATGACTAAAATGTAAAAATATAAGTCGCTGTTTATGTAGGGCAGGGGTAGGCAACCCTGGTCCTGTTTTTGACGACCTGGAAGACCAGATGTGTTGATTTTAGGCAATCACTGAACTGATCAATTAGCTCAGTTGGTCAGGTGTGGTGTGTAGTTGTAACAAAATTCTGCAGTACCTGTGGCACTCCAGGAACAGGGTTGTCTATCCCTGATGTAGGGGATGGATGATCTTTGAGATTGTTCAGTTCTTGCTTTGACAGGTGTGTTTTTCCTCCAGAGGTTGTGATAAGAGGTTCCTGTTGTCAGACTGAAGGAGATGATGGACAGAGGTTGAGGGTTGAGTGTGCTGATCTGTATCATGGCCCAAGGATATTCCAACATGCTCGCTTCTGTATTCACTGTGCAGTCATGGTTGAGGTGAGATAGGAGTGCCATGCCGGGGCGCCGTACTGTAGTACAGGCCTACAGTTGGTCCCCAGGCCGGGTCTGTTGACGCTGAAACACTAGAGGCGGTGCAGCACAAGTATATATACAGTATATATATTATGCCATTTAGCTAACTCTTTTATCCGAAGCATCTGTGCATACATTTTCCGTATGGGTGGCCCCAGTGGGAATCAAACCCACAATCCTGGCATTGAATGCGCCGTGCTCTACCAACTGAGCAACAGAGAACCACAAAGAGCTTCTGGTTCCCATTTTTCACCAAGGACTCCACCTGCTGGTCCACCTAGACATCCTGGCTCCAGGGTCCCAGCAGTTAAATATCAGATGTTGTTTGCAGAGTGTGTCCATTTAGGTACAGGGCTTCCAAAGGGGGTGGGTTGATTGTAAATCAAACATGCATGACTTTGCACTTGTTTGGGTTGAACTGCACATCTGTTCTATAACATGTTGAAGGCTGAAGAGCTGCCCCACCCTTATGCATTCTGCAATGTCATCAATGTATATCCACCTGTGATCGAACTTCTGAAGTTTGCTGTCGACGAGGGCCAGGAAGAAGGTCCAAGAAGGGTCTAAAGCCTTGTTCACACTGCAGGCTATAATGCTCAAATCATTCATTTATTTGTATCCGTTTTTGAATACTGACTGTCCAAACAGCAAGTTACAAGTGACCAAATCGTATTTGTCTGTGTTCCGACAGCAGTAATTTCTGACATGGCTACGCTAGTTGTCATAGTAACAATGGGTGTGTGCACCGTGATGTAGGCTGATTGGTGGTGGTGCTCGTGCTTCTTATCACTCAGAAGTTATGTAGCAAGCTAAGGTGACAGCAATGCCTGCAATGGATGTTTCCCAGTTGCTTTGAATGTTCAAAATCATATTGTAAGAACACTTTTAAAGTTTTAAAGGATCATATGATCCAACTTTCAAAACTAGTCCTTTTGGCTAGCCAAGGCAGTCAACTAGCTAGCTAGGTAGCTGTTTAGCGTTCTAGCACACTCACTAATTTGTTTGTAAACAATTAACAAGCTAGTTAGCTACCACATGTTCTTGTCAAACTGTCAGCAGAGTAGCTAGCAAGCAACAAGATGTGCCAAATAAGTCTAAAAACTACTTCAGGGCAAATAAATTAGATTTGACCATTCAGACACAAGTCACATGGCCAGGAATCAGATTTGTATTTCTTAAAATCACTTACGAAGGTGGTTTGAAATGTGGCTTGAAATATCAGATTCCATGTGCTTTTTGGCTGTTCAGACTGCAGGAAAAAGAACACATTGGAATTGGATATGCCACAAAATTGGATTTGAGTCACGTCAAAACTGCTAATGTGAAAACGGCATAATAATAATAATAATAATATGCCATTTAGCAGACGCTTTTATCCAAAGCGACTTACAGTCATGCGTGCATACATTTTTGTGTATGGGTGGTCCCGGGGATCGAACCCACTATCTTGGCATTACAAGCGCCGTGCTCTACCAGCTGAGCTACAGAGGACCATAAGAAGCCACTCCACAGGTCAGCTGTTGCAACTTGCCACAATGAGAGGGTGCCTTAATACCTCACTCTCTGCTTCGTTGGAGGTGAAGCTACAGACCCAGGGGATAAGGGACTCTGACTCCTAGCTGAATCAGGCACTTTGTTACCACTGTATGGTCAACTTTGTTGAAGGCGTTGTCAAAATATTTTGTTATTATAGTGCAGATGGTCTTGCTTGCATCAGTGGATTTTACGTAATGTCTAGGAGGCTGACCAAGGCATCTGTCGTCGACCTGCCCTTCTGCATTCAAACTGTCTTGGGTCAAGCTTGTGGCCGATGTCTTCCATTATCCAATCGGTGGAGTGGGTTAATTCACACTGTTGATAAAATGGGGTAAGGAGACAAACTGATTGAAGCTTAAGTCATGTTGATGTATGATCCGGTCTGTAGCAGCTGAGTTATAAATGTTTTTAAAAACATAGTTTGATTGTGATGTGGGGACACAAAGGATGATGACAGTCCTATAGACTGACTTGAGGAGTTTAGAGTGGTAGATTGGGGTTTCACAATTGAACGTGTCATAAATTAGTGTGTATACAGTTTATTTGGCGTCTGTTGTCAGAAAGTGTAGACTAAATTCCTCGTAGGGTGAACAGTGATGGGTGTAATAAGGAGCTACAGGACCAAATGTAATCACAGTCTGGTCAGGCATAGATAGCGGAAGGTTATGCTAAGACAAACTCAGATTGAGGAATTCATTCAAACAGAGCACACAACACCCATGTGCATAACACTCTTCACCTCTCCACCCTGATAGTTGATGTGTGGTGAACGTTCTGTGACAATCAATCTGGAGAGTGGTGTCTGGAGCCAATGTGGAAAGAATTTCTCTTTAACTTCAAACTTTTTTCTTATTTTTTTTTGCTATAACAAAGCTGGACTGTAGAATGTATTTTTGGATTTCAAGGTCTTTATACTGTAATTGCGAATAAAATGTATCAAATGCATGTGTCAAAAATAAAAGTGTAAAGTTGCTTATGTTTTTCACTTTGGATGTACTGGAGTTAAAAGTATTATCAATGTAATGGATAAGAAATGGAAAAGTAAAAAAATAACAACAAGCATGTTTACCAAAGTAATTTTTTTGCATTGCTAGAATGATTCCATTAATAGGCCTACACTCTTTCACTGAATCAAATATAGAACCACAGGGGCTCTTCTTAACTGAACCTAAATGTGTTCCATATAGAACCCTGTATGGTGCAATTTAGTAATTATTGGCTACTAATAAAAATACTATTTCTAGCTAAGAATATAATATAATAAACATATTTAATAATGGATAAAACAAAGAATACCAGCATAGTATAGAACGTTTTTGATTCACAAAGACTTCTTATCTGCTCATCACCTGGCTAATACCATCTCTATGGTGAAGCATGGTGGTTGTCGCATCATGCTGTGGGGATGTTTTTCAGCAGCAGGGACTAGGAGACTAGTCAGGATCAAGGGAAAGATGAACGGAGCAAAGTACAGAGAGATCCTTAATGAAAACATGCTCCAGAGCGCTCAGGTCCTCAGACTGGGGCGAAGGTTCACCTTCCAACAGGACAATGACCCTGAGCACACAGCCAAGACAACGCAGGAGTGGCTTCGGGACAAGTATCTGAATGTCCTTGAGTGGCCTAGCCAGAGCCCGAACTTGAACCTGATCAAACATCTCTGGAGAGACCTGAAAATAGCTGTGCAGTGACGCTCCCCATCCAACCTGACAGAGCTTGAGAGGATCTGCAGAGAAGATTGGGAGAAACTCCCCAAATACAGGTGTGCCACGCTTGTAGCGTCATACCCAAGAAGACTTGAGGCTGTAATCTCTGCCAAAGGTGCTTCAACAAAGTACTGAGTAAAGGGTCTGAATACTTATGTAAATGTGATATTTCATTTTCTAAATATAAATTTGCAAAGAATTCTAAAAACCTGTTTTTGCATTGTCATTATAGGGTATTGTGTGTAGATTGATGAGGGGAAAAAACTATCCATTTTAGAATAAGGCTGTAACGTAACAAAATGTGGAAAAAGTCAAGGGGTCTGAATACTTTTCGAATGCACTGTAATTGTCTAACCTCATAACCGTGTTGCCCATGGTGGGCACGCCCCCAAAAGGTCAATTTGCTCCAAACTTTGATGGTTTGTAAATCATGAATAGATTGACATATCATAATGTAGCTGCACATGAAGGTTCACTAAGGGACCCTTATTATATAATGTCAGTCACACATTTCAAGTTAGAATATGAATGACTGAAAAACACATTTTAAAAAGTGCACCTCTAAAATGATTTTATTGGGGTTCCAATTAATGTACATACCCTTTTACAAGTCAATTACAGTAAAATTGGCGAAGATATTGATTAAGAAGAAATCGATTAGGCCTATTGGAGGGGGGAAAACTACAAAATGGCGACATATCTGTAGTTCACGTTTCCGGTTTAGGGAACCTAATTTAAGTTATTATTTTTGGATTAATTATTTAATAGAAACCGTGTAATTCAAATAAAAACTGTGTTATTTAAATGAAAGTTAAACGGAGCACCAAGAATCTAAGAAGTGTATAAAAAGTTAATAAATCCGACTGCCTACACGTCACTCAGACACGACGCACCCGGGCGAAAGACCCGGAAAACCACAGTATCAAAACAAAGACCAAACACTGAGACAGCACAGAGATATCTGTTCAAAGTGCCTGTTCAACATTCTCCCTCTTTGATTGTCATAGATGTTTTTTTGGTTACGTGCACAAGTGCCATTTGTTTCCTCTAGTTATAATACAAACAAATGAAAACAGGATCTACTGCTGCTAAGTCACATTAAATGTATGTCATTGGCCTCAACTGACCTGGGCCCTGTTCAGGAGGGGACAACGTTACAGAGCATTCATATGAAAATGTTTTATCTAGAGGGAATCGTGTCAGGTTCACTTATTGCATAGGATTATTATAATAATACTAAGATTTCCAAGTTTGCAGCATAACTGACTAGACCTATGTATTCTTCTTTCAATATGAGGTTATGGGTTATTTTGAGGTCTGAATAATCAAATATTCAATAATCCTGTGTCAATACTTTCAATGATGAAGTGTGAGTGATTTCTAAAGGTAGGCAAAGTTATTTTCAACTAACCTGTTTCATCTCCAGCAGATGGTGGGGAGACACTGGGTGTGTTCCTCTGCCCAGGTGTTGCTGACCCCTGCCAGATCTTACAACACTTGGATATGTATTTTACATATCAGCTCACCACATCATGTTATAGCAATCTGTCAGTCGACGACACAGTCGATGACGTGGCACGCAACCATTGGTTGACACATGCAACGTATGATGCCGGGTTCAGAACAACTGGGAACTCGTAAATCTCAGACTTCAGTGCATTCAAGACAACTGGGAACTCTGAAAGAAAACTAGCTTCGAGTGGGAAAGTCATTTCGAACGGTCATCCAATTTGGAATTCTAAGTTCCAGTTGCTGGAAAGCACCATGAGCAGGGGAACGCGACCACTGTGTCATCAGGTGCACCTACCTTTAACAGTGAACTGTGCAGATGGATCTGTTTACCCTCTTTGATCCCATAGAAAGACAAACAACAGACACCCCCGAATAGTGTACAATAATTAACTTGAAAGAAATCTGTGAATGGACACAGTTAAATGTTTTTTTGAAGGAATCTCAGTGTAACATCATGATTAATGTGTTGGATCGCAGCTAACTTCTCTGCATTATTCTTTTGCCACACTGTCATCAGATCTTTGAGGATGAATTATTGATCATCAGTATTTGGCCAAATCATAAAATAAGTTCATTGAACTTATTTACGGCCCTGCAACTTTGACATTACATTTACATTACATTTTAGTCATTTAGCAGACGCTCTTATCCAGAGCGACTTACAGGAGCAATTAGGGTTAAGTGCCTTGCTCAAGGGCACATTAACGTCATTTAGCAGACGCTCTTAGCCAGAGCGACTCACAAATTGGTGCGTTCACCCTATAGCCAGTGGGATAACCACTTTACAATTTGGGGCGGGGGGGGGGGGGGGGGGGGGGGTTAGAAGGAATACTTTATCCTATCCCAGGTATTCCTTAAAGAGGTGGGGTTTCAAATGTCTCCGGAAGGTGGTGAGTGACTCCGCTGTCCTGGCGTCGTGAGGGAGCTTGTTCCACCATTGGGGTGCCAGAGCAGCGAACAGTTTTGACTGGGCTGAGCGGGAGCTATGCTTCCGCAGAGGAAGGGGAGCCAGCAGGCCAGAGGTGGATGAACGCAATGCCCTCGTTTGGGTGTAGGGACTGATCAGAGCCTGAAGGTACAGAGGTGCCGTTCCCCTCATCACAGCCTAAATACTGTCCATATGAAGTCAATGAGAATAATCCTTGTCAGGGACAATGTAAGGATATTTAGTTGTATGGTTGTGGCGTAGCTCCATTTACTCCTTTGTACTTCTTTACAAGTACAGCCATATACAAATACATGGTTGGACCGTAGGCCAGACAGTAGGCCGCAGAGACTTTGAATATGTGTGACTTGTGTTCTATCTTTCCATACTGTATGTATTATTTAGTGTATTTGTATGTGGACTTCATGAAATCAATTTCCATATACAAAAGACGTTAGGAATACCTGCTCTTTCCATGACATAGACTGACCTGGTGAAACCAGGTGAAAGTTATGAGCCCTTATTTATGTCACTTGTTAAATCCACAATTAGTGTAGACGAAGGGGAGGAGACAGGTTAAAGAAGGATCTTTAAGCCTTGACACAATTGAGACATGGATTGTGTATGTGTGCCATTCAGAGGGTGAATGGGCAAGACAAGATATTTAAGTGCCTTTGAACGGGGTATGGTAGTAGGTGCCAGGCACACCGGTTTGTGTCAAGAACTGCAACGCTGCTGGGTTTTTCACACTCAACAGTTTCCCGTGTGTATCAAGAATGGTCAGCCACCCAATGGACATCCAGCCAACTTGACACAACTGTGGGAAGCATTGGAGTCAACATGCGCCAGCATCTCTGTGGAATGCTTTCAACACCTTGTAGAGTCCATGCCCTGACAAATTGAGGCTGTTCTGAGGGGAAAAGGAGGTGCAACTCAACATTAACCCTCTGAATGGCACACATACACAATCGATGTCTCTACTGTCTCAAGGCTTAAAAATCCTTCTTTAACCTGTCTCCTCCCCTTCATCTACACTGACTGAAGTGGATTTAACAAGTGACATCAATAAGGGATCATAGCTTTCACTTGGATTCTCCTGGTCAGTCTATGTCATGAAAAGAGCAGGTGTCCTTAATGTTTTGTACACTCAGTGTTTACTCTACCTGATGGATATAAAAGGAATGGAGTGGTGTTAGGAAAATGGTGGAAAATTCCTCGAGACCTTCTTGCCTCAATCCAACACTTTCAAATGCATGAGGGGGAGTGAACAAGTGCACACTTCTGGATGAAGGGTAGAGAATCAGGACATGTATACATTTCATATTCCGGTCACATAATACCTTGCTCCATTTTCTTCTGATACCTCCTCTTTTAGCCCACATAGTTACCGCTCCGCCATTCTCCCTCCTAGTTAACATAATGACAAAGAATATACACTATATCACTTGCTGATATCCTTACATTGAATAATTAAAGGCAGACTTAGTGTTATGAAGTTGCAATGATCGCGATGCAAGACTTTGCACTCACACAGTCACACAAATGATCTGAGCATGTGCACTGGTTCGATTCACGCTGCTACAACGTGGTAGTTACGGGACCAAAACAACGGAGAAGTTAAGCCTTGCGCTACAACGCTCTTAGTTGTAATGAAAATTGACCCACTTCTACTGTTTACTTTGTGCATCTCCATCATCGAGCTGAATCTACCTTTAAAGGCAGAGACAGAGCAACAAAACATTTGCATATTCACATTTAAGTTAAAAACCCTTTAGGATATGTTTAAACTAAAACAAAAGATAACTTCAAACATTTGATTAATATGGCAGTCAGTACGCGTAAGTGTATCATACCTGTTTGATACATGATGTTTCAAAATTGATATCTTCTCCTGAATATTAGGGACAATCGATAGTGACAATAGATAAAGTACTCATGGTTGGCTGAGCAACTAGTTAGGTGTTGAGAATAGAATGCTGGAAAGGATGGCAGCAGCCCAATTCTGATTGTTTCTCACCCCATTGTCTTCTGACAATTGCTACAATTAATCAATAAGGCCCGATGGGGTGTGGTATATGGCCAATATACCACAGCTAAGGGCTGTTATTATGCACGTCGCAACGCGGAGTGCCTGGAAACAGCCCTTAGCCCTGGTATATTGGCCATATATCACAAACCCCCGGTGCCTTATTGCTTTTATAAACTGGTTACCAACGTAATTAGAGCAGTAAAAATACATGTTTTGTCATACCCGTGGTATATGGTCTGATATACCATGGCTGTCAGCCTATCTGCATTCAGGGCTCGAACCACCCAGTTTATTACTTGCTATTAACTATGGAGGGCAGACAAAGGCATCACACTATCTGTTGAAGACAGTGTTCTCCTAGAGTCGAGATCCAACGCAACATTGCACTCTATGCAATGGTTTTTACTACTATTTCACTTCACTAATTCCGTTTTTTTCATTGGTCTGATGATAAACGCAAGAAATGTCCAATTGCTTATGAATATGTTTTGTACAACACCCCTCAAAACAGATGGGAATGCCAGATTGAATTAGTGAAGCGAAACAGTAGTGAAACGTAGTATGATTCAGTTTGAATTTCGAGGCTAGCCTTTTCCCTTACTTATGCACTCATTCACTCCCATTCAATCATTCAAAACCATTAGATTGATGTTATTAGAAAGCTACACTGTAACCTTCACTTGTCAGCCACAGTTGAAACAACCACTATACCGGCCATCAAAAGCAGCACTTCAAAGAAGTAGCAAACCATTTGTACCAATTCAATGATTTTTAAACACAGTGGGAGCTAGAAGGCAGGATAATTGAAAATAGGGGTCTAGAAATAGACCCCCATTAACAAATGACTTTGTTTGGCACTTGAACACAATTTTTTACTTTCAGTCACAAAGTACATAGTGTATTTCTTACTTGGAAGCCCGCAGGTCCTCTCTTGACCTCTCTTCCTCAACCTCCAGTCCTGCCACTGCGATTTCCGCCCCCCTCCTCTCTCTGCTCTCCTCCTGGGCTCTCCACCTCCTCTCACTGCTCTCCTCCTGCCTCCTCTCTCAGCATCTCTCCTGCTGTCTCCTCTCTCAGCATCTCTCCTGCTGTCTCCTCTCTCAACATCTCTCCTGCTGTCTCCTCTCTCAACATCTCTCCTGCTGTCTCCTCTCTCAACATCTCTCCTGCTGTCTCCTCTCTCAGCATCTCTCCTGCTGTCTCCTCTCTCAGCATCTCTCCTGCTGTCTCCTCTCTCAGCATCTCTCCTGCTGTCTCCTCTCTCAGCATCTCTCCTGCTGTCTCCTCTCTCTGCATCTCTCCTGCTGTCTCCTCTCTCAGCATCTCTCCTGCTGTCTCCTCTCTCAGCATCTCTCCTGCTGTCTCCTCTCTCTGCTCACCTCCTGCCTCGTCTCTCTACATTTTTCCTGCCACCTCATCTCTCATCCTCGGAAACAGGGGTCCATCCTGTGGAAACAATATTGATATGTTATGTAATACTGTAGATTTAATAAGTTCACTGTGTAATCTTCAATACTAATTCAATACTTCAGTGGTTACGAACACTGGCCTCCAGGTACCTTTGGGTAGTGTGTATGGAACATGAAGTAGCAATGGTTCATTCTTTAAGTAACTGTATGGATATAAAGCCATCAAGTCCCCATATAATGCAGATTTAAATGAGCATATCACCCCAACACAGTGAAAAACCTGACGCCACTACAGTACTCTCTGACGTTTAATGACTGATGACCACAGTAATAAAGCAACATCTTAACTTGATGCACACATATTTATCTCTCATCTTCCTATCCTGGTTGGAATTACAGCAAGTGTGCATACAGTATACTGGATTTCAGACTATTGCAAGAGTATCAAGAAGATAATGTAGCATTGGTAACTTGTTGGGTGAACTTTCTAATCGTAGGTTACCATTAATGTGAAAAAAATTATTTTTTTGATTTAACCTTTATTTAACTAGGCAAGTCAGTTAAGAACAAATTCTTATTTACAATGACGGCCTACCTTGACTATGATCATGACTTAATGATAGGCAGATATATCTTCATGTAAAACATCTCAATGTGACAATGACATACCTTGGAAGAACATCTCAAAAATAGTATTAATTTAGTCTATTATTGCCTGAACCCCTGTTGTATGGTGTTGTAGAGGCACTCTTACTGTCCCATTGTGTGCATCTGGAAGCGTTGGATAGGTGTAAGCGATATGCTGGTAGCTCCATCTTGACTTCTGACAGGCCAGGTGGGATTAAGGAAATGTCCTGGGTGTGATGTGCTGTTTTTATGTTGTTTTCTCATTGCTGGTACACTGGGTATTTTTGTTTAGCTAGCTAACTATGTCTCAAAACGCTAGCTGGATCTTTAATCTTGACTCTGCAAGACACTGCTTATCTCTGCAATACAGATACAGACAGGTAGCTAAGTACATGTGTACAAAATATATAAAACCACTGCTAACACTCTTTCCCCTGTTAAACACCTTAAATCTGTACTAATGTTACCCATCTAGCTAGCTACTGTATTTGTTGCTAGCTATTACAATTTAGACAACCAAGCTAGCTAGCGTTAGCTGACCGTTTTGTGAACGAATAAACTCGTGAGCATCGCATTCAGCTTTGCTTTTTTTACATCGCAAAACTAGAACTATGTTTTATTGCAAACTGACTAACTAGCTAGTTACAGTATCTAGCTATACTCATTTCTGATGGTCCATTCTCATCTATGACGTTTCCTGGCTGTGTCGCGTAAACAAATCCTTAGGCCCATGAGAGTAGAGTTGCTGACTTCGGACGTAACGTGACCGGATATTCTTCTTCTTTGCGACGTAGCCAGATCCATACAATTTACATTGTAGGTAGCGTTTAAATACCTGGGGTGAAATGTTGTGTGGGTGGATATGATTGATTAAATATGCCACTGATGATGGGTGATTAATTTACTTAAAATATAACACATTTCATCCTCTGAATGGCACACATACACAATCGATGTCTCAATTGTCTCAAGGTTTAAAAATGATTATTTAATCTGTCTCCTCTCCATCTACACTGATTGAAGTGGATTTAACAAGTGAAATCAATAAGGGATCATAGCTTTCACCTGGATTTACCTGGTCAACCCATGTCATGGAAAGACCAGGTGTTCATAAGGTTTTGTACACTTAAGGAAACATACATAATGTCGAAATAAACATGTTTATAGTGATGCATAGAATAAATTAGCCATTTAAATTTCATTGAATACATTATATTTTATTTTATTCCAATTAAATTCAAATTCTACTTCTTGTGGGGTGTGTTCAATTAAAATGCAATAATTTTATTGGAATTAAAGATTAATTCACATTAGTGTGTTCTTCCACACAGACCTATATGTGTCACAAAAACCCAGGCGTCTGGGTGGAGGCAGTAGCCTACAATGCTCACATACCCTGACTGCGTCCCAAATGGCACTCTTTTCCCTAGTGCTCTTCTTTTGACCAGGGCCCACAGGGCTATGTATGGAATAGGGTGTAATTTGGGACACAACCACTGCATTGCCCCTCTCTCAAGAAGCGTACCCGCGCAGCAAACACGCGGCGAGAATGCTTCCCACCACTAGATCCCATCACTAGACGTGAGAGCACTGGACGTGATCCCAACACTGCCACCAATGTAGCGGAAGAAAGTGAAAGCTGCAACAGGGACTCTAACCGTGGCTCATACGGTGGCAAAGTGAGCTCTAACAGCCTTGCCATGAAAGCCTAGGCCTCTGGGCAGAGGCAGTAGGGCTACAATGCAGGCATATGCTATGTTACAATAGCCTAAGTATATAACATGATTGACACGACCTTAATAATCATCATAAAACGGCATTGGAAGTGCCATAAGTGTAAGCCAACATAATTCATTATTTTACATGAACCTGATTAACTGCATTGGAATGGCTTAATTGATCATAGTCCAGACAGACTCATTATAGTTGCAAATACACCCATCTGAGCAGCAAAGACCAGAGTTGCACCAGGGGAATTTAAACCAAACAGATTGTTTTGCAGTACTTTTGTTTCCCCACACTTATTGATGAATTAATTTCCCACCATCATGAAAATGTATCCCCATTCCCCAAACATACACCTTCATCGAAATCAAACAAACACTGACTAATCTGTCTTTTTATTCTGATCTGGCAACCCTCATAAAATCTGACATGGCACCAGTTTCCCAAAGTATTACGCGAAAACAAGCATAGAAAACAGTATTGGCATTAATAAAAAAATAAAAAAATATTATAATTATTTCGTTGACAACATGGTTGATTACCTATATTGGGTTGTTAACACGTTTTTTGTAATGTAAATAAATGATGGATACAAATAAAGGCAGTATAGAACAGCATTGCCCATCATGCATTGCTCCAATAACTTTCAAAAGATGAGTCGGAAGTGTGCCCCCAATAATGTATTTTCCTATGAATGAAGTCACACAAAAATTTGTGTATTTTCACACAAGTTATGCTACACAAAAACGCACAAAATCTGCTGCAATACTTTTTGTACATATTTGCGCGAATTGAATGTGAGATTGTGTTGTTATATTTCTAAAATAGCTGCTGGGATGGTGTAGATAAAACTAGGCTTCGTTACACACTGCAATGAATATTCCTACCCTGAGCCTTGGCCTGCATGCTCTTGTGTGCTGCCAAACCAATGGCTGTGCTGTGTAGGCCTATGGTGGCACTTCAGGAGAAGAGTCAAAGGCTTCTTCCAAAAATAATTTTGATTAGGACTAGTCCAAAAAATGCACAATCTTGTGAGAGGCCTAGTTTATAGCCTACAGTATTCGCCTTATTCTGGAACTGCACAGTGATTGCGGCGAGTTAGTTGCAATTGTGTTTCTATTTCTGGCGACGCTGGCGCATGAAAAAGTGGTACTTTTAGTTGAGAGCTGGATAGTTTTATACTGACAGAACCGCACAAAATCCTAAAATCGATCAACATGACAAGCATTATATGTTCAGTACGAGGCTGTCACAATAATTGGATGAAGAGGCAGTTTTTACAACAGCAATGTTTTGAACACCAACCTCCATCGTCGATCTGAATGTACCTGTGGAAGCAGAGTCTTTGCGGCTCTGGCTCAAAGCGTTGAACCTAAAGAAACCACCAAAACGTCCCTTTGTGTGCTCCTACCACTTCTTTGACAAGAAGCCTACAGTGGAGCATCCTTACCCAGAAAAATGGCTTGGCTACGATGCTCCACTCGTGAAGAAGCGTCGGGTGTTGGTCAGGCAGTCATCAGTGACCGGTATGCCAAACGCTTGAGCAGTTTGTCTGCTCTCATTTTGTGTCTCCCTCTTGCTCTTCTATCTAAGCACAGTCTCATAATAGCACAATTTATTTCCACTACAGCTCAATAAAAAATTCCCATTTATTATATACTTAATTATTATGACTATTAAATATTATTAGGAGCGTCCATGCAGTATGGTGTTTTATTGCACGGTTTTGTTATTAATTGTCCATTGACTTGTTTAACAAGCCATACTGATTTCTTAACAGATGACAGAACAGGCTCAAGTGTACCACCAAATTGAAAATGGGGAGAAGGATGCCCAAACCCAATGGGAAGACCGATCTCTAAGTGATCACAACTACAGCTCAGGTGATCATGTAAAGCACACTACCTGTGAGGCAGGGACACAGTGCCCAGCAGCACCTATCTACAAAACCCTGCTGTGGAACGAAGCACTCTGTACACTGCATACAGGCTTGTCTCTTTCTGCCTTTTCTACCCTGGCGGAACATCTTCTACCCCTCTACAAAGGCAGCTTTCAGTTAGACCTGACAGACCAACTCCTGATGACACTGATGAAGCTCAACTTGCTGCAGCAGTACCTAGCAGAAAGGTTTAGTGTTTCCCAGAGTATTGTCAGTCGAGTGATTAGTTATTGGATTGACATGATGGAAGATAATCTGAGGGAGTACATTCCATGGCTGCCAAGGGAGACCATCCGTGCTACAATGCCACAATGTTTTAAGGACCACTACCCAGGAACAACCTGCATTATTGACTGCTCAGAAACTGCTTTACAGAAGTGCAAGAATCTGTATTCAAGGGGGAGTCATTCAGCCATTACTACGCCCAGAACACTATCAAGTAACTGGTGGCCATTGCACCTTGTGGTCTAGTGATGTTCATCTCCTCAGCATACAGTGAGGGAAAAAAGTATTTGATCCCCTGCTGATTTTGTAAGTTTGCCCACTGACAAAGAAATGATCAGTCTATAATTTTAATGGTAGGTTTATTTGAACAGTGAGAGACAGAATAACAACAAAAAAATCCAGAAAAACACATGTCAAAAATGTTATAAATTGATTTGCATTTTAATGAGGGAAATAAGTATTTGACCCCTCTGCAGAACATGACTTAGTACTTGGTGGCAAAACCCTTGTTGGCAATCAGGTTGGCACACATCTCAGGAGGGATTTTGTCCCACTCCTCTTTGCAGATCTTCTCCAAGTCATTAATGTTTCGAGGCTGACGTTTGGCAACTCAAACCTTCAGCTCCCTCCACATATTTTCTATGGGATTAAGGTCTGGAGACTGGCTAGGCCACTCCAGGCCCTTAATGTAATTCTTCTTGAGCCGCTCCTTTGTTGCCTTGGCCGTGTGTTTTGGGTCATTGTCATGCTGGAATACCCATCCACGACCCATTTTCAATGCCCTGGCTGAGGGAAGGAGGTTCTCACCCAAGATTTGATGGTACATGGCCCCGTCCATCGTCCCTTTGATGCGGTGAAGTTGTCCTGTCCCCTTAGCAGAAAAACCCCCCCAAAGCATAATGTTTCCACCTCCATGTTTGACGGTGGGGATGGTGTTCTTGGGGTCATAGGTAGCATTCCTCCTCCTCCAAACACGGTGAGTTGAGTTGATGCCAAAGAGCTCGATTTTGGTCTCATCTGAACACAACACTTTCACCCAGTTCTCCTCTGAATCATTCAGATGTTCATTGGCAAACTTCAGACGGGCATGTATATGTTCTTTCTTGAGCAGGGGGACCTTGCGGGCGCTGCAGGATTTCAGTCCTTCACGGCGTAGTGTGTTACCAATTGTTTTATTGGTGACTATGGTCCCAGCTGCCTTGAGATCATTGACAAGATCCTCCCGTGTAGTTCTGGGCTGATTCCTCACCGTTCTCAGGATCATTGCAACTCCACGAGGTGAGATCTTGCATGGAGCCCCAGGCCGAGGGAGACTGACAGTTATTTTGTGTTTCTTCCATTTGCGAATAATCGCACCAACTGTTGTCACCTTCTCACCAAGCTGCTTGCCGATGGTCTTGTAGCCCATTCCAGCCTTGTGTAGGTCTACAATCTTGTCCCTGACATCATTGGAGAGCTCTTTGGTCTTGGCCATGGTGGAGAGTTTGGAATCTGATTGATTGATTGCTTCTGTGGACAGGTGTCTTTTTTACAGGTAACAAACTGAGATTAGGAGCACTCCCTTTAAGAGTGTGCTCCTAATCTCAGCTCGTTACCTGTATAAAAGACACCTGGGAGCCAGAAATCTTTCTGATTGAGAGGGGGTCAAATACTTATTTCCCTCATTAAAATGCAAATCAATTTCTAACATTTTTGACATGCGTTTTTCTGGATTTTGTTGTTGTTATTCTGTCTCTCACTGTTCAAATAAACCTACCATTAAAATTATAGACTGATCATTTCTTTGTCAGTGGGCAAACGTACAAAATCAGCAGGGGATCAAATACTTTTTTCCCTCACTGTATGGAGGTAGTTGTAGTGACAAATATATAACATCGGATTCTGGGTTCCTGGAGTACCCCTGTCCAGGTGATGAGGTCATTGCTGACCGGGGCTTCACAATCCGTGATCTGCTACACAAGAGGAAGGTCAAATTAACAATTCCAGCTTCACAAAAAGAAGCGCACAGCTGTTAGAGGAGGACACCACATGTACAAGATGGATAGCTAACGTGAGACTTCATGTGGAACGCGTAATTGAAAGGCTCAAACGGTTTAGAATCATCTCACAGACAGTGCCAATCAACCTCTCATCTAAAATTGACAAAATACTTCAAATCTGTGCTGCCCTGTGTAACATTTTATATTTACGTCATTTAGCAGACGCTCTTATCCAGAGCGACTTACAGTTAGTGCATAGATTACTTTTATTTTTTTTCATACCCCCTGTGGGAATCGAAGCCACAACCCTGGCGTTGCAAACACCATGCTCTACGAACTGAGCTACATCCCCTGCCGGCCATTCCCTCCCCTAGACGACACTGGGCCAATTGTGCGCCGCCCCATAGGTCTCCCGGTCACGGCCGGCTACGACAGAGCCTGGATTCGAACCAGGATCTCTAGTGGCACAGCTAGCACTGCGATGCAGTGCCTTAGACCACTGCGCCACTCTGGAGTACAACCTGTGTGGTGATATCATTCATGAAGATGCTGAATGATCTGACCAGTCAAATGCCATTCACAGGGTCGATTTCCCAATATGAATTAAAGTTGTGTCAAAAGTTACGTTCAATAAATTTCAATTCATTCTATAACAATTCAACTTAATTATTAAAAACAGGAGAGACATCTGACTACATACTTCTACAGAGCTGCATTTATTTGTCACTCAGTGACAATCTGCCTGCCTGATGCTCCTCAACAATAAATGGCAGCATGTGTGTAAAGTAGAATGCCTTCAACCTCAGGACAGCCTCTGCACAGAACTGTGCCTCATAGGGAACAGGGTTGACAACTTGCTGCGACGGAGTCCAGATGAGCACCTTACTTTCTCTCAGTCCTGTGCAAAACATACCAATTTGCACCTGCATGTAACAGCCTGCGTTGTCTTGGCTGTGTACTTAGGGTCGTTGTCCTGTTGGAAGGTGAACCTTCACCCCAGTCTGAGGTCCTGAGGGCCTTTAGGTGCCTTTTGACAAACTCCAAGCGGGCTGTCATGTGCCTTTTACTGAGGAGTGGCTTCTGTCTGGCTACTCTACCATAAAGGCCTGATAGGTGGAGTGCTGCAGAGATGATTGCCCTTCTGGAAGGTTCTCCCATCTCCACAGAGGAACTCTGGAGCTCTGTCAGAGTGTCCATCTGGGTTTTTGGTCACCTCCCTGACAAAGGCCCTTCTCCCCCGATTGTTCAGTTTGGCCAGGCAGCCAGCTCTAGGAAGAGTCTTGGTGGTTCCAACCTTCTTCCATTTAAGAATGATGGAGGTCACTGTGTTCTTGGGGACCTTCAATGCTGCAGAATTTTTTTGGTACCCTTCCCCAGATCTGTGCCTCGACACAATCCTGTCTCGGCGCTCTACAGACAATTCCTTCAACCTCGTGGCTTGGTTTTTGCTCTGACATGCACTGTCAACTGTGGGACCTTATATAGACAGGTGTGTGCCTTTCCAAATCATGTCCAATCAATTGAATTTACCACAGGTGTACTCCAATCAAGTTGTAGAAACATCTCAAGGATGATTCATATAAAAAGGATGCACCTCAGCTCAATTTCAAGTCTCATAGCAAAGGGTCTGAATACTTATGTAAATCAGGTATTTCTGTTTTTTATTTTTAATAAATTAGCAAAACTTTCTAAGAACCTGTTTTCGCTTTGTCATTATGGGGTATTGTGTGTAGATTGATGAGGGAAAAAAACAATTTTTTAAATCAATTTTAGAATAAGGCTGTAACGTACCAAAATGTGGAAAAAGTCAATGTTGTCTGAACACTTTCCAAATGCACTGTATATTCTTTTCAGTTTGATAAGGAGAGCATGAAGATGAGAAGGAGGACCTGAGGTAAACTTTGATAGCTTGCTACTACTATAATTGATTTTATTAAAAACAATATGTTTATTGCCCATGATTTAGGCCTATTTGTCAGAGTTATTGACCTCACAATAAGCCAGATTCTAGTAATTTACATTGTAACTTACATTGTGGTCCTGAAACACGGCACAATCAATTGGAAATGGAAAGCTTATGGTGCTGAAAGTAGGCGAATTCGAGTAGGCATTATTAATTTCAAACCGTCTTCATTTTCATTAGACTTTACTAACTTCAAAAGGGCTTTGTGTTGGAGCCTATTTCTTCCTATTTAATAATTAAGAGGTAGGCCTACTTGTTTGACAGACGAAATTAGGCTATAGGCTGCTACAGTGGCTTGCGAAAGTATTCACCCCCTTGGTATTTTTCCTATTTTGTTGCATTACAACCTGGAATTAAAATTGATTTTTTGGGGGTTTGTATCATTTCATTTACACAACATGCCTACCACTTTGAAGATGCAAAATATTTTTTTTTGTGAGACAAACAAGAAAAATACATAACTATTCACCCCCCCAAAATCAATACTTTGTAGAGCCACCTTTTGCAGCAATTACAGCTGCAAGTCTCTTGGGGTATGTCTCTATAAGCTTGGCACATCTAGCCACTGGGATTTTTGCCCATTCTTCAAGGCAAAACTGCTCCAGCTCCTTCAAGTTGAATGGGTTCCGCTGGTGTACAGCAATCTTTAAGTCATACCACAGATTCTCAATTGGATTGAGGTCTGGGCTTTGACTAGGCCATTCCAAGACATTTAAATGTTTCCCCTTATACCACTCAAGTGTTGCTTTAGCAGTATGCTTAGGGTCATTGTCCTGCTGGAAGGTGAACCTCCGTCCCAGTCTCAAATCTCTGGAAGACTGAAACAGGTTTCCCTCAAGAATTTCCCTGTATTTAGTGCCATCCATCATCCCTTCAATTCTGGCCAGTTTCCCAGTCCATGCCAATGAAAAACATCCCCACAGCATGATGCTGCCACCACAATGCTTCACTGTGGGGATGGTGTTCTCGGGGTAGTGAGAGGTGTTGGGTTTGCGCCAGACATAGCGTTTTCCTTGATGGCCAAAAAGCTCAATTTTAGTATCATCTGACCAGAGTACCTTCTTCCATATGTTTGGGGAGTCTCCCACATGCCTTTTGGCGAACACCAAACCTGTTTGCTTATTTTTTTCTTTAAGCAATGGCTTTATTTGGCCACTCTTCCATAATGCCCAGCTTTGTGGAGTGTACTGCTTTAAAGTGGTCCTATGGACAGATACTCCAATCTCCGCTGTGGAGCTTTGCAGCTCCTTCAGGGTTATTTTGGTCTCTTTGTTGCCTCTGTGATTAATGCCCTCCTTGCCTGGTCCGTGAGTTTTGGTGAGCGGCCCTCTCTTGGCAGGTTTGTTGTGGTGCCATATTCTTTCAATTTTTTTATTATGGATTTAATGGTGCTCCGTGGGATGTTCAAAGTTTCTGATATTTCTTTATAACCCAACCCTGATCTGTACCCAACCCTGACCTGTTTGGAGAGCTCCTTGGTCTTCATGGTGCTGCTTGCTTGGTGGTGCCCCTTGCTTAGTGGTGTTGCAGACTCTGGGGCCTTTCAGAACAGGTGTATATACTGAGATCATGTGACAGATCATGTGACACTTAGATTGCACACAGGTGGACTTTATTTAACTAATTATGTGACTTCTGAAGGTAATTGGTTGCACCAGATCTTATTTAGGGGCTTCATAGCAAAGGGGTTGAATACATATGCACGCACCACTTTTCCGTTATTTATTTGTTATCGGATTATTTGAAACAAGTAATTTTTTTCATTTCACTTCACCAATTTGGACTATTTTGTGTATGTCCATTACATGAAATGCAAATAAAAATCTATTTAAATTACAGGTTGTAATGCAACAAAATAGGAAAAACGCGAAGGGTGATGAATACTTTTGCAAGGCACTGTATATCCATAGATTTACACTACAGGACCAAAAAAGCACAGTCCTACCCCTTGTTAGTTTAAGATTTTGAAGAAAATAAAACGGATCAGATTATATAAAGTGATCTATAACAGCGCTTTGGTCCGCAATGCTTTATGCTCGAAACAAGCTGTAAAATCCCCGGGGAAGATGTGACTCCGATGCATATGGGGATATTGTTGTTTTGTTTCTTTGATATTCAGAGACTGAGCTACAGCCTATAGCTAAGGAGACAGAACATGTACTTTTCTTGGAAAGTAATCTAATTCTGTCACTATCAATTGATTAAGCTATTCACTTTCTGTATAATAGAATATGTTTAAACCCAGACAGCTGTTAGGGAAACACTTGTGACCTCTCGTTGGGTTAAGCCACCGAAGAAGAGTAGCCAGACATTAAACCTGAGTGGATAGGCCTACTCTGTCTGGGACGGAAAGGTAGGCCTAACTTTTGAAAGTACCATGCTCAGATTCCTAATGACGTCTCAGATGTAATTATTTGCAAACAGGGACGGTTTCGTTGCAAACAAGACACACATTGATTTGGCATTGGAAAAATATGAAAAGATGAACACATAGGCCTATCTCTCTGTCCATTCTTAGCCTGTAATGTCGGTAATTTGTGTGGTATTAAAAAATATTCTGCTATTATGTAAAATGAAGTAGAATTGCATGACATTTTTTATAAAAGGCAATTTTTTCTCGGACCTGAAAATACGATGATAGATTAATGCAATGCTTTTACTTTAAGGGAGATCTTTCCACCCCTACTCTTGTCCACGGCGAACCCACAACCTGGCCCGCAGCCATGTGCGCTATCAAAATTCCTGCGTTTCCATGTAACGAAGAACAAATTCTAAAACTGCATATCTAAGGATCTGGTCTGTCCAGGAAGTAAGGGTAAACAGTAGACATGTTCTCTGCTATCCACTTTATGTTTTCATTATTATTTTGGGTATAAGGGAGGGTCACTTTTTTTCTTCTTCATGCGTCCAGGGAGGGTTTAGGTAAAATATATTTTACTGAAGGGAGGGCCATCCATTTTCATTTCAGAGAGGTCCAATTTTCTCCATGTAACCCTTATTATAAATAACGTTCACTCCCTAAGAGTGCAAAGTATTAATAAACCTGTAGCTTTCACAGAAGTGTTCATTTGTTACCATGGATGTGATGTCAACATATATAATCTAGGTTTTATGTTATTTATTTTATGATGCATCATCATCATCATCATGTTGTTGTATTTCCTGTTTAACCAACACAATAGGGTTGTCACTAGTTAGCCACAAAGTCATTAACCCCGCCTATTTCTACAATGTATCTTCTTAAAATCAGTTTTTAAACATAACCTTAACCACATTTTAGACCACACACCATACAATAGGCCTGCTCTAGAGTGTGTCCCCGCCCTTCCAGGATTGCCACCTGTAATTCAATACCGTTCAGTAGGAGCAGGGTTGCCATGTCTGCTTTGCGAAGAAGTATGAATGCCCTGAATGCCCTGATGCGGATGTCAGATTGACCATACAGCGCCTTTAAATGCTACACGGCCAACACAGACGTCGGAATGACCATGCAGCGCCTTTCACCTAGACAGAGCAGCACGCTTGCACGTTGTGACAACTTTTTTACCAGTTGTATGTAGGCTATTTAGATCAGTCACTATGGAGACACCTATTTCCAACCCTTTATCCATAAAACATATTAACACGCTAGAACTGATACAATGGCGACAAAGCACTGGAAAACGACATTAGGCGCACTAGAGCCTTTAGATAAATTTGCTCAGAGGTGGTTTAAAGTCAACTGTATTCTAATGTTGACTTCTCTAATGGAAAACCGTAGCAAACGATTAGTTACCGGAGTGTAACTCCAGTTCTATGAGTGGAGCGGAGCCCCATAGGGGAGCTCTGCTCCAAGTGGTTTACCCTCTGCCCTAAGGCAGCAACAGCCTGAAGCAAAATTATGCACACACCTGCAGCCAATGGGAGCACAGGTGTCCCTATAAGAGGGGATGCCTCCCCTCAATCAGCCTCCCGAGATATTATCTTCAGCGAGACTAGAGAGGGTCGGCAGGGCCTTAAGTCCTATGGGGCTCCGCTCCACTCATAGAACTGGAGTTACACTCCGGTAACTAATCGTTCTATATCGTGGAGCTCCGCCCCATAGGGGAGCTCTGCTCCTAGTGGTTTAAGGCGGAGCGTAGCGCTCCAAAATGTACTCCCTGCCGAGCCTAACACTTCTCATTAAAAAACGAAAAGGTCAGGCCTAGCAATGGCTGCAACCAATTCCCGCAGTACTGCAACTTAGAACCCATACGGGCGTCACAATATACCGCGTCATCGGTTAAAGACCCGCCCCACCTAGTTCAATGGCAATGCCAATGACTAGTGGGCAGATCACCAGAATAAAAGCTACACTAATCTGTACTAGCAGATAGATGTGCCTCAATCCTGTGAAAACACCACCGACCACTAATGGAATGACCCCAAGTGTCACTCTACATTATGTGCACAGTAGACCGCCTCACTCACTCAATGGAATCCCAGAGATTAGTAGGCAGGAACAAAATATAAGTCATACTAAACTGAACAATCAGATAGATGACCTCTCATTCTGTCAATTCAATACATGCCTCTACTGTACTGACCCTGTCAGTCAAGAGTCTGTTAGGCTATGGTTCAACCCAGCACTCAGAGAAACAAACACGACAAAGGGAGTGGAAGAAACAAAAATATTTTAATAAAAGTTCAAATTGTCTTAGTCCAAAAACAACTGAAGTAAAGGAACAGAGTGGGCTAGTCGGCTCCGGAGGAAGGAGAGGCTGAGGCAGGCAGGCAGGCAGGCAGGCAGACCGGCAGGCAGGAAGGCAGGCAGGTTGGGAGGTATGTCTGAACTGAAGACAAAACAAACGACAGGTTAAGGAGAGTGGAGAGCTAGGCTGAAGACAAAGACAAAATAACTCTACTGGTGAGCCAAGTTACCGCTCTGGTAAGAACAACGATCTGGCGCCGGTGGAGAGCCATGCCCCGGAATTAGTAGTGCAGGTTGATGAGAGAATAGGATGCAGCTGCGTAGGCAGGAATCACTGGAAACAACCCGCAGCTGCACAGGAGAGGCAGATCCTGAGCACGCCCCCTGATCCACTCCAGACACACCCACATAAAGGGGACAAACACACATACAGATACAACAGACACAGAGGGGACAAAACAAGGAGGAAGGGAAACAGAAAAGGGAGAGACAAGCTGCCCACATAACAGAGTCATGCCACAAGATATGCTTTCCATCCAAAGCGGACCTGATAGAAACCTGTGTCCATCGTCCTGCTTTTCTCTCTTTTAGCTCAAGATTCCCCTTCAGCTATGCTGAGTACAATCGAGCCAGAGAGATAGAAAGCCTATCTATCAAAAAACATGTTTTCCTAACCAAAGCGGACCTGATGGGAACCTGCCCATAGTCCTGCTTTATCCTCTCTTCCTGGCTCCAAATCTCCTTTCAGCTTTGCTGAGTACAGACCGAGCCAAAGAGTTAGAAAACATATCTGTCAAGAATATGTCTTCCTAACCAAAGCGGACCTGATGGACACCCATGTCCACAGTCCTGCTTTTTTCCTCTCTTTCTTGCTCAAGATCTCCCTTCAGCCACGCTGAGTACAGATCGAGCCAAAGAGTTAGAAGACATATCTAATAGATAGAAACAGAATATATCTTCCTAACCAAAGCGGACCTGATGGACACCCATGTCCACAGTCCTGCTTTTTTCCTCTCTTTCTTGCTCAAGATCTCCCTTCAGCCACGCTGAGTACAGATCGAGCCAAAGAGTTAGAAGACATACAGTGGGAAAAAAAAGTATTTAGTCAGCCACCAATTGTGCAAGTTCTCCCACTTAAAAAGATGAGAGAGGCGTGTAATTTTCATCATAGGTACACGTCAACTATGACAGACAAAATGAGGAAAAAAAATCCAGAAAATCACATTGTAGGATTTTTAAAGAATGTATTTGCAAATTATGGTGGAAAATAAGTATTTGGTCAATAACTAAAGTTTCTCAATACTTTGTTATATACCCTTTGTTGGCAATGACACAGGTCAAACGTTTTCTGTAAGTCTTCACAAGGTTTTCACACACTGTTGCTGGTATTTTGGCCCATTCCTCCATGCAGATTTCCTCTAGAGCAGTGATGTTTTGGGGCTGTCGCTGGGCAACACGGACTTTCAACTCCCTCCAAAGATTTTCTATGGGGTTGAGATCTGGAGACTGGCTAGGCCACTACAGGACCTTGAAATGCTTCTTACGAAGCCACTCCTTCGTTGCCCAGGCGGTGTGTTTGGGATCATTGTCATGCTGAAAGACCTAGCCACGTTTCATCTTCAATGCCCTTGCTGATGGAAGGAGGTTTTCACTCAAAATGTCACGATACATGGCCCCATTCATTCTTTCCATTACACGGATCAGTCATCCTGGTCCCTTTGCAGAAAAACAGCGCCAAAGCATGATGTTTCCACCCCCATGCTTCACAGTAGGTATGGTGTTCTTTGGATGCAACTCAGCTTTCTTTGTCCTCCAAACACGACGAGTTGAGTTTTTACCAAAAAGTTATATTTTGGTTTCATCTGACCATATGACATTCTCCCAATCCTCTTCTGGATCATCCAAATGCACTCTAGCAAACTTCAGACGGGCCTGGACATGTACTGGCTTAAGCAGGGGGACACGTCTGGCATTGCAGGATTTGAGTCCCTGGTGGCGTAGTGTGTTACTGATGGTAGGCTTTGTTACTTTGGTCCCAGCTCTCTGCAGGTCATTCACTAGGTCCCCCCGTGTGGTTCTGGGATTTTTGCTCACTGTTCTTGTGATCATTTTGACCCCACGGGGTGAGATCTTGCGTGGAGCCCCAGATCGAGGGAGATTATCAGTGGTCTTGTATGTCTTCCATTTCCTAATAATTGCTCCCACAGTTGATTTCTTCAAACCAAGCTGCTTACCTATTGCAGATTCAGTCTTCCCAGCCTGGTGCAGGTCTACAATTTTCTTCCTGGTGTCCTTTGACAGCTCTTTGGTCTTGGCCATAGTGGAGTTTGGAGTGTGACTGTTTGAGGTTGTGGACAGGTGTCTTTTATACTGATAACAAGTTCAAACAGGTGCCATTAATACAGGTCACGAGTGGAGGACAGAGGAGCCTCTTAAAGAAGAAGTTACAGGTCTGTGAGAGACAGAAATCTTGCTTGTTTGTAGGTGACCAAATACTTATTTTCCACCATAATTTGCACATAAATTCAATAATATTCCTACAATGTGATTTTCTGGATTTTTTTCCTCAATTTGTCTGTCATAGTTGACTTGTACCTATGATGAAAATTACAGGCCTCTCTCATCTTTTAGAGTGGGAGAACTTGCACAATTGGTGGCTGACTAAATACTTTTTTTCCCCACTGTATCTAATAGATAGAAACGGATAAATGGAGACGGTGTCGACCATGACGCTGCTCTACAAATATCCTCTACCCCTGTTCCTCTGAAGAGGGCAGTAGAAGCTGCTACTCCACGAGTGGAGTGAGCTCTGATACCCTGAGGCAGTTGTCGCCCCGCTGCCTCGTAAGCTGTCTCAATACCTTCACAAAGCCAATGAGACAATCGCTGTTTTGAAAGTGGTCTACCTAATGCAGCCGCACCGTGACACACAAACAGTTGAGGCGATGACCTAATCGCTGCTGTGCGCTCAACGTAACACGCCAAAGCGCGCACTGGGCACAGACAATGAAGATTTTCCTCACTCCTCTCCCCATGAGGAGGGGGAGAAAAAGCCCACAACTCCACGGTCTGTGATCTATATGCACTGCTAATAACCTTCGGCACAAACGCCGGGTTAGGACGTAACACCGCTCTGCTCAGATCGCCATTAATGGCAAGGCAGTCGGGTCTCGTCGACAGGGCACACAAATCACTGACACGCTTAGCGGTAGTCAAGGCGAGCAACAGTGCCGTCTTGATAGACAGCATCTTGAGGGGTATTTGATTCAATGGCTCGAACGGCGACTTACATAGCGCTTCGAGTACCAAAGCCAAATCCCACTGGGGCAGCGTGGCTCTAGGCATTGGCCTAAGCCGCCGCGTTCCCAATAAGAAATGTTTCACTAAAGGGTGGCTGAACACGTTCGTTCTGCCAAACCCCTCATGACCAGCTGAAATTGCCGCTGCAAACACTCTAATGGTGGAGGGCGATTTCTGCTTATCAAACATAAACTGCAGAAAAGAGAGCACACTCTCAACCTGACAGTCCATGGGGTCCACACCTTGTGTGTCACACCATCGTGAAAAAATGTTCCATCTGCTGGTATACATCCTAGAAGTGGAACCGGCTCGTGCACCTTGTATGGTTCTGATCACTGCATCAGATAACCCACGGCGTCTCAACCTGTCCCATTCAGGAACCAAGCCTTCAGTGGTTGGCCGATTATGGGCCACTGCCCTATCGAGCCTCCCGCCTGGGTCAACGCGTCCCGTCGATGTGGAATTGGCCAAGGTGGCGCAATCAACATCTGACTCATCTCCGCAAACCACGGAGCCATGGGCGATCGGGCGCTATCAGTATCACTGACAGCCCCTCTGACCTCACCCTGGCTAGCAGTGGGAGAATGCAAGACAGCGGAGGGAATGCATACAGGAGAACTTTCGGCCACGGGTAGTGCGCGAATGCGTCTCTTCCCAGTGGTGGTTCGTCCTGTTCCCCCAGAGAGAACCATAGGGGACATTGCGCGTTCACGCGTGACGCGAATAGATCCGCCTCGGCTCTCCCGAACTGTTCCCAAATTTGGAGAACAATGTCCGGATGCAGACACCACTCGTCGTCTCGAGGACCCCCTCTTGACATGAGGTGTGCTCCTACGTTCAAGTAGCCCGGAATGTGTGCTGCTCTCAACGAGCGAAGGTGCTTGTGAGCCCACAGCCACAATTCCTCTGCCGCCCGGTGGAGAACAGGAGACCTGACTCCTCCCTGGCGATTTATGTGAGCCACTGTGGTCCGGTTGTCTGACCAGACCAGCACATCGCGACCCCGAAGGGTAGGCGCGAAGTGGGTCAGAACCAGTCGAACCGTTTCCAACTCCAAGAGGTTTATGTGACGACCTGATTGAGGCCACACACCTCCTATCGCTTGAGTCTGACATGTCCCTCCCCATCCAGTCAGAGAAGCATCTGTAAATACTGGGATGTAGGATGACACCTTGCCCATCGGGACTCCGTGCGTGAGAACGCTCGGATTCCTCCAATAGTCCAGGTCTGCTCTTAGCGAGAGAGGAACCACCACCAACCGATGACGTTGACGCACTGGGTCTAGTCTTAGTTGGGCGAACCATCGCTGTATTCTGTGCATGTGCAGGAGTCCCAGCGGAACCACAGAGTGGGCTGACGACATGAGACCCAAAAGTGACATGATTGACAGCGCCGTCACTGTGCGATTCGGACGACACTTCCTCAGGGCTAGCAACAATGCTACCCTTCGAGGGTCCGAAATTCGAGCCCTCATCATTACAGTGTCTAGCTGTAGCCCCAGGTAGACAATCTGATGACTGGGCCAGGGTGCGCTCTTTTTCCAATTCACAGCGAACCCCAGACGCGTGAGATGAATCACTGTCTGTGTTGTGTGAGTGAACGCCAGCTCTGCTGACGGGGCGAGAACCAGCAGGTCGTCTAGGTAGGCTAATAGCCTTATCCCTTGACGACGCAACGGTTCCAATGCCGCCTCCACACATTTGGAAAACGTTCGAGGTGCCAGGGCGTACCCGAATGGCATCCTCGTGAACTCGTACGCCACCCCTTGAAAGGCGAACCGCAGAAACTTCCTGTGACGCGATTGTATCGGCACATGGATTTTTTTTTTTTTTTTTTTTTTTTTTCACCTTTATTTAACCAGGTAAGCCAGTTGAGAACAGGTTCTCATTTACAACTGTAACCTGGCCAAGATAAAGCAAAGCAGTGCAATAAAAACAACACAGAGTTACATATGGGGTAAAAAACATAAAGTCAAAAATACAACAGAAAATATATATACAGTGTGTGCAAATGTAGCAAGTTATGGAGGTAAGGCAATAAATAGGCTATAGTGCAAAATAATTACAATAGTATTAACACTGGAATGCTAGATGTTCAAGAGATTATGTGCAAATAGAGATACTGGGGTACAAATTAGCAAAATAAATAACAATATAGGGATGAGGTAGTTGGGCGGGCTAATTTCAGATGGGCTGTGTACAGGTGCAGTGATCGGTAAGGTGCTCTGACAACTGATGCTTAAAGTTAGTGAGGGAGATAAGTGTCTCCAGCTTCAGAGATTTTTGCAATTTGTTCCAGTCATTGGCAGCAGAGAACTGGAAGGAATTGCGGCCAAAGGAGGTGTTGGCTTTGGGGATGACCAGTGAGATATACCTGCTGGAGCGCAGACTACGGGTGGGTGTTGCTATGGTGACCAATGAGCTAAGATAAGGCGGGGATTTGCCTAGCAGTGATTTATAGATGGCCTGGAGCCAGTGGGTTTGGCGACGAATATGTAGTGAGGACCAGCCAACAAGAGCGTACAGGTCACAGTGGTGGGTATTACAGTGGGGGAAAAAAGTATTTAGTCAGCCACCAATTGCGCAAGTTCTCCCACTTAAAAAGATGAGAGAGGGCTGTAATTTTCATCATAGGTACACGTCAACTATGACAGACAAATTGAGGAAAAAATTTCCAGAAAATCACATTGTAGGATTTTAATGAATTTATTTGCAAATTATGGTGGAAAATAATTATTTGGTCACCTACAAACAAGCAATATTTCTGGCTCTCACAGACCTGTAACTTCTTCTTTAAGAGGCTCCTCTGTCCTCCACTCGTTACCTGTATTAATGGCACCTGTTTGAACTTGTTATCAGTATAAAAGACACCTGTCCACAACCTCAAACAGTCACACTCCAAACTCCACTATGGCCAAGACCAAAGAGCTGTCAAAGGACACCAGAAAAAAATGTGTAGACCTGCACCAGGCTGGGAAGACTGAATCTGCAATAGGTAAGCAGCTTGGTTTGAAGAAATCAACTGTGGGAGCAATTATTAGGAAATGGAAGACATACAAGACCACTGATAATCTCCCTCGATCTGGGGCTCCACGCAAGATCTCACCCCGTGGGGTCAAAATGATCACAAGAACGGTGAGCAAAAATCCCAGAACCACACGGGGGGACCTAGTGAATGACCTGCAGAGAGCTGGGACCAAAGTAACAAAGCCTACCATCAGTAACACACTACGCCGCCAGGGACTCAAATCCTGCAGTGCCAGACGTGTCCCCCTGCTTAAGCCAGTACATGTCCAGGCCCGTCTGAAGTTTGCTAGAGTGCATTTGGATGATCCAGGGTTTGGAGAATGTCATATGGTCAGATGAAACCAAATTAGAACTTTTTGGTAAAAACTCAACTCGTCGTGTTTGGAGGACAAAGAATGCTGAGTTGCATCCAAAGAACACCATACCTACTGTGAAGCATGGGGGTGGAAACATCATGCTTTGGGGCTGTTTTTCTGCAAAGGGACCAGGACGACTGATCCGTGTAAAGGAAAGAATGAATGGGGCCATGTATTGTGAGATTTTGAGTGAAAACCTCCTTCCATCAGCAAGGGCTTTGAAGATGAAACGTGGCTGGGTCTTTCAGCATGACAATGATCCCAAACACACCGCCCGGGCAACGAAGGAGTGGCTTCGTAAGAACCATTTCAAGGTCCTGGAGTGGCCTAGCCAGTCTCCAGATCTCAACCCCATAGAAAATCTTTGGAGGGAGTTGAAAGTCTGGTTTGCCCAGCGACAGCCCCAAAACATCACTGCTCTAGAGGAGATCTGCATGGAGGAATGGGCCAAAATACCAGCAACAGTGTGTGAAAACCTTGTGAAGACTTACAGAAATCGTTTGACCTGTGTCATTGCCAACAAAGGGTATATAACAAAGTATTGAGAAACTTTTGTTATTGACCAAATACTTATTTTCCACCATAATTTGCAAATAAATTAATAAAAAATCCTACAATGTGATTTTCAGGATTTTTTTCCCACATTTTGTCTGTCATAGTTGACGTGTACCTAAGATGAAAATTACAGGCCTCTCTCATCTTTTTAAGTGGGAGAACATGCACAATTGGTGGCTGACTAAATACTTTTTTCCCCCACTGTATATGGGGCTTTGGAGACAAAACGGATGGCACTGTGATAGACTACATCCAATTTGCTGAGTAGAGTGTTGGAGGCTATTTTGTAAATGACATCGCCGAAGTCAAGGATCGGTAGGATAGTCAATTTTACGAGGGCATGTTTGGCAGCATGAGTGAAGGAGGCTTTGTTGCGAAATAGGAAACCGATTCTAGATTTAACTTTGGATTGGAGATTCTTAATGTGAGTCTGGAAGGAGAGTTTACAGTCTAACCAGACACCTAGATATTTGTAGTTGTCCACATACTCTAGGTCAGACCCGTCGAGAGTAGTGATTCTAGTCGGGTGGGCGGGTGCAAGCAGCGTTCGGTTGAAGAGCATGCATTTAGTTTTACTAGTGTTTAAGAGCAGTTGGAGGCTACTGAAGGAGTGTTGTATGGCATTGAAGCTCGTTTGGAGGTTTGTTAACACAGTGTCCAATGAAGGGCCAGATGTATACAAAATGGTGTCGTCTGCGTAGAGGTGGTCTGTAACTCTAGTATTCCGGCCCTCCGTGAACGTAGCACGGTTTTGAGCTGCACTGACTGAGGTATTAACCTGAGACAGAGCGCCCTCCCCGGATAGCAATTGCGTCATCATGTCATTGTCTGACTGAGACTGCTGCTTGTCATGAGATCCGTCCACTGCAGTACTCAACAGAGTCTGGAAAGTGTGGTCTCTAACTGGTACCACAAGGTGGCGCCACAATACCTATTTTTCACTGGTCTCATGAGGCTGCTCAACAGCACACTCTAGGTGTGGTGAGCTGCACTCAGAGTAGTGGGCATTGTTACGTTCTGAATTAACCGGGGGCGCCCATACATTGGTTACACCTGTAACTCTAGTATTCCGGCCCTCCGTGAACGTCGCACGGGTCTGAACTGCACTGGCTGAGGCGTTAGCCTGAAGCAAGGCGTCATTCCCAGCTAGCGGCTGCGTCTTCATGTCATATTTAGACTGAGACAGCTGCCTGCTATGTGAGACCTTTACTACAGAGCTCCTAGGAGTCTGTAGTAAAATATCTTTATTAGGTGAGCTAAGGCTACGCCTTGCTACCTTTTTCTCTTTCCTCTCCTGAGTGTGTTCAACTACGCACCCTTGGTGGGTTGAGCTACACTCAGGATGGTGAGAGAAAATCATAGGACGTGAAGTACTCTGCAATGTGTCATGGAAAAAGGGCTATTTTGTGACAATGTCAGTGGGAGCCAACTCTTTATTCACATAACAACAATAAACATTTCCCTCCATGCCCTGAACAGTAGGGTGGGGAGGGAACAGTGGGCTCTGTCTCGTCCAGCGCCGAGCCGTCATCCGTCCTCTCCCCCTCGTCCCGTCATTGACGCCGTCGTTTCTGGCTGACCTTCTGGTGTTGCCAGGACGGTTTTGTGACGACCTCTCTCGCCGGCGGAATCGTCGCCACCACCGTCGTCGTTGGAGGGGCCGAGCCCGCTCGCCTGCTGTCGGTGGTAGGCGCCTGTCGCCTGGCCCGTCGCCTCCCTGTAGTTCTACTGGGGGCGTTAGAGGTTGACGGTTTAGTTGAGGCCCTGCTAAACTTGCCTGCCAATGGTAGGTGTTTAGCAAGGTGCTTCCTCTCTTCGTCTAGCTTGCCAAAACGTTCCGTCGCCTCCTTAACGGCAACCCCAAAGAGGCCCTCGCTAGAGACGGGAGCGTTTAGCAGCGAGGCTCTGTCCGTCTCCTTCATGGCTGTCATTGACAGCCAGAGGTGACGTTCCATGACCACTGAGGTGGCCATGGACCGGCCTGCGCATATCGCTGACGCCTGTGTCAAATGAAGAATAGCGCCAGAAATCCTGGACGCCTCTTCAATCTCCTCGCTGGTCAACTCAGACCTACCCGTTGTTAGACGGGATAGGGAGGCCGCGAGGAGGGCAATGTTGTTAGCCGCTGACACAGCCTGGGCTCCCAGCGTAAAGGACTTCTCAGCCAGCTGTGCTGTGAGTCTGTCCTTTTGTGCTGGCAAGGTGGCTTTCTTGGAGGCCGCCCAGGGACTCGAACCCGGCACTAGATACGCCGCCATGGCGCTCTCGAGCCTAGGGATTCCCTTGGCAGCCCACTCACGTCCAGCCACTCTCGTGAATGGGGTGTACACTTTGGCCGGCGAACGCGCCGCCAGGGGTGTATCCCACGAGCCCTCGACATATTTTCAGAGGGAAGGCATAGCAGGAGCCATCGGCTCAGCTGCCTTTCTCGGTCTAGAGTAGGGGCCGCCCTCCATCATGTCGACCTCCACAGGGGGGGGGAGCAGGGGGCAGCGCTATCTCAAGTCGATTGGCGGCTCTCTCAATGAGTTCGGGAAAGTCCGCACGCAGAGAGGCCGCTGCGAAGGACAGGGCTGCTGACGTAACAGAGCCCGTGTCGTCATCGCACAAGGAGCCTTCAGATCTCACACTCCCCAAAGGGAAGGGGGTCTTGAAGGTTGGCGCCAGAGGGTCGGATTGTTCCATTGGAACATCCATCTCTGCGTTGCTCTCCTTGTCATCCCCTGAGTCAGCACTGTCCGTCGACGCCTCTGAAGCAGAGGCGAGAAGAGACAGTACATCCTCTAGGGGGATATCCTCCCTAAAGAACGCCCAACGCTGCTTCCTCACCTTCATAGGAAGGAGGGCGCAGGAGGCGCAATTAGGGGGATTGCCGGTCCCTTCCTTGGCATGCTGCGGCCCCAAACACACGAAACAAAGGTCGTGGGGGTCCGCAGATGCCATGGAGGAGCATCGGCACTGAGCCCTGAAAAGGGCTTTTGGGGGTGGAAAATCTCCTGGCGTGCTCATTTTAGAAGACGTCAATGGCTGGCTCATCGACGGCGATTTCTTCCTGAGTCTTCTCTTCTCTTCTTGGCTTCTTCAGTCTAGTCGTCCAGTCGCTGAAGATAATGGGAGGCTGATTGAGGGGAGGCATCCCCTCTTATAGGGACACCTGTGCTCCCATTGGCTGCAGGTGTGTGCATAATTTTGCTTCAGGCTGTTGCTGCCTTAGGGCAGAGGGTAAACCACTAGGAGCAGAGCTCCCCTATGGGGCGGAGCTCCACGATATAGAACGAAGGGTTTTACGCATGCTCAGTTCATGGGTCTCGAGCGCTGCGCGAGTGGAAATTTGAAATGGCATTTACGGAACTCCATTGCATGCTAGCTTCTGTTATGGGAAAAAGTCCACAACGAAACTGACATTAAATGTGGAGAATGATATATTTGCATCTATTGGCCATCAAGTAGGCTATTAATATCTATGCCATTGTAGGCTACTGTAGCCTACCATTTGATACAATAAATATGTTGAAATGACGATATCACTGGAGTCATTGCAAATCAATTTGTGCCACTTTTGTAGTGTACCTGGAGCTGGCAAATGGATTTAATAAATATCCTGTAACTTCAGTTTGTTGTTGTAGCCTTGTGATGTTATGCAATTATGAATGGCCATGTTAAGTTAATTAAATTGGATGTTATCAATTGTGATCATGGTCACAGCTCTATCGCAAATGTATCATTCTCCACATTTAATGTCAGTTTCAGTGTGGACCTTTCACTGAAATTAGATGTTGGCCTATCAGGGGCTATAGGCTACCTGCATCTAGCTCAGCAAACCATGGCAAAGTTGAATTGCAATTATAAACCCAGATTTTAGTCAGTAGCCTATGCCTATTGATATAACAAGTCAATCTCGCAAATAGGCCATTTATAACGGTTTGTAGTCTTAACATCTGGCATATAATAATGGCATAATTGCCAGAAAATAGCCTAACATTCGTTTTTTGAAGTTCATCCAAATGTTTCTTGCACAGATATTTCAAGATCCTCTGTCCAACTTTCATCACTCAAACTCTCCCCTAGGATTTATCTATAGTTATGCACATGCGCAAACAGTATTTATTTACAATTATAAACGGGGTGGTTTGAGCCCTGAATGCTGATTGGCTGAATGCCATGGTACACTACAGGACCAAAAGTATGTGGACACCCACTCGGCGAACATCTCATTCCAAAATCATGGGCATTAATATGGAGTTGGTCCCCCTTTGCTGCTATAACAGCATTCCACTCTTCTGGGAAGACTTTCCACCAGATGTTGGAACATTACTGCGGGGACTTGCTTTCAATCAGCCACAAGAGCATTAGTGAGGTCGGGCACTGATGTTGGGCGATTAGGCCTGGCTCGCAGTAAGCGTTCCAATTCATTCCAAAGGTGTTTGATGGGGTTGAGGTCAGGGCTCTATGCAGGCCAGTTAAGTTCTTCCACAACGATCTTGACAAACCATTTCTGTATGGACCTCGCTTTGTATAATGGCGCCGGAGGGAATGCTGCCATTTTACGGGCTCCTAACCAACTATGCTGTTTTGTTAGTTTTTTCGCATTGTTTGAAACTAATTTTGTACATAATGTTGCTGCTACCATCTCTTATGACCAAAAAGAGCTTCTGGACATCAGAACAGCGATTACTCACCTCGAACTGGACCAAGATTTTTTATTTAATGAGTCCGACGCGAAGGATATACTGCTTTGTCAAGACAAGGCCCAAATCCCCGTCATCAGTGTGACAAAAAGACGGAGGAAAAGGGGGAGGAGGGCAGGGTGCCTTGTAAGAATTTGCCGACGAGTAGGTAAACCACCACTTCCCTCCGTATTATTGGCCAATGTGCAATCATTGGAAAACAAACTGGACGATCTACGATTAATACTATCCTACTAACAGGACATTAAAAACGGTAATATGTTATGTTTCACTGAGACATGGCTGAACGACGACACGACTAATATAGAGCTGGCTGGCTTCTCCGTGTTTTGGCAGGACAGAGCAGCTACGTCTGGTAAGACGAGGGGCGGGGGTATGTGTCTATTTGTCAATAACTGCTGGTGCGTGATGTCTAATATTAAAGAAGTCTAAAGGTATTGCTTGCCTGAGGTAGAATACCTCATGATAAGCTTTAGACCACACTATCTACCAAGAGAGTTCTCATCTATATTATTCGTAGCCGTCTATTTACCACCACAAACCGATGCTGGCACTAAGACCGCACTCAACGAGCTGTATAAGGCCATAAGCAAACAAGAAAATGCTCATCCAGAAGCGGTGCTCCTAGTGGCCAGGGGATTTAATGCAGGCAAACTTAAATCAGTCACGTGCCACCAGAGGGGAAAAAACTAAACCACCTTTGCTCCACACACAGAGATGCATACAAAGCTCTCCCTCGCCCTCCATTTGGCAAATCTGACCATAGTTCTATCCTCCTGATTCCTGCTTACAAGCAAAAACTAAAGCAGGAAGTACCAGTGACTCGCTCAATACGGAAGTGGTCAGATGTCGCGGATGCTACGCTACAGGACTGTTTTACTAGCACAGACTGGAATATGTTCTGGGATTCATCCAATGGCATTGAGGAGTATACCACCTCAGTCACCGGCTTCATCAATAAGAGCATCGACGACGTCGTCCCCACAGTGACCGTACATACATTTCCCAACAAGAAGCCATGGATTACAGGCAACATCCACACCGAGCTAAAGGCTAGAGCAGCCATTTCAAGGAGCAGGACACTAATCCGGACACTTATAAGAAATCCCGCTATGCCCTCAGATGAACCATCAAACAGGCAAAGCATCAATACAGGACTAAGATTGAATCCTACTACACTGGTTCTGACGCTCGTCGGATGTGGCAGGGCTTGAAAAATATTACGGACTACAAAGGGAAACGCAGCCACGAGCTCCCAGTGACGCGAGCCCACCAGACTAGCTAAATGCCTTTTATGCTCGCTTCGAGGCAAGTAACACTGAAGCATGCATGAGAGCACCAGCTGTTCCGGATGACTGCGTGATCACACTCTCCGTAGCCGATGTGAGCAAGACCATTAAACAGGTCAACATTCAAAAAGCCGCGGAGCCAGACAGATTACCAGAACGTGTACTCAAAGCATGCGCGGACCAACTGGCAAGTGTCTTCACTGACATTTTCAACCTCTCCCTAACCAAGTCTGTAATACCTACATGTTTCAAACAGACCACCATAGTCCCTGTGCCCAAGAAAGCGAAGGTAACCTGCCTAAATGATTACCGCCCTGTAGCCCTCACATTGGTAGCCATGAAAGGCTGCTCATGGCTCACATCAACACCATCATGCCGGAAAACCTAGACCCACTCCAATTCGCATACCGCCCCAACAGATCCACAGATGGCGCAATCTCGATCGCACTCCACTTTACAAATTACCTCGATTAACCTGTACCCCCGGTACCCCCGTATATAGCCTCATTATTGTTATGTAATTTTCTTGTGTTACTTTTATTTATAGATTTTTTCTTTTAATTTTTACTTTAGTTTATTTAGTAAATATTTTCTTAACTCTATTTCTTGAACTGCATTGTTGGTTAAGGGCTTGTAAGTAAGCATTTCACGGTAAGGTGTACACCTGTTGTATTCGGCTCATGTGACAAATAACATTTGATTTTATTTGTGCATGGGGGCATTGTCATGCTGAAACATAAAAGGGCCTTCCCCAAACTGTTGACACGAAGTTGGAAGCACAGAATCATCTAGAATGTCATTGTATGCTGTAGCGTTAAAATTTCCCTTCACTGGAACTAAGGGGCCTAGCCCGAACCAAAACAGCCCCAGACCATTATTCGTCCTCCACCAAACTTTACAGTTGGCACTATGCATTGGTAGCAGGTGGGGTTTTCCTGGCATCCGCCAAACCCAGATTGGTCCGTCGGACTGCCAGATGGTGAAGCGTGTTTCATCACTCCAGAGAACGCCTTTCCACTGCTCCAGAGTCCAATGGCAGCGAGCTTTACACCACTCCAGACGACACTTGGCATTGCGCATGGTGATCTTAGGCTTGTGTGCGGCTACGCGGCCATGGAAACCCATTTCATTAAGTTCCCGACTAACAGTTCTTGTGATGACATTGCTTCCAGAGGCAGTTTGGAATTCATTAGTGAGTGTTGCAACCGAGGACAGATTATTTTTACGTGCTACGCACTTCAGCACTCGCCGGTCCCATTCTGTGAGCCGTTGTTGCTCCTAGATGTTTCCACTTCACAATAACAGCACTTACATTTGGCCGGGGCAGCTCTAGCAGGGAAGAAATTTGACGAACTGACTTGTTGGAAAGGTGGCATCCTATGATGGTGCCACATTGAAAGTCACTGAGCTCTTCAGTAAGGCCATTCTACTGCCAATGTTTGTCTATGGAGATTGCATGGCGGTGTCCTTGATTTTATACACCTGTCAGCAACGGGTGTGGCTGAAATAGCCAAATCCACTAATTTGAAGGGGTGTCGACATACTTTTGTATATACAGTGTATATCAGGCCGTGTACCAGGGGTATGACAAAACATTTATTTTTACTGTTCTAATTACGTTGGTAACCAGTTTATAATAGCAATAATGCACCTCAGGTATTTGTGGTATATAGCCAATAGCCTATACCATGGCTAAGGGCCACACCTCCTCTGGCCTTATTGCTTAATCATAGCAGTCAAAACAAGTTAAATTGACATCCATTGATGGAAAATGATCTGGCGAGTTTAATAAGGGCAAATTATATTTTCTCTTGCGACATATTCTTAAGCTAGCAATAATTATTATTTTGATGGAAAAACGAATTTTAATTGTTTTAAACCATATTCGCATGGGACTATTATTACCAGAATGTCCATTATTCCAGAGGACGATTTGGACGGGCTTAGTTTTTTTCCAAACTGCCCTGTAATTCTAAAATGTTTTACCCCCAATAAATAGACAGTTATGACGGAACCCTGAAGTTTTTTTTTTTTTCGAGGCCTGAAGATATTTCAAAAAGTCCAGGCGATAACAAGCTACACCGATAACTCGAGCTTGGTTCCCAAGTTTCTAAACCATACCAAATAATCTTTGGTATAGTGTCGCCATAATATTTGAATTGAGATATTTTAGCGATCCGCAGTAGAATCCGTCCTAAATGCTCCCCAGTCTTGCAATATATAGGCTATGGATGAGAAAGTGAACTTGTAATTTCCTCAGTTGTATGCTGCTTTGCTATCTATTAACAGCAAGGGTTACAATAAATAGGCGCAATATTTTTTTATCATGCATTTACCGATGTTCAATTCATTCGCACAAAACGTATAAACAAAAGCATTTGCTGTGAAAATTAATACATGTAGGCCCTTGCGAATGTATTCACCCCCCTTGGCATTTTTCCTATTTTGTTGCCTTTCAATCTGGAATTAAAATGGATTTTGGGGGGGTTTGTATCATTTGATTTACACAACATGCCTACTGCTTTGAAGATGCAAAATATTTTTTATTGTGAAACAAACAAGAAATAAGACAAAAAAAACAGAAAACTTGAGCGTGCATAACAATTCACCCCCCTAAAGTCAATACTTTGTAGAGCCACCTTTTGCAGCAATTACAGCTGCAAGTCTCTTGGGGTATGTCTCTATAAGCTTGGCACATCTAGCCACTGGGATTTTTGCCCATTCTTCAAGGCAAAACTGCTCCAGCTCCTTCAAGTTGGATGGGTTCCGCTGGTGTACAGCAATCTTTAAGTCATACCACAGATTCTCAATTGGATTGAGGTCTGGGCTTTGACTAGGCCATTCCAAGACATTTAAATGTTTCCCCTTAAACCACTCAAGTGTTGCTTTGAAGGAACCTCCGTCCCAGTCTCAAATCTCTGGACGACTGAAACAGGTTTCCCTCAAGAATTTCCCTGTATTTAGCGCCATCCATCATTCCTTCAATTCTGACCAGTTTGCCAGTCCCTGCCGATTAAAAACATTGCCACAGCATGATGCTGCCACCACCATGCTTCACTGTGGGGATTGTGTTCTCGGGGTGATGAGAGGTGTTGGGTTTGCGGCAGACATTTTCCTTGATGGCCAAAAAGCTCAATTTTAGTCTCATCTGACCAGAGTACCTTCTTCCATATGTTTGGGGAGTCTCCCACATCAAACGTGTTTGCTTATTTTTTTCTTTAAGCAATGGCTTTTCTTCTGGCCACTCTTCCATAAAGCCTAGCTTTGTGGAGTGTACGGCTTTAAGTGGTCCTATGGACAGATACTCCAATCTCCGCTCTGGAGCTTTGCAGCTCCTTCAGGGTTATCTTTGGTCTCTTTGTTGCCTCTCTGATTAATGCCCTCCTTTCCTGGTCTGTGAGTTTTGGTGGGTGGCCCTCTCTTGGTAGGTTTGTTGTGGTGCCATATTCTTTACATTTTTTAAAATAATAGATTTAATGGTGCTCCGTGGGATGTTCAAAGTTTCAGATATTTTTTTATAACCCAACCCTGATCTGTACTTCTCCACAACTTTGTCCCTGACCTGTTTGGAGAGCTCCTTGGTCTTCATGGTGCCGCTTGCTTTGTGGTGTTGGAGACTCTGGGGCCTTTCAGAACAGGTGTATATATACTGAGATCATGTGACAGATCATGTGACACTTAGATTGCTCACAGGTGGACTTTATTTAACGAATTATGTTACTTCTGAAGGTAACTGGTTGCACCAGATCTTATTTAGGGGCTTCATAGCAAAGGGGGTGAATACATATGCATGCACCACTTTTTCCGTTATTCATTTTTTAGAATTTTTTGAAACAAGTTATTTTTTTCATTTCACTTCACCAATTTCGACTATTTTGTGTATGTCCATTACATGAAACCCAAATAAAATGCCATTTAAATTACAGGTTGTAATGCAACAAAATAGGAAAAACGCCAAGGGGGATGAATACTTTTGCAAGGTACTGTAGGCTATAGGCTATGCGCATCACTTGGTCCAATTTATCGAGTCAGTTATTGTTTTCTTGCGCAAACCGCGAGCAACACCTGTCAAACTCAGACATTTCTCTCAAAACACAGGGATGTCAATTCGCACGGGACTAGTATTATCAGAGGACTTTGGAGTTGCCATAAAAAAAAGGGGACGTTTTCATGGGTAATTGTTTTAGACATATTATTTGACCTGGCAACCCTGCGTAGTATGTTACTTTACCTGTGTGCAGGTAGCCAACGTCGCATCGGAAAAAGAGCTTTCGACTCCTTGTTCGCTTGCGTAGTTAGGCTAAATCTATGTGGTCTGATTTAGTAGGCTATATGGAAGGTTGTCGCCCATAATTTTGTTTCTCCTTTGAAACATTCCCGGGTCGTTCCAGAGGGAATGATAACTGGAACGTGCACTTTCACTTTTACTTACTAGCCTACTGAACTGTAAAACTCGGAAAGAAGGAAATGGCAGTCTACTTTTTTGGGAAAGTTATCATACCGTTTTTGGCTTATTTTTTTGGTGAGTATTTTATACTAAGTTCTGCCCGTTTAATGATTTGTAGGAAAGTAATTTGACCTTGACATAGTCATTGTGCACTGTATTACGGCCAAGGTCTGTTCAGCCGCTCAGTCTGGTCCAGTCGATTATTAGTCATAATAGCATGTTATAGTGTACCTCTAATCACACTGCTTTGAGTGTACAGAAGATAGTCTGTATGGTATAGACATAGGCCTCTGTTTACTACGAAATATCTTATAATTTATTTTACTAGGCAGGGGTGCTCAACTCTTACACTACGAGGTCCAGATTCTGCTGGTTTTCTGTTCTACCTGATAATTAATTGCACCCACCTGGTGTGCCAGGTCTAAACCAGTCCCTGATCAGAGGGGAACAATTAAAACAAGCACATGAACTGTCTTCGAGGTCCAGAGTTGAGTTTCGATCAATGACGTGTATAAACGCGCAGCCATCTTGGCACTCCTCAACTGTAAAAAATATTTTCGAAGCTATAGAAATGCATTTATTAATGCCTACATTCGTTTTTGACATGTTTATTCTATATCAGAGACCTTAATGCATACTTTTAAATTGTATTATGTGAGCTGAATATAAAAATGAAAACATATCTAATCAAATCAAGCTTTATTTTATACAGCACATTTCAGACATGGAATGCAACGCAATGTGCTTCACAGGAAAAAAACGAATAAAACCAATGACAATAAAAACAGAAATCTTTACTACACAAAAACAAATGAATAACAATAAAAACGGAATGACTAAAAAGCACCCTAAGGAAAAGCAAAGCTAAAAAGGTGTGTTTTAAGATCTCTTTTAAATATGTCCACAGTTTCGGCCCCACTCAGGTTCTCTGGTAGGCTATTCCAGAGGCTGGGGGCATAATAACTAAAGGCTGCCTCTCCGTGTTTCTTGGTCCTAGGCTTTGGGATAGTTAAAAGGCCAGTGCCAGAGGACCCGAGGGACCTACTGGGTACATAACTTAAAAGCATGTCTGACATGTATTGTGGTGCACAATTAATTCTACAACTCACAGGCACCCAGTGCAGAGTCCTTAAAACCGGTGTAGTCTTGGTCAGTATCCGTGCTACAGCATTCTGTATGTTTTGCAGTTGACCAATGGCGTTCTTGGGCCAGACAGGAGAGCATTACAGTAGTCAAGCCTGCTTGTAGTAGAACATGGATGAGTCTCTCTGTATCAGCCTGAGAGAGAAACATTTTCCTTAAAGTGTTTTACTTTAGAGAGTACTAATGGTACTATCCCCATTACAATGGCCTCTCAATGGCCAGTACATAGCATCAGCAATCTAGGGTTTATATACATAATTGGTTTCGATTGCCAAGTACCTCAACTCCATTATGATTTCATCCACGGAGTTGAGCGCAGACTTTAGTTTATTAAATGAACATCTGACTCATTCGTGTCGCTATGCAGTCAATACTTTAAAAAATAACTTTCTTAAACCCTTACCGTGTACCTATGTTTGTCCTCTTTTTTGCGTGCCTTTCTTTCTTTGCTGAAATCTGTACTATTTAATAAAACGTTAATCAAATACAACCACAGACTGTTTCCTCATTGCTGTTGCTCTAAGATGGCAACTCAGCACGAATGTGCATGTGCCAATTGAATCTCAACAAGGAAAAAGTTGGTGGTTACATTTGAAAAAATGTTTTATTAAAACATATGGATTTCAGCAAACAAAGAAAGGCATGCAACAACAGAGGACAAACATAGGTACACAGTAAGTTACATTTTTTAAAGGATCGATTGCATAGCGACTTGAAGGAATCGGAGGTTCATTTCAAAAACTCTACTTTGTGCTCAACTCCGTGGATTAAAATATCATGGAGTTGAAGTACCCGGCTAGAGTTTCGATAGAGTTGACGATATGTCTCTCCATGCATGGCCAAGTTAATATATCAAGATACAAGGTCTACAATCCCTCCCTGGCCAATCATTGATTTGACAGCAGAGGAGAGCAGTATTATGGGAGATTGCCAACAAGGTTGAATAGGTGGGATGTCTGACTGACACTGCTGATACCTGAACTGTCCTTAGTGTTCTCAAAGAAGACCACTAGTCTAAATTACATTATAGCCACAGAAGTTAGGGGGTTTTCAACGTGTTTTCACCTGATCCTCCTGTTTCTGTGCTCAGTGGAGGTGACAGGAGAACAGCAGTATGGTGGCCTGGGAGGAGAGATCACCCTGACCCCCAAGGTCTCAGGACAGCCTGAGGACATCCTATGGAAACACAATGGGAACAAGGTGGTGGAGTTTGATGGGAGTCAGAATGTGGAGTATGGCAGGTATAAAGGCAGGACCGTCCTGGACTGGGACTCTGGAGAGCTATCTATCAAAGGTCTCACTGATGCAGACAGTGGGCCCTATGAGTTAGAGGCTGTCATCAAGGGCAAGCTGCAGTACTCACAACATGAGGTGGACGTTATTGGTAAGTGTGTAATGTTACTGTCTAAAGGCCTACATGTCAGGTTTGTGTGTATACAGTGTGTTTATTTACAGTATCAGTACGGGTGTTTAAAAAAGTAATCATTAGGCCTAGACAACGGCTGATTAAGTGATGCCAGAATTGTAAAAAAAAAAAAACCCGAATTGTATACCTTGGGTACTGTACCTAATGAGTCAGGACCCACATATTCTCGCCTAGCTCTTGAACTCTCGTTCCAGTGTGATATTGAAACTGCCCCCTTATCATCATTACATCTTTATTACAAATGTTCAAAGTTGCTGGACAGGTTTTCACCCACACCAACACACCTCTCCTCAGATCAGTTGAGCTGAAAACAGCTTCTCACTTTGCTGTGTGTGTGTGTGTGTGCTCGTGTGTGCTCGTGTGTAGATGATGTGGCACAGCCCAGCGTTACCTGTGTGGTCAGCATCACAACCCCAGAGAAAAGCGACCGAACCCTGCTGTGCTCAGCTGACCTTCAGCCCCTGACCAAGTTCATCTGGAGGAGTCCTGGAGGGTCAGTAAGTCCAGGACCTGAACTGTTCATAGCTGGGGGGGAGAACCAGGAGTCTGTCTACACATGTGTGGTGAAAAACCCTGTTAGTGAGAAAACTGCAGAGTTCACCCTGAAGGACTGCTACGCTGGTAAGATAACACTTCTAAACTGCAGTTATAGTAATATATCGTACTCTCACTTTCATTCTCTCTCGTGTTCACAATTTGGATGTATTATTTAATGCTGCCAAGACATTTGCATGCAATGTACATGCTGTACATTTATTGCGAGTGAGAACATGGTTCAGAGAGACATGGAATGAGATTTTTGTGAATACAATGTTATAGTGAGCATGCTAAACATCTTTTTTGAATATCCAGGATATTCATATAATAGTCACTTGCATTACTATATAATTCATAGTGTTATGACTGCTTAATTCATGTGTTATTAAGTGTGAAAATGCTGCTGATCCAAGTTGTTTTAATGGTGTTTCTGTGCAGAGGAAGGCTCATCCAGTGTCCTGGCTGTGATCCTGTCCATCCTCATCCTCATCCTCCTCATCTTAGTTGCCGTTCTGGTATTATTGTGGCGCTGGAGGAAAGGCAAGAAACGTAAGACCATCCTATGTCCTATGTCAAAATCAGGCCTGAAGGCCAACCTTTAGTTCCAGAAATATAAGGGGCATAGTTCAGTATTAAGGGAGGAAAAGCCCCTCATTCTAATGATCTGGCTAGACCAGAGTCAATCCATTTCCTCTATACTCCCCTGGCGTGTGCTGAGCTTTCAGATGATCACGATCCCAGTGACGCCAGCTGACTTGTTACAAGGTCGTTGACCTTGGATCTGAGATTAGAGATTAGAGTAGAGAAGAGGAGAGAAAAGAGTACAACCAGCAAACACAGCAAAGTACATACATAGTCTTTCTGGGTAGACATATAAATGATACAGGATGTTTACCCACATCTCTTCCCTATGTCTAATTCTGTCCTTTATCCCTCTTGTCTTTTCCACTCTGTGGTGGATGACCAACGGCTGAAGCTGCACTGAGAAAATCTGAAGAGGAGGCGGGGCTGATGAAAGTTACAGTACAAGGTTGTTTAGCTGTAAAAATGCTATTTTGAACTTGAGGTGTATTGCTATAGACTTCGTTTGGCCATCACATATATTTTAAGACAACACTAATACCTTACCACTTTGCTGTTTCTAAATAAAACTATTTTGTTTTAATTTAATAGGAAACCAAGATCCTGAAGATGACCATTCTGAGAACACTGGAAATACAACTTCTACACAAAAAGGTTCTCCTTATATGGTGTTTATTACCTTGGGCATAAGGAACTTTGAATACATATGGTAATAATGGGGATGAATGTTTTTGTGTGTACAGGACATGTGAAGGAGGTGATAGAGCTGTTTAACAAGCAGGATGTAGATGCAAACAGGAAACAGCACACCGCACCAACTGGAAGGATTTTGTCTCCAACAAAAAGTGGGGGTCACATCCCATTGGACAGACAGAATGACAGGCTCTCAGACAAACAGACAGGTGATTTTTTCTCCCATGGCAGATAGTTTAAACAAAATAGTCAATATTGAGACTGACAATGACATAAGTCATGTTATCATTAAGACAAATGTGTCTATATAATAGTGTTTGTGTAGTCATGTATCAACCCATTTTCTCAATCTGTGTTTCAGAGACAGAGCCAGTACAGGACAAACCCACCCCGGCCCAACCAGACCTAATCACACCAGACCCCACCCTGGCCCAACCAGACCCAGTCACACCAGACCCCACTCTGGCCCAACCAGACCCAGTCACACCAGTGCCCACTCTGGCCCAACCAGACCCAGTCACACCAGACACCACCCTGGCCCAACCAGACCCAGTCACATCAGACCCAACCCTGGCCCAACCAGACCCAGTCACACCAGACCCCACCCTGGCCCAACCAGACACAACAGTTACCATTCTGGTCCAACCAGACCCAGGCACACCAGTGCCCACTCTGGCCCAACCAGACCCAGTCACACCAGACACCACCCTGGCCCAACCAGACCCAGTCACATCAGACCCAACCCTGGCCCAACCAGACCCAGTCACACCAGACCCCACCCTGGCCCAACCAGACACAACAGTTACCATTCTGGTCCAACCAGACCCAGGCACATCAGAGTCTACCCTAGCCCAACCAGACCCAAGCATACCAGAACCCAAAGAAGCCCAGCTAGGTCCGGACACACCAGAACCCAACCAGGAAACAGGAGTGTCGGAGACAAAGCCAGTCCAGGACAGGCCTGGGAACAAGGACAGCACTCCACTCTTGAATAACTCAGACGCCATGTTCCTCCCCAGCACAGACACACATGTTGCTCTGGACCACAATGGTGGGAAATCAAACATCCATGAGCCTCAAGCTGCACTGAGAAAATCTGAAGAGGAGGCGGTGCTGATGAAAGTTACAGTACAAGGTTGTTTAGCTGTAAAAATGCTATTTTGAACTTGAGGTGTATTGTTATAGACTTCGTTTGGCCATCACATATATTTTAAGACAACACTAATACCTTACCACTTTGCTGTTTCTAAATAAAACTATTTTGTTTTAATTTAATAGGAAACCAAGATCCTGAAGATGACCATTCTGAGAACACTGGAAATACAACTTCTACACAAAAAGGTTCTCCTTATATGGTGTTTATTACCTTGGGCATAAGGAACTTTGAGTACATATGGTAATAATGGGGATGAATGTTTTTGTGTGTACAGGACATGTGAAGGAGGTGATAGAGCTGTTTAACAAGCAGGATGCAGATACAAACAGGAAACAGCACACCGCACCAACTGGAAGGATTTTGTCTCCAACAAAAAGTGGGGGTCACATCCCATTGGACAGACAGAATGACAGGCTCTCAGACAAACAGACAGGTGATTTTTTTCTCCCATGGCAGATAGCTTAAACAAAATAGTCAATATTGAGACTGACAATGACATAAGTCATGTTATCATTAAGACAAATGTGTCTATATAATAGTGTTTGTGTAGTCATGTATCAACCCATTTTCTCAATCTGTGTTTCAGAGACAGAGCCAGTACAGGACAAACCCACCCCGGCCCAACCAGACCTAGTCACACCAGACCCCACCCTGGCCCAACCAGACCCAGTCACACCAGACCCCACTCTGGCCCAACCAGACCCAGTCACACCAGTGCCCACTCTGGCCCAACCAGACCCAGTCACACCAGACACCACCCTGGCCCAACCAGACCCAGTCACATCAGACCCAACCCTGGCCCAACCAGACCCAGTCACACCAGACCCCACCCTGGCCCAACCAGACACAACAGTTACCATTCTGGTCCAACCAGACCCAGGCACACCAGTGCCCACTCTGGCCCAACCAGACCCAGTCACACCAGACACCACCCTGGCCCAACCAGACCCAGTCACATCAGACCCAACCCTGGCCCAACCAGACCCAGTCACACCAGACCCCACCCTGGCCCAACCAGACACAACAGTTACCATTCTGGTCCAACCAGACCCAGTCACACCAGTGCCCACTCTGGCCCAACCAGACCCAGTCACACCAGACACCACCCTGGCCCAACCAGACCCAGTCACATCAGACCCAACCCTGGCCCAACCAGACCCAGTCACACCAGACCCCACCCTGGCCCAACCAGACACAACAGTTACCATTCTGGTCCAACCAGACCCAGGCACATCAGAGTCTACCCTAGCCCAACCAGACCCAAGCATACCAGAATCCAAAGAAGCCCAGCTAGGTCCGGACACACCAGAACCCAACCTGGAAACAGGAGTGTCGGAGACAAAGCCAGTCCAGGACAGGCCTGGGAACAAGGACAGCACTCCACTCTTGAATAACTCAGACGCCATGTTCCTCCCCAGCACAGACACACATGTTGCTCTGGACCACAATGGTGGGAAATCAAACATCCATGAGCCTCAATGCCTACAGAGAGACCAAGAGGGAGATGGAAAACCTTTGGCAGAGTCAGAAAGTGGTGTTGGTGAGGAGGACATGAACCTATCAAGAACCAACTCTGACAACTCTTCCTTCCAAAGTGCCAACGAGAACAATGATGATGATGGTGGGGATAAAGAGAAGTCTCCAAGCACAGGACCACAACAATAAACCACCCAATCAGGAGAGAAAATCAGCTTTGCAGCACATTGACACGACAGGGCAGGCCCAGATACCACCACCATCACCAGAGTCCAGCAAGACCCAACTACACCAACCCACACCAAAGCCTGCTCCAGCCCAACCAGACCAAATCACGACAGAGACAGCTCTAGCTCAAACATGCCCTATCACAACAGTCAGCTCCAGGCCAAAAAGACCCAATAACAAGAGAGACACCTCCAGGCCAAACGGACTCAGCAGGCACAACAGATCCCGCCACGGCCCAAACAGATCCAGGCACAACAAAACCGGAAGAAGCTCAGCTAGGCATAAACACACCAACACCCAAAGGGGCTCCACTAAATGCAGAAACAGAAAAACCCAACCAGGACATAGGAGAGCACAAGAAGGCCCAGATAGACCTGGACACACCAGGTCTTAAACAGGAGAATAAACTAGACCAAGAATCAGACGAGCCCCAAGAGGAGATCCTGCCAGACCTGTACACGGGAGATGGCAAACACGAGAGCGAGTCAGGCACTGAAGCAGAGACACCTGAGCAGGTGAAGCTTGCTGAGAGCCTGGAGGAGAAGACATCCCAGAGATCTACAACTGCTACTGGGGGAGAATAAGGGGATAGGGCAGAGCACAGAGTGCAGGATACAGAGACAGGCAGAGAGAAAGTGGAACAGGTTAGACAGGTGGATGCAAAGACCAAGGTGGACGTTGGGAAGGATGGAGAGACAAACCACAACCAAAGGGATTGGAAAGAGGGAAAGCAGAAGGTGGAACTGGACAAAAAGAAATAGGGAGAGGAGCTGGGGGCAATTGTTGGAGAGATGGACAAACAGATAGAAGACAAAGATAAAGATGTGGAGGAGATACAGAGATGGATAGAGAGAATAGAGGAGAGGGGGAATGATGCAAACCCAGAGATAAAGAAAGGACAGTACACAGCAGACAACAAAGACAAGAACCAGACAGATCAACACACATAGGAGGGCAACCAGGATACTCAGTCAGGGGAACCAGCCAGGGGAGTAGAGACAGAATAATGAGGTGGAAGAATAAGGGAAAGGGCAAAGAGGAAGTAATCAAGATACTGAGAGGAGAAAGATAAGAGAAAAGAGAACAGAGATGGAAAATGGACCACAATAGAGGTATTGGTGCAAACACAGAGGATGAGAGGGGAAATGAAGGAGAGATGGAGGAGGAAGGGGAAGAGGAGAAGGAACCAGACACAGAGAAACAAGGAGATGATACCAACCAGACATCCACCCAGAGTCATGAGGAGATGGATGAGACACCCACCCAGTGGCGGCTCCTGAAAAAATTCTCAGGGGGGGCAATTTTTCTGATGATTTAGGTGACCTACACACATTTTAAAAAAGATATGTCCAGCAACAACATGAAGACAGGGGCAGCATATAAGTCAATACCAGAAGCATTTATTGACTGATCTCAAAAGTGTTGGCTTACCAGGGTTGGTGGAGCCCTCAGTTTCATCTTTGCCTCGCAAAGCTAACTCAAACACTCCGCAAAACTTCACACACTGGATTAGCCGGCTGAGGATGTGGCGGTTCTTGCTAATGTCGTAGTAAATATATTTGTTATAGTGAATATGGAATATGATATGTTGAGTAAAATGTTGTGCTAAGATCTATTTAGGTCAGGAGCTGGTTATAAGTTCTGTTCCTATCCAATAACAATGGACAAAAGGGTCCTATCTTGTCAGCCTTGTCAGTTTCAGTTCTCCAGTAAACTTGTGATTATCAACACTAACCTCATCGTTGTGGCGGCGGACAGCTAGCCTGTATCCCTCATCCAGTTGAGTGGGAATGTTCACTCTCCCCAAAGCAGACAATCTCAAACAGCTATCCATGTGGGTCTTTGACAGCTCATGTTTCTTAATCTTTCCTGAAAGATGGTGCATGTCCGTTACACACCAGTCGCTGTCCAAGCGGTGCTGTCTGCCGTGCCGCCTTCAGGGTGAAAGAGTAAGCAGGGGGTAGCAGAAGACTGCATTAGCTACATCGCAGCCTGCTAGCCAGGTTTTTCGTTCGTACCAATTTTTGGAAAATCCTCGGGTGTAGGACTTCCCCCCTTTAGTAGAAACCTGTTGAATTATTAAATTTGGTCTGGGAGGTCCTAATTGTTTCGTTGCCAATTTATCTTCATTTGTTCGCCGACAAAAAGGAACTTCTTTCAAAGACACAATCGAGTTGCACTGAAGCCTAGCCATTTTGATAGTTGTACGTGAATTGATTGACGCTGCTACCCGCTCTTTTCTTAGTTACGTTCATGGTTATGTTACGTATGACGAAAACGCGTAAGTGCAAGCCCTCAGAAACCCATAGAGATTGTATTGAAAGCTCTGATATTTGAAAAAAATAGATTTTACATGGGAGTCTATGACAGACTTCTGGGCGATTTTCAACCTGACTGAAATCGCCCCAAAAGGGGGGGGGGGGCATTTGAAGCACGACTTTAGCCTGATTGGACATTTAGTGGCACTGTGGCAGATCAGACGTCTAGATTACAACACTGATAACTACTGTTGCCGTGATATAATTGATTAGAAAAAAAATCCCTTCCTTTTCCCGTTTGGCAGTGCGTCGCCCATATCGCCCTATTGAACACACCGCCCCTGCACCCACCCCAGACCCCAATGAGCAGCACATTACCCAGACTTCACTACAGGGGCAGTCCAGTGACTCCACATGAGCCCTAGAGAACCAAGAAGAGATGGAACATGAGACACCCATCACAGACCCCAATGAGCAGCACATTACCCAGACTTCACTACAGGGGCAGTCCAGTGACTCCACATGAGCCCTAGAGAACCAAGAAGAGATGGAACATGAGACACCCATCACAGACCCCAATGAGCAGCACATTACCCAGACTTCACTACAGGGGCAGTCCAGTGACTCCACATGAGCCCTAGAGAACCAAGAAGAGATGGAACATGAGACACCCACCCCAGAACCCAAGGGGCAGCACATTAACCAGATTACACTAAAGGGGCAGTCCAGTGACTCACAAGAATCCCTAATGGAAATAACACTGTAGAATTCTGGGACAGCTGTATGACTTTAAATGCGCTGTTTTTGAGATGTCACTAAAGTTTGGATAACAGGTCTCCAACTTATTTTCTACTGGAGTTAGAAGTGCTGTAGAAGAAAGACTGTAGTGAAGAAAATGCTGGATGCTACATATGTATTGTTTAACTTCTACAGTGAAAAGAAAAGTGAATGAAGTATAGCTCAGTGTAATACATTGGAATTTCTTGATTTTGTTTTCATAGTTTGCATACAACATTTTATTCTCTAGTTATGTTTCAGTTCTATGCACATGTGGTAGCTAACATAATACATTATTTACTACAAGTTAATACACTTTGTTATTTTAGATCAATTTAAAGATATGTTTTAATTAACCTTAACATACTGTCTTAGGCTACTGATATGCCATCTTGATGGGTTGTCAGAGGTCCTCAGTGATCAGTGTAAATAAATAAATGTTAACAGAATGATGTGAATAAATGACTCTAGAACAAGCGGGTGTCACTCTGCATCATGTGGAACTAAACAGCCCCCCAGCAGTGGCCTGTATTCATGGATGCCAAGGGAAGCCAGGCTTCCCCGAATATTTAACCAATAAATAAATACAAATTCTAAAATAATGTATCTTTCTCTCTGTTTTCATAATTTTCCGTCAATTCGCAAGTGGCTGAATCTCACCGGAGAAATCATCTGAGCGAGGGAAACAGCGCCCCTCTGTCAGCATGTAATTGATGCTGTCTGGACCAAAAAAGTATTAACGTGTTGCCTCTGTAGCATTTGATTGATTGATGCCAGCAAACGTTTGGAATCCCTTGATAAAAACGTTATAAAGGAATTAGCCAATCAGCGTTGAGCTGAGCTCAACTGTGGGTTGTCCAGGTGCCCCCCAAGGGAGGCTAGATTGGATTTGGCTTTAGACCAATCAAATCACTTCCTTTACAAAACGTCATTTTCAGAAACCCTTTTCTGTTTCTGGTCTGCTTGTGTTGATGTCCTGCAGTAGCTAGCTTGCTAAATCATCCATTTCTGAAGCCATGGATGGAGATGGGGATTTGGACTTGTGGTTTCTACTGAATTCTCTGTACCGACCAATTTTTTTTTTTTTTATGTAACCTTTATTTTATTATGAAGCCGATTCTGATCTAACCATGAATTAATATATTGTGCCACTGGCCTGAGATTATTGAAGTTCAGTATGTAGCCTAGATGTAACGTAGTAGAGTCACATTAACTAACTAGCTAGCTAGCTAACTTAGCTGGTTCATAGTTGCCCATGCGAGGAAGTCAGGCTAGCAAGCATTTTAACTAGGTAGCCTGTGACAACAAAAACTAAAAGTGTACTGTATGACAGAGCCATAGACCGTTTTGCCAACATGAAAGAGAGGAGGATAGCATTGGCGTTCAACTAGTCTATGAGTAGGGCGAGTAAAACAAAAAAACATTTACTTGCGTGCGCACACACACAGAAATCACTACCATCATGGACAGCCACATGATATTTAGCAACATTGATTGGACTAAATTGTTTTTGGTATCTTTAAGTTTGTTTTCAGTATATTCAACTGAGCATATATAGCCTTGTTGTTTAAATGTTTAAGTTGAAATGGTGCTGGAATAGCAGAGGCAGTGCTTCTGTTGTCTTTGTGCTGACTTGCGGTAACTCCATGGTTCTAAATCAGTAGTTGTTTAGAAAACTGTCGAAAACATTACCTTGCAGCACCATGCTGCAAGGGATGTAACTGCTTCTTCTTCTTCTTCTTCAATGGTACTATATTATGGCGGTCCGCAAACAAGTATTATAGGTGCATGCTGCCACCTACTGTAGCGGTGGTAAACTATAGAAAAATATCCATTGTATGAAAGGGGGTTAAAACGACATCATACAAAATACAGAAATAGACACAAACAAAAATTGTCACTTCCTTCAGTCACATTCCAGTCAAGTGACATCCCTGTGAGGGCTGAACATCCTTTGACAGGATTTCTTGCAATGCCTCAGCTGTAAACTTATTGACATCCAAAAAGCGTTTTGCTGCACTCACAATGATTCCAATTTTCTCTGATTTATTTTTCGTTTGTGCTGTGCAGTTTATGACCATTGCAATAAGTGCTACAAAGTCCATCTTTTTCACCTGTAAAATATCAGGATCCCTTGATGTGCAGTTTAATTTATTCCGCCACTGTGTGACTGTTGTCTTTTTGTTGTCACAGCCTTATTGTATATCACGGATGGGTTATAGAGCAAACAATGCAATTATCCCAACAAAGGTTGTAATATGGGTTACTTTACTGGCTTGGCTTGGCTTCCTCAGTGATGTTACCCACGCACCGCTACTGCCCCCCAGAGTAATGAAGATGGGGCAGAACTGGGAACTTGAAATCAAGTGAGTCTTCACATGCCCTTTCCTTCATAATATCATATTATTATAAGTCATATTATGTGAAACGCATCACAAGAAGTATCTGAATTTGACTGGAATTCCTACACAGCTAAACAATTTAGGCCTATTGGATTATACTCTATACTGTATCACAAAAAATGGTATGGGCCTGTTCACCATGTTCAGTATTGCATGACTAAATCAACTAAATGACTACGAACAGTGAAGATGACCTTAGGTTCTGGAAAATATATTTCACAGCGGTTTAGATGGTATAATGATTCTCTACACTATACTTGCTTGTTTTGTCACATAAACTGAAATTAAGCGAACTATTAGAATTTCAGCAACCAGGAAATTGCAGAGCGATTTCTGCATAGTGCATCTTTAAGTTTATGGCCCCGCCCATTTTATAATTATGCAGCTTGAGGAATGAGAGACTCAGACAACTGCCAAGTTTCACTTTCACTTTCAACAAGCGGAGAAGGCTGTTCAAATGCAATGGCAGCTCGCGTTTTCTTCACAATTGTGTTTGGGAGTTATTGTCTTGGTAAGTGTGCACATTTTCTTATCCCAAAATAGTGTATTGCTCAGTGCCTTTTTACATGGCTGGTGCCCCATGTCATTTTCAGCACAGAGGCTGGTTACCTAGGTTTTAGGAGGTTATTGGGGTAACTCAGCAATGTTACAAGTAGGGCTTAGAATAAGCACATATGTTTTGCTAGAGGCCTAATGGTACTGTAATAGCACTGTGTTGGCTAGCCTTCACTGGGAAACATGTGTGGGTAAAATCACTGCGGAAGCCAAGATAGAATGTGTTGTTATAATTGCGTTGTTTGCTCTATAAACTGTGAGTTCATATGCCTTGTGTGGGGATCTATTTTCTTATAACTAGATGTGATGCCTAGCTTAGAAAGAATACATTAATGATTAAACATAATAGGTTTGTGCTGTACTGATATAGATTGTTTAACATAACAAGCTGTGATTAATGTGAGGAACCGTTAAGGGGTAGGCTGAGACAGGCTTGTGACTCACACACACAGCCTCTTTGTTAAACCGCTCAAGGACATGTGTTCTGCTACAAAGAAGAACAAACTATGTCTGAGGTTGCTGACTCGAGACAAGTTGTAAAGATAACAACTAATGCCCGGCAACAGTGAAGCGCCAAGGGGCTGGCACCAGCCTGTGCGCCATCGATAGGTTGGGTAAGTTTAAACCACACCCAGCCTCTACTCTGACAGGCCCAGCAGGGAGCGGGAACTATCTCTGTCAGAGTATTTAAAGAAGAACTTATAACAATGGCTCAGTTCTCTGACTGCCCTGCGTGGTTTTTCAGTGGGCCCGTATATACGAACATCATATTTACCATTCAAGTGTTTGCATTAATTAAAATGCTAGTCTATTTTAGAAGACGTGTATTGACCTCTTTTTGTTCCTATACCAGATTTGAATTGACGCAACTTAACACTTGTGACCGTGATATAAAGGCCTAAGGCCGACACAATAAGAAGACAGTGGCAGAATAAATTCAACCACACCTTTGTTTCATCACAAAACCAGAGAGCAACCTCTGTCTGGTGAAGTCCACAAAGCATATTGCGTGTAACAAACAGTTACATGACCTACAGCATGGTCAAGCAAGTTAATGTTTCCGACATTTTCGGACCACTAAACAACTATTGATTTAGAACCACAGAGAATTACCGCTAGTTGCAAAGAAAACAGGAGACGTTGTATTCCTACAAGATGGCGTATTGAATACAAAGCGGTACAAATCACCTCAAGATAAAAACATAATATTCAATATCAGTAAGTTAGACTAAATATTAGCACTTCATATATTCGAGGGTAATAACATTCAATCTGGATAATAACACAAAACAAATTATAAGGCTAGAGAAATGTATCGACAAAATATTACAACAACACGCAACACCCAAACATGACGGAAGATAAACGAGGAGAATCAATCTCCAAGAGAAAACGCGACTACTAGACTGATATGGATGATTTACGCTTTTCACCACTGGGACTGGTAAGTGTGGAAAGTGACCTGTTGAAGTCGATAAATGACAAACTGGGCATACTAGAGTTGGTCAGTAATGATGTAAAAGAGTTGAAGGCGAGTCTTGAAATGAGTGACGGAAGAGCTGCGATAATGTGACCGCTCTCCCTCGCCCTCCATTTGGAAAATCTGACCATAACTCTATCCTCCTGATTCCTGCTTATAAGCTAAAACTAAAGCAGAAAGCACCAGTGACTCGGTTAATAAAAAAGTGGTCAGATGACGCAGATGCTAAGCTACAGGACTGTTTTGCTAGCACAGACTGGAACATGTTCCGGGATTCTTCAGATAGCATTGAGGAGTCACTGGCTTCACACATCAGTCACTGGCTTCATCAATAAGTGCATCGATGATGTCGTCCCCACAGTGACAGTACGTACATACCCCAACCAGAAGCCATGGATTACAGGAAACATCCGCACTGAGCTAAAGGGTAGAGCTGCCGCTTTCAAGGAGCGGGACTCTAACCCGGACGCTTATAAGAAATCCTGCTATGCCCTCCGACGAACCATCAAACAGGCAAAGAGTCAATACAGGACTAAGATTGAATCGTACTACACCGGCTCTGACGCTCGTCGGATGTGGCAGGGCTTGAAAACTATTACAGACTACAAAGGGAAGCACAGCCGCGAGCTGCCCAGTGACACAAGACTTCCAGACGAGCTAAACCACTTCTATGCTCGCTTCGAGGCAAGCAACACTGAAGCATGCATGAGAGCACCAGCTGTTCCGGATGACTGTGATCGCGCTCTCCGTAGCCGATGTGAGTAAGACTTTTAAGCAGGTCAACATTCACAGACGGATTACCAGGACGTGTACTCCGAGCATGTGCTGACCAAATGGCAAGTGTCTTCACTGACATATTTCAACACGTCGCTGACTGAGTCTGTAATACCAACATGTTTCAAGCAGACCACCATAGTCCCCGTGCCCAAGGACTCTAAGATAACCTGCCTAAATGACTACCGACCCGTGGCACTGACGTCTGTAGCCATGAAGTGCTTTGAAAGGCTGGTCATGGCTCACATCAACACCATTATCCCGGAGACCCTGGACCCACTCCAATTTGCATACCGCCCCAACAGATCCACAGATGATGCAATCTCTATTGCGCTCCACACTGCCCATTCCCACCTGGACAAGAGGAACACCTACGTGAGAATGCTATTCATTGACTACAGCTCAGCATTCAACACCATAGTGCCCTCAAGGCTCATCACTAAGCTAAGGATCCTGGGACTAAACACCTCCCTCTGCAACTGGATCCTGGACTTCCTGACGGGCCGCCCCCAGGTGGTAAGGGTAGGTAACCACACATCTGCCACACGGATCCTCAACACAGGGGCCCCTCAGGGGTGCGTGCTCAGTCCCCTCCTGTAGTCCCTGTTCACCCATGACTGCATGGCCAGGCACGACTCCAACACCATCATTAAGTTTGCCGACGACACAACAGTGGTAGGCCTGATCACCGACAATGATGAGACAGCCTATAGGGAGGAGGTCAGAGACCTGGCCGTGTGGTGCCAGGATAACAACCTCTCCCTCAACGTGACCAAGACAAAGGAGATGATTGTGGATTACAGGAAAAAAAAGAGGACTGAGCATGCCCCCATTCTCATCGACGGGGCTGTAGTGGAACAGGTTGAGAGCTTCAAGTTCCTTGGTGTCCACATCATCAACGAACTATCATGGTCCAAACACACCAAGGCAGTCGTGAAGAGGGCATGACAAAGCCTATTCCCCCTCAGGAGACTGAAAAGATTTGGCATGGGTCCTCAGATCCTCAAAAAATTATACAGCTGCACCATCGAGAGCATCCTGACTGGTTGCATCACCGCCTGGTATGGCAACTGCTTGGCCTCCGACCGCAAGGCACTACAGAGGGTAGTGCGTACGGCCCAGTACATCACTGGGGCCAAGCTTCCTGCCATCCAGGACCTCTATACCAGGCGGTGTCAGAGGAAGGCCCTCAAAATTGTCAAAGACTCCAGCCACCCTAGTCATAGACTGTTCTCTCTGTTACCGCACGGCAAGCGGTACAGGAGTGCCAAGTCTAGGTCCAAAAGACTTCTCAACAGCTTCTACCCCCAAGCCATAAGACTCCTGAACAGCTAATCATGGCTACCCAGACTATTTGCACTGCCCCCCACCCCATCTTTTTACGCTGCTGCTACTCTGTTAATTATTTATGCATAGTCACTTTAACTCTACCCACATGTACAGTGTATATACATGTTTGACGGTGGGGATGGTGTTCTTGGGGTCATAGGCAGCATTCCTCCTCCTCCAAACACGGCGAGTTGAGTTGATGCCAAAGACCTCCATTTTGGTCTCATCTGACCACAACACTTTCACCCAGTTCTCCTCTGAATCATTCAGATGTTCATTGGCAAACTTCAGACGGCCCTGTATATGTGCTTTCTTGAGCAGGGGGACCTTGCGGGCGCGGCAGGATTTCAGTCCTTCACAGCGTAGTGTGTTACCAATTGTTTCTTGGTGACTATGGTCCCAGCTGCCTTGAGATCATTGACAAGATCCTCCTGTGTAGTTCTGGGCTGATTCCTCACCGTTCTCATGATCATTGCAACTCCAAGAGGTGAGATCTTGCATGGAGCCCCAGGCCGAGGGAGATTGACAGTTATTTTGTGTTTCTTCCATTTGCGAATAATCGCACCAACTGTTGTCACCTTCTCACCAAGCTGCTTGCCGATGGTCTTGTAGCCCATTCCAGCCTTGTGTAGGTCTACAATCTTGTCCCTGACATCATTGGAGAGCTCTTTGGTCTTGGCCATGGTGGAGAGTTTGGAATCTGATTGATTGATTGCTTCTGTGGACAGGTGTCTTTTATACAGTTAACAAACTGAGATTAGGAGCACTCCCTTCAAGAGTGTGCTCCTAATCTCAGCTTGTTACCTGTATAAAAGACACCTGGGAGCCAGAAATCTTTCTGATTGAGAGGGGGTCAAATACTTATTTCCCTCATTAAAATGCAAATCAATTCATAACATTTTTGACATGCGTTTTTCTGGATTTTTTTGTTGTTATTCTGTCTCTCACTGTTCAAATAAACCTACTGTCACGCCCTGGCTCTGGGGACTCTAATATGTTGAGCCAGGGTGTGTAAAATCTATGTGTGTTGTTCTAGGTTTCACTTTCTAGTATTGTTGTTCTATGTTGGCCAGTGTGGTTCTCAATCAGAGGCAACGTGATTCAGCTGTTGATTGTTGTCTCTGATTGAGAACCATACTTTAGCAGCCTGTTTCCCCACAGAGTTTGTGGGATCTTGTTTCTAGTCGGTTGTGTTAGACCGTGAACTGTCACGTTTTCGTTTTGTTGGTTTTGATCGTGTCTCTAATAAAGAGTATGTTTGCCTGCAACGCTGCGCCTTGGTCCTCCTCTCTCACCGGCGATCGTGACAGAGGATCCCACCAAGACTGGACCAAGCAGCAAGTCCAGGAGCCAGCGCCTGAGAGATCTCTAGTGGATCTCCTTCGCCTCCTCGACTGGGTCAAGCCATGTGAGGAAGAGAGGGGCCTGACGTGGAGGCAGAAGGGCGAAAGGCTGGCGAGAAGCATGGAGACCTGGTCCACGGGTAGGAGTGAAGCCCATCAATTTTTTAGGGGGGGCTAACGCCGTGGACGACGGGGCAGCAGGAGGCCGCCAGGTTACGGGAGTCACTGGTCACCAGGGGGAAGGAGGATGTAGAGGCACGGCGAGAGGTACTGGCGTGTGTTGCCAGTCCGGTCCGGCCTGTTCCTGATCCCCACGTAGGGCCAGTGGTGTGTGTTCCCAGTACGGTCCGGCCTGTTCCTGCCACTCGCACTAAGTCTACGGTGCGCATCGCCAGCTCGGCCCGGCCTGTTCCTGCTCCCCGCACCAAGTCTGTGGTGCGCGTCGCCAGCCCAGTCCGGCCCATTCCTGCTCCCCGCACCAAGTTAGTGGTGCGTTTCATCAGCCCTGTCCAGCCCGTTCCTGCTCCCCGCACCAAGTCAGTGGTGCGCGTCGTCAGCCCGGTCCGGCCCATTCCTGCTCCCCGCACCAAGTCAGTGGTGCGTTTCGTCAGCCCAGCTCGGCCCGTTCCTGCTCCCCGCACCAAGTCAGTGGTGCGCTTCGTCAGCCCGGCACGGCCCGTTCCTGCTCCCCGCACCAAGTCAGTGGTGCGCTTCGTCAGCCCGGTCCGGCCCGCTCCTGCTCCCCGCACCAAGTCAGTGGTGCGTTTCGTCAGCCCGGCTCGGCCCGCTCCTGCTCCCCACACCAAGCCAGTGGTGAGCGTCGTCAGTCCGGCACGGCCCGTGCCTGTTCCACCGGTGGCTGGTCCGGCACCGGTCAGATGCTTCACGCCGGAGCTAGAGCAATCTGCTCCACCAGTGTGCAGTCCAGCTCCGGCCAGCGGGGCCAGACCGGACCAGGGGTACTTTGGGGGGTTGGAGAGGGAGCGGGGATCAGGCCCGGAGCCGGATCCGCCGCCTAAGCGGAGTGCCCACCCGGTCCCTCCTCTGTGGTATTTGGTGGGCGCGGTCGGAGTCCGCGCCTTTAGGGGGGGGTACTGTCACGCCCTGGCTCTGGGGACTCTAATATGTTGAGCCAGGGTGTGTAAAGTCTATGTGTGTTGTTCTAGGTTTCACTTTCTAGTATTGTTGTTCTATGTTGGCCAGTGTGGTTCTCAATCAGAGGCAACGTGATTCAGCTGTTGATTGTTGTCTCTGATTGAGAACCATACTTTAGCAGCCTGTTTCCCCACAGAGTTTGTGGGATCTTGTTTCTAGTCGGTTGTGTTAGACCGTGAACTGTCACGTTTTCGTTTTGATCGTGTCTCTAATAAAGAGTATGTTTGCCTGCAACGCTGCGCCTTGGTCCTCCTCTCTCACCGGCGATCGTGACACCTACCATTAAAATTATAGACTGATCATTTCTTTGTCAGTGGGCAAACGTACAAAATCAGCAGGGGATCAAATACTTTTTTCCCCCACTGTATACATTACTATTACTGAATTTCCACGTGGGCGAGGATATTGGAAATGTAATCAAAGCCTATTGGATGATAACTTGTTTTTAACTAGGACAGAGGAATTTATAACTGATTTTTTTCCGACATAACATAGGTACAGCAAATCCCCTTATTGTATGGGACACCTTTAAATGTGCCTTTAGATGCCATGCAATTCAGTACTCATCTCAAAACCAAAAGCAATTTAGGTCAAAAGAGTCCATACTAACAAAGGAAATAGAATGTCTAACAGAACAGATAGATGGCAATAAAAACTGTAACATAGAGGCTCAGAATCAATTGGAGGAAAAACAAAAATAAATGGAGAAACTTATTCAAGAAAGATCAAGTGTAATATATTATAAAAAATAAAGCAAACTGGATGGAATATGGGGAAAAATGCACCAAATTCTTTTTTAATCTTCAACATAGGAATGCTACCAAAAATATTTTACTGAAACTGGTAACAAATGACGGAGTCACCCATGATTCACCAAATTATATTTTGAAGGAGGAAACAAAGTACTTTAAGCATATATTTTCGTTTCAGTCGCCTCCATCTCCTCTAACTGAATCTAATTGTAGAGATTTTTTTCTATTGATAATGTAAAATTAACAGCCATACAGAAAGACTCATGTGGAGGTGAAATTACAGAGGAGGAACTTCTGGATGCAATTAAAGACTTTAAGTCCGGAAAAAGTCCAGGGTTGGATGGCATACCAGTCGAGGTATACCAAACCTTTTTTGATTTACTCAGAGGACCGTTATTAGCATGTTTTAACCACTCCTATGTAAATGGTAGATTATCTGACACTCAAGAAGAAGGTCTGATTTAATTATTACTGAAACAGGATACAAGTGGAAAATATAAAGATCCAGTCCATTAAAAAAATTGGAGGCCCCTTACACTTCAGTGTTGTGATGCAAAAATTCTAGCAAAATGTATAGCGCATAGAATTAAAAAGGTATTGTCGGACATTATTCATTCTAATCAGACAGGTTTTTTTACATGGACGATACATTGGAGATAATATAAGGCAAGTACTGGAAACAATAGAACACTATGAAAAATCTGGGAAACCAGGCCTGCTATTCATAGCAGACTTCGAAAAGGCATTTGATAAAGTACGACTGGGGTTTATATGTAAATGCTATAAATGCCTGGAGCATGTCAATTTTGGAGAATCTCTTATAAATTGGGTTAAAATCATGTATAGGAATCCTGGGTGTAAAATAGTAAATAATGGCTATTTCTCAGAAAGTTTTAAACTGTCAAGAGGAGTGAAACAAGGTTGTCCACTATCGGCATATCTATTTATTATGGCCATCGAGATGTTAGCTATTAAAATTAGATCCAACAATAATATCAAGGGATTAGTAATTCAGGGCTTAAATATTATGTATTGGATCACTAAAAAATACAATTTTTACATGACCATGTAGTTTACCAATAAAATGGTCTGATGGTGATGTGGATATACTCGGAATACATATCCCAAATGAAATAAATTATCTCACTCCAATAAAATTTTTATAGAAAGTTAGCAAAAATAGATAAGATCTTGCAACCATGGAATGGAAAATACCTGTCAATCTGTGGAAAAATCACTCTGAGTAACTCTTTAGTATTATTCCAGTTTAACTATTTGCTTATGGTCTTGCCTACGCCTAGCGAACAGTTTTTTAAATTATATGAGAAAAAAATATTCCATTTTATTTGGAACGGCAAGCAAGACAAAATTTAACGGGCCTATTTATATAATGAATATGAATTCGGAGGACAGAAATTATTAAATATTAAAGCATTAGACCTATCACTAAAAGCTTCAGTCATACAAAAGTTATACTTAAATCCGAACTGGTTCTCTAGCAAATTAGTAAGATTGTCTCACCCAATGTTCAAGAATGGCCTTTTTCCCTTTATTCAGATTACACCTCTCACTTTCAGTTATTTGAAAAGGAAATAATCTACCAAATATCACTATTTCTAAAACAAGCCATAGAAAGTTGGTTGCAATTTCAATTTAATACTCCAGAAACGACAGAACAAATAATGCAACAAATATTGTGGTTAAACTCAAATATACTAATTGATAAACATTTACTTTTTTGACAAAATGTTTAAAAAAGGTATAATCTTCGTAAATGATATCATCGGTAGGACTGGTGGAGTTATGTCGCACATGCAGCTAACAAAAACATATGGAAATGTCTGCTGTAGTGTATTAAGATTATGACGTTGTTAATGTTTTTAAGTGGAACCGGAGAGGATGTTTATTTTAGTGTCAGAGGGAATGGTTTTAGTGTGACACCCCGGATAGGACAGAGAAGTCTGTGTGTTGTAGAGAGGGGATTGGACAGTAGAGGGAGCCACCCCTATCTTGGGAAGATTATATATACTGGGTAAAAACGACGAAGAGGTTAGAGCGGCCATTGCAATCTGGGACGCCGTTCTCCGGGTGTCATGACATCTGTAACTTATGCTGAAAGCTTGTGATATGAATAAAACTTATGATCAAGGTTCAGTATGAGCGGACTCCTTTGTTTATCAGCAATGACTAGCAACATTTACTCGATACTACAAATGGCGTCACGAAAAGGGAGGGTCTGCATCTCTTCTTTGTTCCATTCAAGCGCCAAGCTAACTCGTTCTGAAGTCATGGCCAGATAAGGGTGAGTTTTTTTTTCTCACCGCTTTGGGAGTTTGTTAGTTTGGATGCTATTTGAGTGTGCACTGGAGAGATGTACCGTTAGGACCAATGTGTGTTGCGTTATTGCTGAGAACTGGGGGTCTGGCTAATCATTATAAATTTTTTTGCACTGGTAAACAGCGCAAAAGGGGGGAGAGCCTATAGATTGGCTATAGAGATATGTTGCTTGAATAGGAAGTCAAGAACAATCGATGGAAGTGAATAAGGCCAAGATATGTATACAAGTTAGGACATTGTGGATTTGATAAGCCCTCGGAACGAGGCGACCCCAGACGGGTGGGCCATAAATCCTGGTAACGCGTTAGGTGTTTTCAGGTCAGTCTAGGACTGGAGTTTGGTTATAGATTTATTGTAAGTTGCTGCTCATCTTCTATCCGACGGGGTATCTGCTTGGGGGGACCTCTCATAAAATATCCAGAACTCACGGCAGCCTAAAGTTAGGAACAAGGAAAAAGTAATTTAAGGCGCAATGTCGGGTGCATTGTTTCATGCCGCATGGTACATAAAGGCTAATGCTAATGCTAAATGCTAATATGCTGCATGCTAACATGTGACCTTAGAGGCCCACTGCGATGGAATAAAGCCTCTTAAATTATGTGTAGAATTTACGTTCTATGCTGTGTGAGCTCTGTTAAATGTTGTTTGACTATGAGGGGAAAACGGAGGTACAGCAGGACTGTTAACTGTCTGTTTGGGTTGGGGAGAGAGCTAAGAATCTCCCTTCCACGGTGAAATCGTATGGTTAAATGCAATGCGCATGCGTGTGATTTTACTAAACTACAACACGTTTGATTTTACTGCACTAGATTACGACACGTGTGATTTTACGGCACTAGATTTTGACACGTTTGATTTTACGGCACTAAAACTACAACACGAGGGATTTTACTAAAACTACAACACGGGGGATTTTGGGTAAATCGGTCATACTTCTGTTACACTGCAAGGGGGGAAACAGACACAGACAAAGAGAAGAGATTTGAACACGAATGGAATCTTCTGGTTGTTACATCGGCTGTTGTTTGAAGATGAAACTGTTTTTGTGACCTATTGAATTGATAAATGAGAGAGAGATGTTGACGGATTAAAAATAAAAATAATTAAATAAATGAATAAAATAAAAAATGTTATTGAGCTATTTGAATGCGATTCCTGAGTTAATTCTTAGAGCGAATGTGACTGGAGGAATATTGAATGGTTGAAGTGACTCAGTGATTGCATAAACTACTAAAATCTTGTCTGTTTCTATGCTCTTTTGTCATATGAGAGGAAATAGGAACGATGGGATGAGAGGAGAGAGAGAGAAAGAAAGAGAGGTGCTGACGTGTACATCACGTGACAAGGAGAGGATCGAGTCAAAAGGTTTTGATGCTGTTCTGTTTACAAAATCTTCCCCTACAGGATATTTGATGTTATGACAATTTCACAGAGGCTTGGCAAAATACTCATTCATTAAAAATTGCATGTTGGAGTTTCTGTGCATCAGTTGGTTTGATTACAGTTCTGTTGGGAATCGAGTACTGACATTGTTCTGTAAAATTAAGATAATTGGGTGCTTATAAAGCAAGGGGGTTTATGGGTATTGTAGTGGTGTAGGATTAGAAATCTTTGTTTTTTGGGATTGCTCTGAAGTTGACTACATACATTTACTTTCCGGATGGGTTGTGGTAAGATAGCCACTAATTGATAAATTGGTAAAATAGGATATAGAAATAAAAAATTGTTTTTGATTATTCATAATTTTTAATTGATTTTTTTAATTGATTTTTTATTTTAATTAAAAATATTTTGTTGAATAAATTTTTTTAATAGAATTTTTAATATTCATATTTTTGTTGATTGATTTAAAAAAAATTGTTGTTTAGTTTATATTAATAATTAAAGGGGGAAGCCATAGGCTATATAGTCTAAAATAAAATAATTCACAATAAAGGAATATAAAAGGGTTGTTACAATGGGGAAAAACGACATCAAGGCTATGAAGGTAATTACACCTGTTGATATAGTTGAAAATATTAAACGTTGCAATACTATTAACTAAAGGGTATCTGGAAAAGGGAATAAAAGTTGGCCTGACATTGAACAAACCATAGCTAGTAGAGGGAATCTTAACCCTGACGTCATCAACATAATGAAAGGGCTTCTGTCAGACAAGATGGCGTATTGAATAGAAATCGGTACAAAACACCTCAAGATAAAAACATAATATTCAAAATCAGTAAGTTAGACTAAATATTAGCATTTCATATATTCGCAGTTAATATAATTCAATCTGGATAATAACAGAAATAAGATCATAAGGCTAGAGAAATATATCGACAAATATTACTACAACAAGCAACACCCAAACATGACTGAAGACAAGCGTGGAGAGCCGATCCCCAAAAGGAAACGCGACTCATCGACTGATACAGATGATATATGCTTTTCACCACTGGGTATGGTAAGTGTGGAAAGCGACCTGTTGAAGTCGATAAATGACAAATTGGGCATATTAGAATTGGTCAGTAAAGACGTAAAAGAGTTGAAAGCGAGTCTTCAAATGAGTGACGAAAAAGCTTTGGTAATGGAGAAAGAAACCAAAGAAATAAAAGTGACAGTCTCTAAAATGGAAACGGACGTTAGGGAATTAAAAAAGGAGAACAATCTTCTGAGAGAAGCCTTACTAGACATCCAAACTAGATCGATGAGGGAAAATCTAGTACTTACGGGTATTCAGGAAAAGGAGGGAGAAATAACAGAGAATATTATGAAGGACTTCCTGCATACAGCGCTACAAATCCCACTCGAGGCTGTCGATAAAATCCAACTCGAACGTGTACATCGTTTCGGAAAAAGAGGACAGAAATATGAGCGCCCAATCGTTGCCAAATTTGCTTTTTTTAAGGATAAAGCTATGGTGAAAAGCCTGGGAAAAAGACTTGCTGGCACGAAAATAGGCATGAATGATCAGTTCCCGAAGGAGATTGTAGAAAGGCGCAAAGTTCTGTATCCAATCTTCAAGGAAAACAGATTAAAAGGGAAACGTGTTGCACTAGTGGTGGGTAAATTATATATTGATAACCAAATGTTCAGAGACACAAAGACTACTCCATGGCTATTCTAAAAGTTGTAATAGAGGAGTCAAATATTGGAGCACCTGATACTAGCAATGATAGGGATTGTAATATTAAATAACATTTATAGTAAGTATAGTATTTTATAAATGGATAAAACGATATAACAAGCAGAATAATACATCTTTAAATACAAATAATTAGAACATGGCTTTTTTGGCGGGAGGTTGTTGTTTTGGCGGATGGTTGTTGTGGTTGGTCCTGTGTTCTCTCTGGCGTCCTTTCCCCCTTGCGGCAGATGTGGATGCGGGTGCGTTTGCACGCTCGGCCCATTTCTTCCGCAGTCAACCATGTGGTGTGCATTTTTGTGTTTGAAAAGGTGCGGCGTTAAGTGAGTGAGAGGGGAAATGGTTGCATATCCCAGAGCCGACCGGGGGTCTATGAACAGGGGTAGTGAGAGAGAGAGCTTTCAATTTTGTGTAGATGAGGGATATACATATTTAAATATAGTATACATCTAATCTAATTATTCATTGTCCTATCATGATGGAAAGATCCCTAACCCTATAACCTGGACACCCACCTGAGCGACCCATACACCAAAGAGAAGTTCCCATCTATTTTATGGACCTGCTGTGAATATGCAGCCTAAACAGAGAAATAAATGCGGTCAGAGACCTACTTGAGCAGCACCGCCCCCTCAAGATTCTGAGCCTGCCTGACAGGGTTGGTCCTACAAAGCCAGAGCCCCCTGATGGGAGAGCATAATATACAAGGAAATTCTCAAAGCTGCTAATGAGAACCTTGACGACCTTTTACCTAGCTGGTGGGGATTCCGGTGGGGTACGCCCACCCAGGTAGTGGCAGTGCTGGCAACACTGGCTGCAGTAACCCATGGGGAGGGGGTCACACTCGGACAATCAGAGAGGGGGTTTATCATTGTGGCCCAGGTGGCACAAAATAATCAAAGGTCTGACCGCATGGAGATGCTTGGGAAAATGGTTACAACAGGGGATCAGAGTGTTTGTGTCTCAGGTGAAGAGGGTGGATCTGATCTCCATCACCTAGGACTTGACATAGATTAAGTAGATTAATCAAATCTCACATTGTTATCAATTTCTGCTCAATCTGCATGCTTTCTCAATCAGCTTTAACTGTATGTGCACTCGTAGATCAAGTTATTTCTCGAGTTGGGCTCTGGGATATAACAGCCGTTGAGTATCGGATTTTTATGGTGGATTGTGGAGGAGGGGGGCTGAGTGTGTTGGAGTATGTGAGTATGTGCGTGTGTGCTTGTCTGGCATCTGTTGTGGGGGGGTGGGGATGTTGGGGGGGGGGTATGGGATGGACCGCAGGAATTATTTGCTAGGATAATAATTGCTTGTCAATGAATTAAATGTAATACAATGGCAATCCGGGTTATATGTTAGAATCCTATGCGTGAACTGCCGACATTATTACGCATATTAATTGATAATGATGGAAAATAGGATATGCATAATTAAAAAAATAATAATAGTTATATAGATATATATATATATATAGAGGTGAAAGCATTGGAAATGCTTTTGGCGGTTAACCTGCTTCTGTTTTGTGGGTGGCACTGTGTGCTGTTTTCGATGGATGGGTCCTGGCCTCTCGGGGCCTTAGGGATACGGAGGGACGTGGGTGGGATGCTGATCACTGGGATGACGGCTCAACTTGGGATGGGGAGGGGCTTTAGCGGGGGAATCAGTGGAGAACAATTGTAGGGTTACTCCGTAGCAATGCAAATATCACGGTACAGCTATATGGACACTCAATCATTACGCTATTTTTTATTGGTAAATTTACAAACATATATAATGATAAATAAACTTGAAACTTGTATCTCATTATGGTGTATGGTGAAATAAGTATAGCCAGTTATAATTGTAATGGCTTAGCTGATAATAACAAAAGAAGAACAATATTTACATGGCTCAAAGAGAAGGAATATAATATCTATTGTATACAGGAAACTCATTCAACAATTCGAGATGAAGTAGCGTGGAAAAAATTATGGGGGGGGGGAAATATACTTCTCCCATGGGCAAAGAAATTCAAAAGGGGTGATGATATTAATTAATAGTAATTTCGATCCGAATGTGCAAATTGTCCAAATAGATACGCAAGGTAGATGGATTATTTTAAATATGGTATTGGACCATAAACAGATATGGCTCATTAACCTTTACGGACCAAATAATGATGATCCACAATTCTTTGACAATATATATAATAAATTATCAAGCCTGCAAGCAACTCAAGACAATATTATTATGGTGGGGGATTATAATACTGTTTTAAATAGCTCAATGGACCGAAAAGGAAATCACACCACAAACAATCACCCACATGCTCTTAAGGAAATTGTGAATGTCATGGATACATTAGAACTAGTAGATATATGGAGGCTTAAATATGCTGATCTAGTGAGATATACATGGCGGAGACTGAATCAAGCTAGTCGTCTTGACTTCTTTCTTATCTCATTCTCGTTGGCACCAAAAGTAAAAAAAAGTGTTGATAGGGGACAGAATGCGTTCGGACCATCATATAATAGGCATATACATTACTCTGACTGAATTTCCACGTGGGCGAGGATATTGGAAATTTAATCAAAGCCTATTGGATGATAATTTATTTATAATTAGAACAAAGGAATTTATAACTGACTTTTTCCAACATAACATAGGTACAGCGAATCCCCTTATTGTATGGGACACCTTTAAATGTGCCTTTAGAGGCCATGCAATTCAGTACTCATCTTGAAAACAAAAGCAATTTAGGTCAAAAGAGTTTATACTAAGAAAGGAAATAGAAAGTCTAACAGAACAGATAGATGGCAATAAAAACTGTAACATAGAGGCTCAGAATAAATTAGAGGAAAAACAAAAAGAAATGGAAAAACTTATTCAAGAAAGATCAAGTGTAATATATTATAAAAATAAAGCAAACTGGATGGAATATGGGGAAAAATGCACAAAATTCTTTTTTAATCTTCAACATAGGAATGCTACCAAAAAGAACTTAATGAAACTGGTTACAATTGACGGAGTCACCCATAATTCACCTAATGATATTTTGAAGGAAGAAACAAAGTATTTTAAGCATATGTTTTCTTTTCAGTCGCCTCCATCTCCTCTAACTGAAGCTAATTGTAGAGATTTATTTTCTATTGATAATGTCAAATTAACAGCCACACAGAAAGACTCATGTGAAGGTGAAATTACAGAGGAGGAACTTCTGGATGCAATTAAAGACTTTAAGTCCGGGAAAACTCCAGGGTTGGATGGCATACCAATCGAGGTATACCAAACCTTTTTTGATATACTAAGAGGACCGTTATTAGCATGTTTTAACCACTCCTATGTAAATGGTAGATTATCTGACACTCAAGAAGAAGGTCTGATCTCATTATTACTGAAACAGGATACAAGTGGAAAATATAAAGATCCAGTCCATTTACAAAATTGGAGGCCCCTTACACTTCAGTGTTGTGATGCAAAAATCCTAGCAAAATGTATAGCGCATAGAATTAAAAAGGTATTGTCGGATATTATTCATTCTAATCAGACAGGTTTTTTACATGGAAGATACATTGGAGATAATATAAGGCAAGTATTGGAAACAATAGAACACTATGGAAAATATGGGAAACCAGGCCTGCTATTCATAGCAGACTTCGAAAAGGCATTTGATAAAGTTCGACTGGAATTTATATATAAATGCCTGGAGCATTTCAATTTTGGAGAATCTCTTATAAAATGGGTCAAAATCATGTATAGTAACCCTAGGTGTAAAATAGTAAATAATGGCTATTTCTCAGAAAGTTTTAAACTGTCAAGAGGAGTGAAACAAGGTTGTCCACTATCGGCATATCTATTTATTGTGGCCATCGAGATGTTAGCTATTAAAATCAGATCCAATAATAATATCAGAGGATTAGAAATACAGGGCTTAAAAACAAAGGTGTCATTGTACGCAGATGATTCATGTTTTCTTTTAGATCCACAACTAGAATCCCTCCACAGCCTCATAGAGGATCTAGATACATTTTCTAACCTCTCTGGATTAAAACCAAATTATGACAAATGTACTATATTACGTATTGGATCACTAAAAAATACAATTTTTACATTACCATGTAGTTTACCAATAAAATGGTCTGATGGTGATGTGGATATACTCGGAATACATATCCCAAAGGAAATAAATGATCTCACTTCAATAAATTTTAATAGAAAGTTAGCAAAAATAGATAAGATCTTACTACCATGGAAAGGAAAATACCTGTCAATTTGTGGAAAAATCACCCTGATTAACTCTTTAGTATTATCCCAGTTTACCTATTTGCTTATGGTCTTGCCTACGCCTAGCAAACAGTTTTTTAAATTATATGAGAAAAAAATATTCAATTTTATTTGGAACGGAAGCCAGACAAAATTAAAAGAGCATATTTATATAATGAATATGAATTCGGAGGACAGAAATTATTAAATATTAAAGCATTAGACCTATCACTAAAATCTTCAGTCATCCAAAAGTTATACTTAAATCCGAACTGGTTCTCAAGCAAATTAGTAAGATTGTCTCACCCACTGTTCAAGAAAGTCCTTTTTCCCTTTAATCAGATTACAACCTCTCACTTTCAGTTATTTGAAAAGGAAATAATCTCCCAAATGTCACTATTTCTAAAACAAGCCATAGAAAGTTGGTTGCAATTTCAATTTAATCCTCCAGAAACGACAGAACAAATAATGCAACAAATATTGTGGTTAAATTCAAATATACAAAGGGACAAAAAACCTTTATTTTTTGACAGAATGTTTAAAAAAGGTATAATCTTCGTAAATGATATCATCGGTAGGACTGGTGGAGTTATGTCGCACATGCAGCTAACAAAAACATATGGAAATGTCTGCTCTACCCAAAATTACAACCAAATAATTGCAGCCTTACCGCAAAAGTGGAAGAGGAATGTTGAAGGGGGAGAAAGTAAGGAACTTGTCTGTCGGCCTTGCATTAAAGAACATAATTGGTTAAGGAAAACTGTGATAAATAAAAAAGTATATCAGTTTCACTTAAGGACCAAAGGATTGACAGCCGTCCCATATAGATTGCAAAATAGTTGTGAAGAGATCTTTGACGTACCGATCCCATGGCATAGTGTTTATGAACTGACACGCAAAACGACACCGGATTCAAAAATTAGAATCTTTCAATTTAAATTATTATATAAAATTCTTGCTACCAATAGAATGTTATTTATATGGGGGATACAATCTTCCCAGCTCTGCAGATTTTGCTGTGAAGAGATAGAATCATTAGATCATTTGTTTTGGTTCTGTCCATTTGTAGCTTGTTTTTGGACACAGGTCCAGGAATGGCTAAAGGATTGCAATATTTACCTGGAACTAACCTTGCAGATAGCATTACTGGGTGATCTGAAAAGTCATAGTCAATCAATCAATAATATAATAATACTTTTAGCAAAAATGTTTATTTTTAATTCACAATCTGTAGAAGCAATGAGAATAGAAAGGTTCAGAACTTTTGTAAAACATCACAGTACGGTTGAAATATATATGGCAAATAGAAATCCTATATGGATGGTGTTAAGAGATAGATGGGAGGTATTGAATAGAGTTGAAGAATGGGACTAATAACAAATAACAACAAATAATAACAAAGATAGCTAATAATGTAAGCATACTGTGTCCATAATAAGTATATAGGTTGTATGTTGGGAGCTTTTGGGAAAGAGCACAGTTAGAAAGATATGGCATTTAGAAGCAAACCGGATGGACATCATGAAAATGATCGGAAAGGTTGAGAGTAGATGAAGTTCAGGAGCAAAAAAATAAATAAATATATATATATATAGAATTATTGTAAAATTAACTCTGTCCATAAGGTGTAGATAGTAAGTATAGACCGGAAGTAGAGGCCTGGGCGTTGTTGTTCACTAATTTATTCCAAGTAGGGAAAGGATGGTGGGGTTGAAAAGTAATAAAGGGGAATATATATATAAAAAATATTTAAAAAACTTGGGGGATTGGAAGTGATGCAGACAATTACATTGATAGAAGATACAATCTATCTGCAATATTAAGCTGATCCATCCCCCCCCAAAAAAAAAAAAAAAAAAAAAAGGGCTTCTGTCAATTCATTAAGCAGCTCAAAAGAAGGGGAAAAAAGGGAACTACGTAAAGAAAAGAGACAGAGAGCTGGGTGTTCTTAAGTTGTCCTTCATTCTCAAACAAAAACTGATAAAAGATTCCAGCGATAAGATAAACAAAGGTATAGAGAAAATGCTAAAGGAAGAGAAGGCGACAGAAAAACTAATGGCAGAAGTTAGTACACCTTTCTCACATACGGATTCAGCAAAAAGACCCCCACCTTATGAGAAGGAAGTAGAGCTTAGGGATGTTTATCCTCAGCTTCCAGTGATCATCCAGGAGGGTGATTATTGCATCAGAGATGAAGATGAACGAATAATAGATAGAGGACAAGCAGAAACGACAATAAAAATGAATCCAAAACTCCAGAAGTAAGAAAAAACTGAGATGTCTGGAAACTAAGAGAAGAATGAGGTTCGGAAAGATGAAGATAAAGATGAAGATACAGAAGAGAAGAAAAACTGCTGAGAAAAGAATCCCAAGAATTGGAGGAGAAGAATACATTGAGGCCAAGGAAAAAGGCCACTAGTAAGAAGATGATGGAAGATGATATTTCGAGGACAGAACTTAGAATATAAGCTGTTGAAGAATACTGATATGTCAACAACAAGAAGGAACAGGACCAAGAAACTCTCAGAAAACTCAATCAAATACAACTGGTGGAGAAGAAGAAGGAGAAGAAACAAGCTTTGGTTATGAAGAATCAGAGTGAACCAAATCAACAATCACTGCTACAGCTTCAACAGGACCAGTTCCAACCGCAATTGTACCAGCCACCAATGGGGATACCAGTTGTTTCATATCCACAGCCAGTTTCTGGACAGACACAGAATTGGAGAGGAAGAGGACGAGAAGGCTTAGAAGGAGGAGGAAGATTTCAGCCACACTTCCAGCAACTTTCAGAAGAGTGTTATAATTGTGGACAGATTGGTTACTTTACCTGTGAGTGCAATGCGTCAGGAGGAAACAACAGATGAAATTTCTGAGGAAGATAAAGGAGCAAGTGAAGATCACCTGTTCTCCAGGTGAACCCTTAAAGGAGCAAGGATTCTAGAGTGCCTAGAAGATCCGAAGGGGGGTGTCAGCTGATAGTACCGATTTAGGGAGAGGAAGAAAAATATCTAACAATTGAAGTGAAATAAAAAGGACTAGGAGAAGTGATAGTGGAAAAGCTTTTATCTGTGTTGAGTCTAAAGAGGTTAAACATCTCACTATGTAAAATTAACTAATTAGGATAGGGATTTGAGGTAGTAAAACAGCTAATTACTCTTAAGGAACCAATTGAGCTCTGCTATAAAAAATCAAAGAGAAATTAAAATAGACATACTAATATTAGAACATATACCTATTGCATTGTTGGGAAGAGATGCATTGTGTAAATTGAACTGTACAATAAGATGTACACTAGACGGCTGTCTGGTAGAAGATTTTAAAAAGTAGGGTTTTTGGGAATCATATTTGCTTAAGAAGATAATATCATAGGAAGGATGACAATCTATTAGACTGCCTATTAGACAATCTGTCTGAAAAATAAAGTTAAAAGGGGTGACTGTTATTCTGGGTTACATTCCTACACCAAGATATTTCAAACTAGGCTAAAGGATGTTTAGTCGTTTGCCAAGTCTGTGTGTGAAGAAGTCAGAAGCAGGTGGGGACTTCCCAATCACATATTCAAAAAATTGGTGGTAAAGGCTTTTGTGAATAAATCAGTGGAAATAGGTTTTAAAAGTTAGGAGAAAAGATTAGATTAAAAAAAAAAGTTAGAAAAACTAGGGTTGAAGGAACTCTAGGAGAGTAAGCTAAGTTTCAATGTTAGTTAGTAGGAAGAGAGAGAGAACTAGTGGTGATAGATGGAAATACAAGTAAGGAGTTAAAAGCTTTGGGGAAACTAGATGAAGTAACAATAAGGACATCAACACTTCAGTATATTAAAACAACAGTGAGAAGCAATTTAACTCTTTCAACATTGATAGTTATTAAAGCCATAAATATATCGCATTTGATTATAAGGGAACCAATAGCTCCAGCACCAATTTTAGGGGGAAAAAGACTGTTATTAGGGTTAGGATGGGGACGTTCCTCCCACATGGAGAGATAATTATGGAGAAGAAGTATTGTTATCAGGACCAGAAGTAGAAGCTGTTGCACCTAGTCAAAGGAAGTATATTTTGTACAACGATATGAAGTGGAAGAGGGTTAGGAGTGATTGTTCACTTATTTTGCGTAATGTTACAGAGAAAGATCAGGGAGAATATATGTGTACTTATCTAGTGCAAGCATTAAAATTTGTTCCGGTTAAGAATTATTGGTTAAAAGGCTATGTAATTCGTAAAGTGACGCTTATAATGGAAGAGTTGAAGTCTGTTAAAGCTTCCACAGTCACCGAAGGAGTTCAGGAGAAGTATATTACAGTAGCCACGCCAACAGTAAATAATACACAGAGGATATCGGTAGCTTTCCCACTAGAAGTAGTTAAGGGTGTTAATACATCAACTAAATCAACTACTTTAATGGTAACTTTGGAAGGGATTAATGGTACGACGGCAATAACAAATGTAGGAAGTATGACACCGACACCAACAACAACTTTTCTGAAATTAAAGGATGTAGCAAGAGTGACTCGAGAGTTTATGTTACGGATGGAGAGTGCTGTCAATGGTAGTAAGGATAGGGTTGAAATAGGAGAGCAGATGGTGGTAGAGAAGAATATAGATTCATCTGAAATAGTGAAGGATACTATCATGGAGGTACAGGATGAGTTCTTTGATTTTAATGACAGACAAGGAGAGGTATCTGATCAGTACCGCTCGTTAGGGAAGAGAGAAACTAAATGGAAGGCATATGGGTTTGATTCTTCTGTTGTGAAAATTAAAGATGGATGGGCAGGTAGGAATATTTGGTTCCAGCAGCTAGCTCATTCTGTAAGATCAGTGAGGAATCTTGAGGGTCCATGTCTGTTGAGAATTCCAGCACCAGAGACGTGGGGTTACATTTTAGAGACGGTCGCTCAGCCTCTATCGAGTATGTGTCAGTCTTATGCTTTGTCATGGCTATTATATCAGCAACAATCAGTAACAGATAAAATAATGTCGTTGTCAAAACATTTGTTTAAGCCTAGGTTTAAGTGTTCTTGGTTAAATGAATTACCCTATGTGAATTTGTTAGATGGGAAGGAAAATCAGGTAACAGCGAACCCTGAAGCATTGGAGGTGAAACCAGTGAGGGCAAAAAAAAAAAGTTGTTTTTGTTCTAATAAAACATATGATGTAAGGGGTATGTTTATGGGAATATCAGATTGTGATGATTATATGATGACTTTGGGTAAGCATGACCTTAAGGGTAGTAATGAGAAATATAATGTTACTTTTTATGTTCCAGTTAGTAAGAAGAGCAGGACTTTGATGGTGAAAGATTAGCTTTTGCCTGACAATGTGACTATTGGGAATTTTAGAGATATTTGGAGGGTTTGTGGTGATAAAGCGTATATATTCTTACCCTATGGATGGACAGGATGTTGTTACATGTCAACGTTGAAGCTTCCATATGAGGTTTCTACCATTAAAAGAGGGGTAGCACCGGACACAGATAAATCTGAATCTAGGTTTGGAAATAGGGTGAAAAGAGACATGGCGACATTTCATAGTCTTGAAGCCTATCATTGGAGGATAAGTCTAAGAGAGAAGGGGGGACTTTTTCCATGGTATGGTGTAACATTTTTGGCAGATCATATTGATAATATTACCTATACTTTGATTCCAGATAGTTATATATGCATTGAAGAATATAAGGGATGCATTTGGTAGATCTGAAGGAGCTGGATGGTCAGCGAAGTCTTGGTTGCAAGATCAGTTAGGCCCAGTGGGAGCAGTGATGGATTAGATTTTAATGGCAGTTTTGATAGCACTGTGTGTGATGTTTTTCTTTTGTAATTTGTTACTGACCTTTGAGAAAGCTATGATATTGAGATAGGTTGGAGTAGTGATGCCTGGAGACAACGCTCAGATGCCGTTGTTGACTGTTCCTGATCTGGATAAAGATGGACAAGTGGGACTGGATGGAGTATTGATGGATAAATATCCTTTTTGATTATTTGATCATTTTTCAAATTTTGTTTTTTTTCAATATTAATGTGATTTTAGTATGATGTTATGAATCAAAGGGGGGAAATAGGATGATGTGATTCATACATCATTTATATATAATTTTTATATTCTTAGTTGATATTGATGTTTAATTTGAAAGTGTTGTTTTGCAAAAGATACTGTTTGATCTTTTCTTTTCTTCCAGAAGCATTTGGGGGAATATGTAGAGATTGAAATACTCAAACAAGGACAATATGAAGGGACAATATGAAAGGAGAATGACTGGAGCAGATGGAACAAGGAAGGTGTGGAAAGATTCCGATTCCATCATCAACGATGCATTGGAAGTCGAGACTACGGAGGAGATGAAGTGTAGTGGACTACATTCCAGTGTCTGCAATGAAATATAGACATATTTGCATGTGTAATACATAATGTGTGTCATATTCTTAAGTATTCATTTTTGTAGAATGATATTTGATGATTATTGGATACATGTGGGGATCTTAGATGTTTTTGTTTATTTCGTGAATGCTTAGGGACAGGGAGTCTAGGCAGGGATAGAGATCCACTGTAGGGTCCGATGGGTTGACCAGCCTTAGAGTGGACATTTTGGATAGTATTTTGTTTGCTGGGGCTTTCATGTGTATTTAATTGCATCATAGTTTCAAATGCATTGATAAAGATTTATGAATTCATCGGGAGTACCTAGGTGGTTGCCTGGGGCAGAGGGACCGTCAGAGAATTTTACTGTCTTGATTGATGGATGGATATTTGGAACGAAGGCTGCCAGACAGTTTTTCGCTCTCACACTCCATAAAGATTTGTTCATATTTCATAGGAAGGTATTTACACTCTAGAGAAAAATGTTTTTGGTTAATGTTAAAGATACTCAATAAGATAAATTGTTACTTGTCATAATCCTATTCTGTTTGTTTTCGAGACGTTTAGTTCGTCTCGAAGGGGGGAATGTAGTGTATTAAGATTATGACGTTGTTAATGTTTTTAAGTGGAACCGGAGAGGATGTTTATTTTAGTGTCAGAGGGAATGGTTTTAGTGTGACACCCCGGATAGGACAGAGAAGTCTGTGTGTTGTAGACAGGGGATTGGACAGTAGAGGGAGCCACCCCTATCTTGGGAAGATTATATATACTGGGTAAAAACGACGAAGAGGTTAGAGCGGCCATTGCAATCTGGGACGCCGTTCTCCGGGTGTCATGACATCTGTAACTTATGCTGAAAGCTTGTGATATGAATAAAACTTATGATCAAGGTTCAGCATGAGCGGACTCCTTTGTTTATCAGCAATGACTAGCAACATTTACTCGATACTACACTGCTCTACCCAAAATTACAAACAAATAATTGCTGCATTACTGCAAAAATGGAAGAGGAAAGTGGATGGGGGAAAAAGTAAGGAACTTGTCTGTCGGCCTTGCATTAAAGAACATAATTGGTTAAAGAAAACTGTGATAAATAAAAAAGCATACCAGCTTAATTGAAGGACCAAAGGATTGACAGCCGTCCCATATAGATTGCAAAATAGTTGGGAAGAGATTTTTGACGTACCGATCCCATGGCATAGTGTTTATGAACTGATACGCAAAACGACACCGGATTCAAAACTTATAATCTTTCAATTTAAATTATTATATACAACTCTTGCTACCAGTAGAATGTTATTTATATGGGGGATACAATCTTCCCAGCTCTGCAGATTATGCTGCAAATAGACAGAATCATTAGATCATTTGTTTTGGTACTGTCCATTTGTAGCTTGTTTTTGGACACAGGTCCAGGAATGGCTAAAGGATTGCAATATTTACCTGGAGCTAACCCTGCAGATAGCATTACTGGGTGATCTGAAAAGTCATAGTCAATCGATCAATAATATAATAATACATTTAGCAAAAATGTTTATTTTCAATTTACAGTTTGTAGAAACAATGAGAATAGAAAGGTTCAGAACTTTTGTAAAACATCACAGTACAGTTGAAAAATATATGGCAAATAGAAATCCAATATGGATGGTGTTAAGAGATAGATGGGTGGTGTTGAATGGAGTTGAAGGATGGGACTAATAACAACTAACAACAACAAGATAACTAATAATGTAAGCATACTGTGTCCATAATAAGTATATAGGTTATAGGTTGAGAGCTTTTGTGAAAGAGCACAGTTAGAAAGATATGGCATATAGAAGCAAACCGGATGGACATCATGAAAATGATCGGAGAGGTTGAGGGTAGAGGAAGTTCAGGAGTAAAAACAAACAAAATAGAATTATTGTAAAATTGACTGTGTCCATAAAATGTATATGGTATGTATAAGCTGGAAGTAGAGGCCTAAGCATTGTTGTTCACTAGTTTACTCCAATTAGGGAAGGGGTGGTGGGGTTGGAAAGTAATAAAGGGAAATATATATTTTTTAAAGGATATTTATATGTGCATATATGTATGTACAGTATCTCACAAAAGTGAGTACACCCCTGACATTTTTGTAAATATTTGAGTATATCTTTTCATGTGACAACACTGAAGAAATTACACTTTGCTACAATGTAAAGTAGTGAGTGTACAGCTTGTATAACAGTGCAAATTTGCTCTCAAAATAACTCAACACACAGCCATTAATGTCTAAACCGCTGGCAACAAAAGTGAGTACACCCCTAAGTGAAAATGTCCAAATTGGGCAATCCAATTAGCCATTTTCCCTCCCCAGTGTCATGTGACTCGTTAGTGTTACAAGGTCTCAGGTGTGAATGGGGAGCAGGTGTGTTAAATTTGGTGTCATCGCTCTCACACTCCCTCATTCTGGTCACTGGAAGTTCAACATGGCACCTCATGGCAAAGAACTCTCTGAAGATCTGAAAAAAAGAATTGTTGCTCTACATAAAGATGGCCTGGGCTATAAGAAGATTGCCAAGACCCTGAAACTGAGCTGCAGCACGGTGGCCAAGACCATACAGCGGTTTAACAGGACAGGTTCCACTCAGAACAGGCCTCGCCATGGTCGACCAAAGATGTTGAGTGCACGTGCTCAGCGTCATATCCAGAGGTTGTCTTTGGGAAATAGACGTATGAGTGCTGCCAGCATTGCTGCAGAGGTTGAAGGGGTGGGGGGTCAGCCTGTCAGTGCTCAGACCATACACCGCACACTGCATCAAATTGGTCTGCATGGCTGTCGTCCCAGAAGGAAGCCTCTTCTAAAGACGATGCACAAGAAAGCCCGAAAACAGTTTGCTGTCCTGTGGTCTGATGAGACCAAGATAAACTTATTTGGTTCAGATGGTGTCAAGCGTGTGTGGCGGCAACCAGGTGAGGAGTACAAAGACAAGTGTGTCTTGCCTACAGTCAAGCATGGTGGTGGGAGTGTCATGGTCTGGGGCTGTATGAGTGCTGCCGGCACTGGGGAGCTACAGTTCATTGAGGGAACCATGAATGCCAACATGTACTGTGACATACTGAAGCAGAGCATGATCCCCTCCCTTCGGAGACTGGGCCGCAGGGCATTATTCCAACATGATAACGACCCCAAACACACCTCCAAGACGACCACTACCTTGCTAAAGAAGCTGAGGGTAAAGGTGATGGACTGGCCAAGCATGTCTCCAGACCTAAACCCTATTGAGCATCTGTGGGGCATCCTCAAACGGAAGGTGGAAGAGTGCAAGGTCTCTAACATCCACCAGCTCTGTGATGTCGTCATGGAGGAGTGGAAGAGGACTCCAGTGGCAACCTGTGAAGCTCTGGTGAACTCCATGCCCAAGAGGGTTAAGGCAGTGCTGGAAAATGATGGTGGCCACACAAAATATTGACACTTTGGGCCCAATTTTGACATTTTCACTTAGGGGTGTACTCACTTTTGTTGCCAGCGGTTTAGACATTAATGGCTGTGTGTTGAGTTATTTTGACGGGACAGCAAATTTACACTGTTATACAAGCTGTACACTCACTACTTTACTTTGTAGCAAAGTGTCATTTCTTCAGTGTTGTCACATGAAAAGATATACTCAAATATTTACAAAAATGTGAGGGGTGTATTCACTTTTGTGAGATACTGTATATGTGTGTGTATGTATGTATGTGTATATATACAGTTGAAGTCGGAAGTTTACATACACTTAGGTTGGAGTCATTAAAACTCATCTTTCAACCACTCCACAAATTTGTTGTTAACAAACTATAGTTTTGGCAAGTCGGTTAGGACATCTACTTTGTGCATGACACAAGTAAATTTTCCAACAATTGTTTACAGACAGATTATTTCACTTGTAATTCACTGTATCACAATTCCAGTGGGTCAGAAGTTTACATACACTAAGTTGACTGTGCCTTTAAACAGCTTGAAAAATTCCAGAAAATGATGTCATGGCTGTAGAAGCTTCTGATAGGCTAATTGACATCATTTGAGTCAATTGGAGGTGTACCTGTGGATGTATTTCAAGGCCTACCTTCAAACTCAGTGCCTCTTTGCTTGACATCATGGGAAAATAAAAATAAAATCAGCCAAGACCTCAGAAAAATATTGAAGACTTCCACAAGTCTGGTTCATCCTTGGGAGCAGTTTCCAAACGCCTGAAGGTACCACGTTCATCTGTACAAACAATAGTACGCAAGTATAAACACCATGGGACCACGCAGCTGTCATACCGCTCAGGAAGGAGACGCGTTCTGTCTCCTAGAGATTAACGTACTTTGGTGCGAAAACTGCAAATCAATCCCAGAACAACAGCAAAGGACCTTGTGAAGATGCTGGAGGAAACAGGTACAAAAGTATCTATATCCACAGTAAAACGAGTCCTATATCAACATAACCTGAAAGGCCGCTCAGCAAGGAAGAAGCCACTGCTCCAAAACCGCCATAAGAAATCCAGACTACGGTTTGCAACTGCACATGGGGACAAAGATCATACTTTTTGGAGAAATGTCCTGTGGTCTGATGAAACAAAAATAGAACTGTTTGCCCATAATGACCATCGTTATGTTTGGAGGAAAAAGGGGGTGCTTGCAAGCCGAAGAACACTATCCCAACCGTGAAGCACGGGGGTGGCAGCATCATGCTGTGGGGGTGCTTTGCTGCAGGAGGGACTGGTGCACTTCACAAAAAACGGCATCATGAGGATGGAAAATTATATGGATATATTGAAGCAACATTTCAAGACATCAGTCAGGAAGCTTGGTCGCAAATGGGTCTTCCAAATGGACAATGACCCCAAGCATACTTCCAAAGTTGTGCCAAATGGCTTAAGGACAACAAAGTCAAGGTATTGGAGTGGCCATCACAAAGCCCTGACCTCAATCCTATAGAAAATGTGTGGGCAGAACTGAAAAAGCGTGTGCGAGCAAGGAGGCCTACAAACCTGACTCAGTTACACCAGCACTGTCAGGAGGAATGGGCCAAAATTCACCCAACTTATTGTGGGAAGCTTGTGGAAGGCTACCCAAAGCTTTTGACCCAAGTTAAACAATTTAAAGGCAACGCTACCAAATACAAATTGAGTGTATGTAAACTTCTGACCCACTGGGAATGTGATGAAAGAAATAAAAGCTGAAATAAATCATTCTCTGTCACGGTTTCGGCCGAGGCGGCCCCTCCTCCTTGTTCGGGCAGGTTTCGGCGGTCGTCGTCTCCGGAGTACTAGCTGCCACCGTTCTATGTTTCTTGTTTGATTGGTTTTGTCTGTTTGTCACACCTGTTTTGTGTTATGTCTCATTAAGCACCCTATTTAGTTCCTTGTTGTTAGTTTAGGTGTTGTGTGTAATTGTTCCTTGTCGTGTTACTGCGCTACCTGTTTTGGTGCGCTATTTGAAGCTTACCTCCTTGTTTGTTAGGAGAAGATTACGCACATGTTTAGTGCGCCCGCTTGTTTACGCCTGTGCGCGCTTTTTCTCGCCTCCGGGCTGTTATTGGATTATATTTTGTGTGATCTACTAAAGTCTTTGTTTGGACTTAACTTCTGCGTCCTGCGCCTGATTCCACACCACACCTACCTACAGCAACACTTGACAGAATTACACACCATCGAATGGAATCAGCAGGAGCACCCACCGACATCATGGAGGAGCGTCTCCGAGGTCAAGATGATCGGATTAATCAGATCGGACACGCTCTGGACCGGGTGATGAACATTCTCCATCGTTGGGAGACCAGCGATGTACCCACACCTCCACCTACCGCACCATCACCCTCGGTCAACCCGCCCGTCCAACAACCGGAACCCAGTGGGATTCGGCTCTCGCTCCCGAGGGCGTACGACGGCACCGCTGCCGGGTGTCAGGGGTTCCTGTTACAGGTGGAGCTCTACCTTGCCACCATACACCCGGCGCCCTCGGGATACGAGAGCGTTTCCGCCCTCATCTCCTGTCTCACCGGCAAGGCGTTGGAGTGGGCCAACGCCGAATGGAGGGGAATAGACGCCGCCACAGTCACCTATGCGGAGTTCTCCCGCCGCTTCCGTGCTGTCTTCGACCATCCACCAGAAGGGAAGGCGGCGGGGGAGCGTCTATTCTACCTCCGACAGGGGATGAGGAGCGCTCAAGAGTTTGCGCTGGAGTTCCGGACTCTAGCGGCAGATGCAGGGTGGAATGAGCGGGCCCTCATAGACCACTTTAGATGCAGCCTTCGGGAGGACGTCCGCAGAGAGTTAGCGTGCAGGGATACTACACTATCATTTGACCAGTTGGTGGACATGGCCATTCGGCTGGACACCCTGCTCGCGACCCGCGGACGTCCCAGGTGGGGGCCGCCCATTCCACCCTCCAGCGCCTCCGAGCCGAGCCCGATGGAGCTCGGAGGTTCTGGCGCTAGAGGGAGGAGAAGAAGGAGCCCGAGGGGGGCAGTCTCCTGCACCAACTGTGGCCGCGGAGGGCACACCGCGGCTAGGTGCTGGGGAGGGTCCCCTGGTGAGGGAGAGGGCAGGTCACACATTGGGGAGTCCTCCCAGGTGAGTAGGCGCCCTACTTACCCAGAGCTTTCTGTCGTACACATAACATTACCTGTTTGTTTCCCACAGGTTGCACCTCGTTCCCAGCATAAGGCGCTAGTCGATTCAGGCGCAGCTGGGAATTTTGTAGATCGTAAATTCTGTGTTGAGTTAGGGATTCCCCTCCTTCCGGTCGATAAACCTTTCCCTGTACATGCCCTAGATAGTCGTCCGTTAGGATCTGGGTTGATTAGGGAGGTCACGGCGCCACTTAGGATGAAGTCGCAGGGGGGTCATGAGGAGACGATTCAACTCTATCTGATCGACTCTCCTGCGTATCCGGTGGTACTGGGGCTTCCCTGGTTGATTACCCATGATCCTACGATTTCGTGGCGAGAGAAGGCTCTTAAAGGGTGGTCTGCTCAGTGTGAGGGGCTATGTCTGGGCGTTTCCGTAGGGGCGACCTCGGTGGAGAGTCCGAACCAGATGCCAGCACTGCACATTCCGCCTGAGTATGAGGATTTGGCACTCGTGTTTAGTAAGACAAGAGCGGCACGGTTGCCGCCTCATAGACAGGGGGATTGTGCGATAGACCTCCAGGCAGGAGCTGCGCTCCCGAGGAGCCATGTGTATCCTTTGTCACAGGAGGAGAAAGGGGCAATGGAGACATACATTGCCGAGTCTCTGAGACAGGGATACATACGGCCCTCCACTTCTCCCGCGTCCTCGAGCTTCTTTTTTGTGAAGAAAAAGGATGGAGGTTTGCGTCCGTGTATTGATTACCGCGGTCTCAATCAGGTGACTGTGAAATATAGTTATCCACTCCCGCTGATTGCGACCATGACGGAGTCCTTACACGGGGCACGGTTCTTCACAAAATTGGACCTCAGGAGCGCATATAACTTGGTGCGCATTAGGGAGGGCGATGAGTGGAAGACAGCATTTAGTACTACCTCCGGCCATTACGAGTATCTCGTCATGCCATATGGTTTAATGAATGCTCCATCAGTCTTCCAATCTTTTGTAGATGAGATTTTCCGGGACATGCAGGCGCAGGGAGTAGTAGTGTACATAGATGATATTCTTGTGTACAGTTCTACTCGGGCCGAACATGTAGCCTTGGTGCGCAGGGTATTGAGGAGACTGTTGGAGCATGACCTGTATGTCAAAGCCGAGAAATGTCTGTTCTTCCAGGAGTCAGTCTCCTTTTTGGGTTACCAGTTGTCTGCGTCAGGGGTGAGAATGGAGGTTGACCGTGTGTCTGCCGTGCGTAATTGGCAAACCCCAACTACGGTTAAAGAGGTGCAGCGGTTCTTGGGTTTTGCGAATTACTACCGGAGGTTTATCCGGGGTTTTGGACAGGTGGCAGCTCCCATAACGTCTCTTCTGAAGGGGGGTCCTGTGCGCTTGCGGTGTGGTCGGCTGAGGCGGACAGGGCTTTTGGGAGACTGAAGGACCTGTTTACCTCGGCTCCAGTGCTGGCGCACCCGGATCCCACTTTGCCCTTCCAAGTTGAGGTAGACCCGTCTGAGGCCGGTATCGGGGCAGTTCTTCCACAACGGTCCGGCACACCACCTAAGCTCCGCCCCTGTGCTTTTTATTCTAAAAAGCTCAGTCCGGCGGAGCGGAATTATGACGTAGGGGACAGGGAGCTGTTAGCCGTAGTACAGGCCCTAAAGGTGTGGAGGCATTGGCTTGAGGGGGCTCAACACCCTTTCCTCATTCTGACCGACCACCGTAACCTGGAATACATTCGGGCAGCTAGGAGACTGAATCCTCGCCAGGCTCGATGGACTATGTTTCTCGCCCGGTTTGTGTTCAAGATCACTTACATCCCTGGGTCCCAGAACGGGAAGGCAGATGCCCTGTCTCGGCGGTATGACACGGAGGAGAGGTGCGTGGAGCCCACTCCCATACTACCGGAGTCTTGTCTGGTGGCACCGGTGGTGTGGGAGGTCGATGCGGAGATCGAGCGGGCATTACGCACCGACCCTAGCCCTCCACAGTGTCCGGTGGGTCGGACGTACGTCCCGCTCGAGGTCCGGGATCGGCTGATTTATTGGGCTCACACGTCACCCTCCTCTGGACATCCAGGTATTGGCCGGACAGTGCACTGCCTTAGTACAAAGTACTGGTGGCCAACGTTAGCCAGGGATGTGAGGGTTTATGTCTCCTCCTGCTCAGTGTGTGCCCAGTGTAAGGCGCCCAGACACTTGCCCAGGGGTAAATTACAACCCCTGCCCGTTCCACAACGACCCTGGTCTCACCTCTCGGTGGATTTTGTTACCGACCTTCCCCCCTCACAAGGGAATACCACCATCCTGGTCGTTGTGGATCGGTTCTTGAAGGCCTGTCGTCTCCTTCCCATGCCGGGTCTTCCTACTGCCCTACAGACCGCTGAGGCTCTATTTACTCACGTCTTCCGGCATTACGGGGTACCCGAGGATATAGTGTCTGATCGAGGCCCCCAGTTTACCTCCAGAGTCTGGAGAGCCTTTATGGAACGGTTGGGGGTCTCGGTGAGCCTTACCTCGGGTTACCACCCGGAGAGTAATGGGCAGGTCGAACGAGTCAACCAGGATGTGGGTAGGTTTCTGAGGTCATATTGTCAGGGCCGGCCGGAGGAGTGGGCGAGATATGTGCCCTGGGCCGAGATGGCACAGAACTCTCTCCGCCACTCCTCCACTAGACTAACCCCTTTCCAGTGTGTGTTAGGGTACCAGCCGGTTCTGGCACCTTGGCATGAGAGCCAGATCGAGGCTCCTGCTGTGGATGAGTGGGTGCGGCGCTCGGAGGAGACGTGGAATGCTGCACACGTCCATCTGCAGCGAGCCATCCGTCGACAGAAGACGAGCGCCGACCTACACCGCAGTGAGGGGCCAGTGTACGCACCTGGAGATCGAGTCTGGCTCTCAACCAGAAACCTGCCCCTCCGCCTGCCCTGCCGGAAGCTGGGTCGGCGGTTTGTGGGGCCTTTTAAAGTCCTGAGGAGATTGAACGAGGTGTGTTACAGGTTACAACTGCCCATTGATTACAAGAATATTAACCCCTCGTTCCATGTGTCTCTCCTCAGGCCGGTGGTAGCTGGTCCACTCCAGGACTTTGAGATAGAGGAGACTCCTCCGCCCCCGTTGGACATCGAGGGGGCTCCGGCGTACACTGTTCGGACCATCCTGGATTCGAGACGCCGGATGGGGGGTCTCCAATATCTCGTGGAGTGGGAGGGGTACGGTCCGGAGGAGCGGTGCTGGGTGGCGAGGAGGGACATTCTGGATCCGTCCCTGCTGACCGAATTCCATCGTGGTCATCCTACGCGCCCTGCTCCGCGTCCTCCTGGTCGTCCCCGAGGCCGGGGGCGGCGCACGGCTGGAGCCGCGCGTCAAGGGGGGGGTACTGTCACGGTTTCGGCCGAGGCGGCCCCTCCTCCTTGTTCGGGCAGGTTTCGGCGGTCGTCGTCTCCGGAGTACTAGCTGCCACCGTTCTATGTTTCTTGTTTGATTGGTTTTGTCTGTTTGTCACACCTGTTTTGTGTTATGTCTCATTAAGCACCCTATTTAGTTCCTTGTTGTTAGTTTAGGTGTTGTGTGTAATTGTTCCTTGTCGTGTTACTGCGCTACCTGTTTTGGTGCGCTATTTGAAGCTTACCTCCTTGTTTGTTAGGAGAAGATTACGCACATGTTTAGTGCGCCCGCTTGTTTACGCCTGTGCACGCTTTTTCTCGCCTCCGGGCTGTTATTGGATTATATTTTGTGTGATCTACTAAAGTCTTTGTTTGGACTTAACTTCTGCGTCCTGCGCCTGATTCCACACCACACCTACCTACAGCAACACTTGACATTCTCTCTACTATTATTCTGACATTTCACATACTTAAAATAAAGCGGTGATCCTAACTGACCTAAAACAGGGAATTTTTTATAGGATGAAATGTCAGGAATTGTGAAAAACTGAGTTTAAATGTATTTGGCTAAGGTGTACGTAAACTTCTGACTTCAACTGTATGTATGTGTGTGTGTGTGTGTGTTGTTGTGTGTGTGTATATAATATATATATATATATATATATATGTATATATATATATATACTGCTCAAAAAAATAAAGGGAACACTTAAACAACACATCCTAGATCTGAATGAATGAAATAATCTTATTAAATACTTTTTTCTTTACATAGTTGAATGTGCTGACAACAAAATCATACAAAAATTATCAATGGAAATCAAATGTATCAACCCATGGAGGTCTGGATTTGGAGTCACCCTCAAAATTAAAGTGGAAAACCACACTACAGGCTGATCCAACTTTGATGTAATGTCCTTAAAACAAGTCAAAATGAGGCTCAGTAGTGTGTGTGGCCTCCACGTGCCTGTAAGACCTCCCTACAACGCCTGGGCATGCTCCTGATGAGGTGGCGGATTGTCTCCTGAGGGATCTCCTCCCAGACCTGGACTAAAGCATCCGTCAACTCCTGGACAGTCTGTGGTGCAACGTGGCGTTGGTGGATGGAGCGAGACATGATGTCCCAGATGTGCTCAATTGGATTCAGGTCTGGGGAACGGGCGGGCCAGTCCATAGCATCAATGCCTTCCTCTTGCAGGAACTGCTGACACACTCCAGCCACATGAGGTCTAGCATTGTCTTGCATTAGGAGGAACCCAGGGCCAACCGCACCAGCATATGGTCTCACAAGGGGTCTGAGGATCTCATCTCGGTACCTAATGGCAGTCAGGCTACCTCTGGCGAGCACATGGAGGGCTGTGCGGCCCCCCAAAGAAATGCCACCCCACACCATGACTGACCCACCGCCAAACCGGTCATGCTGGAGGATGTTGCAGGCAGCAGAACGTTCTCCACGGCGTCTCCAGACTCTGTCACATCTGTCACATGTGCTCAGTGTGAACCTGCTTTTATCTGTGAAGAGCACAGGGCGCCAGTGGCGAATTTGCCAATGTTGGTGTTCTCTGGCAAATGCCAAACGTCCTGCACGGTGTTGGGCTGTAAGCACAACCCCCACCTGTGGACGTCGGGCCCTCATACCACCCTCATGGAGTCTGTTTCTGACTGTTTGAGCAGACACATGCACATTTGTGGCCTGCTGGAGGTCATTTTGCAGGGCTCTGGCAGTGCTCCTCCTGCTCCTCCTTGCACAAAGGCGGAGGTAGCGGTCCTGCTGCTGGGTTGTTGCCCTCCTACGGCCTCCTCCACGTCTCCTGATGTACTGGCCTGTCTCCTGGTAGCGGCTCCATGCTCTGGACACTACGCTGACAGACACAACAAACCTTCTTGCCACAGCTTGCATTGATGTGCCATCCTGGATGAGCTGCACTACCTGAGCCACTTGTGTGGGTTGTAGACTCCGTCTCATGCTACCACTAGAGTGAAAGCACCGCCAGCATTCAAAGTGACCAAAACATCAGCCAGGAAGCATAGGAACTGAGAAGAGGTCTGTGGTCACCACCTGCAGAACCACTTCTTTATTGGGGATGTCTTGCTAATTGCCTATAATTTCCACCTGTTGTCTATTCCATTTGCACAACAGCATGTGAAATTTGTCAATCAGTGTTGCTTCCTAAGTGGAGAGTTTGATTTCACAGAAGTGTGATTGACTTGGAGTTACATTGTGTTGTTTAAGTGTTCCCTTTATTTTTTTGAGCAGTATATATATATACAGTGAGGGAAAAAAGTATTTGATCCCCTGCTGATTTTGTACGTTTACCCACTGACAAAGACATGATCAGTCTATAATTTTAATAGTAGGTTTATTTGAACAGTGAGAGACAGAATAACAACAAAAAAATCCAGAATAATGCATGTCAAAAATGTTATAAATTGATTTGCATTTTAATGAGGGAAATAAGTATTTGACCCCTCTGCAAAACATGACTTAGTACTTAGTGGCAAAAGCCTTGTTGGCAATCACAGAGGTCAGACGTTTCTTGTAGTTGGCCACCAGGTTTGCACACATCTCAGGTGGGATTTTGTCCCACTCCTCTTTGCAGATCTTCTCCAAGTCATTAAGGTTTCGAGCCTGACGTTTGGCAACTCGAACCTTCAGCTCCCTCCACAGATTTTCTATGGGATTAAGGTCTGGAGACTGGCTAGGCCACTCCAGGACCTTAATGTGCTTCTTCTTGAGCCACTCCTTTGTTACCTTGGCCGTGTGTTTTGGGTCATTGTCATGCTGGAATACCCATCCACGACTCATTTTCAATGCCCTGGCTGAGGGAAGGAGGTTCTCACCCAAGATTTGACGGTACATGGCCCCGTCCATCGTCCCTTTGATGCGGTGAAGTTGTCCTGTCCCCTTAGCAGAAAAACACCCCCAAAGCATAATGTTTCCACCTCCATGTTTGATGGTGGGGATGGTGTTCTTGGGGTCATAGGCAGCATTCCTCCTCCTCCAAACACGGCGAGCTGAGTTGATGCCAAAGAGCTCAATTTTGGTCTCATCTGACCACAACACTTTCACCCAGTTCTCCTCTGAATCATTCAGATGTTCATTGGCAAACTTCAGACGGCCCTGTATATGTGCTTTCTTGAGCAGGGGGACCTTGCGGGCGCTGCAGGATTTCAGTCCTTCACGGTGTAGTGTGTTACCAATTGTTTTCTTGGTGACTATGGTCCCAGCTGCCTTGAGATCATTGACAAGATCCTCCCATGTAGTTCTGGGCTGATTCCTCACCGTTCTCATGATCATTGCAACTCCACAAGGTGAGATCTTGCATGGAGCCCCAGGCCGTGGGAGATTGACAGTTATTTTGTGTTTCTTCCATTTGCGAATAATCGCACCAACTGTTGTCACCTTCTCACCAAGCTGCTTGCCGATGGTCTTGTAGCCCATTCCAGCCTTGTGTAGGTCTACAATCTTGTCCCTGACATCCTTGGAGAGCTCTTTGGTCTTGGCCATGGTGGAGAGTTTGGAATCTGATTGATTGATTGCTTCTGTGGACAGGTGTCTTTTATACAGGTAACAAGCTGAGATGAGGAGCACTCCCTTTAAGAGTGTGCTCCTAATTTCAGCTCGTTACCTGTATAAAAGACACCTGGGAGCCAGAAATCTTTGTGATTGAGAGGGGGTTAAATACTTATTTCCCTCATTAAAATGCAAATCAATTTATAACATTTTTGACATGCGTTTTTCTGGATTTTTTTGTTGTTATTCTGTCTCTCACTGTTCAAATAAACCTACCATTAAAATTATAGACTGATCATTTCTTTGTCAGTGGGCAAACGTACAAAATCAGCAGGGGATCAAATACTTTTTTCCCCCACTGTATATGCGAGAGAAAAAAACATATGGGGGATTGGAAGTGATGCAGAAAATTACATTGATGAAAGTAGCAATCTATATGCAATATTAAAGCTGATCTCCCCCCCCCCCCCCCCCAAAAAAAAAAAAACGCTTAAATGTTTTGTTGTCCTAGGCTACCTGGCTAAAATGCTTGCTCGCTAGCCTAACTTCATTTCATGGGCAACGTTAGCTAGTTAACATTAGCCTTCTACATCTAGATACATATTGAACTTCCATACTCTCAGTCCAGGGGCCAGGGGCACAATTTATGGTTGGATCAAAATCACCGTTATAATCATTGGCCAGTCCAAATTCTTATCTCCATCCATGGCTAATTTAGGAAAGGGACAATTTTAGGTGGCTAGCTATCGACCGGAGGACAACAACACGACTAGATGCAACAATTCAAATTGTTTCTGTCAATGACGTATGCTCTCGATGCAATGTGATTGGAGAAAAGCCAAATTCAAACTGGCTTCCAGTGACACTTTTCTTTTGGTGTGCCAGGACCATTCACAGTTGAGCTCACTCAGTTTAGCTCAACGCTGATTTGCTATTATGTATTACATTTTTATCAGGGAGGCCAAGTGCTCGCTGGCTTCCCTTGCCTACAATGCTACGGGCAGCAACAATGTCATGCTCTTTGGACCAGACAGCATCAGATAAATGGCCTACACATACAGAGACAGAGGGGCACTCTTTCGCTCGCTCGGATGCTTTCTCCAGTGAGATACAGTGGAGAAAAAAAGTATTTAGTCAGCCACCAATTGTGCAAGTTCTCCCACTTAAAAAGATGAGAGAGGCCTGTAATTTTCATCATAGGTACAAGTCAACTATGACAGACAAATTGAGAGAAAAAAATTCCAGAAAATCACATTGTAGGATTTTTAATAAATTTATTTGCAAATTATGGTGGAAAATAAGTATTTGGTCACCTACAAACAAACAAGATTTCTAGCTCTCACAGACCTGTAACTTCTTCTTTAAGAGGCTCCTCTGTCCTCCACTCGTTACCTGTATTAATGGCACCTGTTTGAACTTGTTATCAGTATAAAAGACACCTGTCCACAACCTCAAACAGTCACACTCCAAACTCCACTATGGCCAAGACCAAAGAGCTGTCAAAGGACACCAGAAACAAAATTGTAGTCCTGCACCAGGCTGGGAAGACTGAATCTGCAATAGGTAAGCAGCTTGGTTTGAAGAAATCAACTGTGGGAGCAATTATTAGGAAATGGAAGACATACAAGACCACTGATAATCTCCCTCGATCTGGGGCTCCACGCAAGATCTCACCCCGTTGGGTCAAAATGATCACAAGAACGGTGAGCAAAAATCCCAGAACCACACGGGGGGACCTAGTGAATGACCTGCAGAGAGCTGGGACCAAAGTAACAAAGCCTACCATCAGTAACTTTTTTATTTATTTTATTTCACCTTTATTTAACCAGGTAAGCCAGTTGAGAACAGGTTCTCATTTACAACTGCGACCTGGCCAAGATAAAGCAAAGTATTGCAATAAAAACAACACAGAGTTACATATGGGGTAAAAAAAACATAAAGTCAGAAATACAACAGAAAATATATATACAGTGTGTGCAAATGTAGCAAGTTATGGAGGTAAGGCAATAAATAGGCTATAGTGCAGAATAATTACAATAGTATTAACACTGGAATGCTAGATGTGCAAGAGATTATGTGCAAATAGAGATACTGGGGTGCAAAAGAGCAAAATAAATAACAATATAGGGATGAGGTAGTTGGGTGGGCTAATTTCAGATGGGCTGTGTACAGGTGCAGTGATCGGTAAGGTGCTCTGACAACTGATGCTTAAAGTTATTGAGGGAGATAAGAGTCTCCAGCTTCAGAGATTTTTGCAATTCGTTCCAGTCATTGGCAGCAGAGAACTGGAAGGAATGGCGGCCAAATGAGGTGTTGGCTTTGGGAATGACCAGTGAGATATACCTGCTGGAGCGCAGACTACGGGTGGGTGCTGCTATGTTGACCAATGAGCTAAGATAAGGCGGGGATTTGCCTAGCAGTGATTTATAGATGGCCTGGAGCCAGTGGGTTTGACGACGAACATGTAGTGAGGACGAGCCAACAAGAGCGTACAGGTCACAGTGGTGGGTAGTGTATGGGGCTTTGGAGACAAAACGGATGGCACTGTGATAGACTACATCCAATTTGCTGAGTAGAGTGTTGGAGGCTATTTTGTAAATGACATCGCCGAAGTCAAGGATCGGTAGGATAGTCAGTTTTACGAGGGCATGTTTGGCAGCATGAGTGAAGGAGGCTTTGTTGCGAAATAGGAAGCCGATTCTAGATTTAACTTTGGATTGGAGATTCTTTATGTGAGTCTGGAGGTTGAGTTTACAGTCTAACCAGACACCTAGATATTTGTAGTTGTCCACATACTCTAGGTCAGACCCGTCGAGAGTGGTGATTCTAGTCGGGTGGGCGGGTGCTAGCAGCGTTCGATTGAAAAGCATGCATTTAGTTTTACTAGTGTTACACACTACGCCGCCAGGGACTCAAATCCTGCAGTGCCAGACGTGTCCCCCTGCTTAAGCCAGTACATGTCCAGGCCCGTCTGAAGTTTGCTAGAGTGCATTTGGATGATCCAGAAGAGGATTGGGAGAATGTCATATGGTCAGATAAAACCAAAATAGAACTTTTTGGTAAAAACTCAACTCGTCGTGTTTGGAGGACAAAGAATGCTGAGTTGCATCCAAAGAACACCATACCTACTGTGAAGCATGGGGTTGGAAACATCATGCTTTGGGGCTGTTTTTCTGCAAAGGGACCAGGACGACTGATCCGTGTAAAGGAAAGAATGAATGGGGCCATGTATCGTGAGATTTTGAGTGAAAACCTCCTTCCATCAGCAAGGGCATTGAAGATGAAACGTGGCTGGGTCTTTCAGCATGACAATGATCCCAAACACACTGCCCGGGCAACGAAGGAGTGGCTTCGTAAGAAGCATTTCAAGGTCCTGGAGTGGCCTAGCCAGTCTCCAGATCTCAACCCCATAGAAAAAATTTGGAGGGAGTTGAAAGTCCGTGTTGCCCAGCGACAGCCCCAAAACATCACTGCTCTGGAGGAGATCTGCATGGCGGAATGGGCCAAAATACCAGCAACAGTGTGTGAAAACCTTGTGAAGACTTACAGAAAACGTTTGACCTGTGTCATTGCCAACAAAGGGTATATAACAAAGTATTGAGAAACTTTTGTTATTGACCAAATACTTATTTTCCACCATAATTTGCAAATAAATTCATAAAAAATCCTACAATGTGATTTTCTGGATTTTTTTCCCTCATTTTGTCTGTCATAGTTGACGTGTACCTATGATGAAAATTACAGGCCTCTCTCATCTTTTTAATTGGGAGAACTTGCACAATTGGTGGCTGACTAAATACTTTTTTTCCCCACTGTACATTCAGCCTCTTGCAAATTGAATGAAAATGATGAAACACATTGAGACGAAAGATACATTTCTTTTTTTATTATAACATTTCTTTTTTGGGGGGGGGGGAGCCTGGCTTCCCTTGGCATCCATGTATACACAGCACTTATTATTGGTCTTCTGACCAGTCAGATAAGATCTTTTGCTAGCTACATTTAGATCTACATCATTAAGCAGACACTCTTATCCAGAATGCCTTACAGGATAAATTAGGGTTAAGTGCTTTGCTCAAGAGCATATCTACAGTTGTTTCACCTAGTGTGCTCATGGATTTGAGCCAGTGAACTTTCGTTGACTTGCCCAACGCTCTTAACCGCTAGGCTAAGCTATCACATGAGCTTGTGTGACAAATTAGCTTGGCGATACCGTCTTTGTCCTCGATTTGTGGAAACAGGAGTCTCATAAAATGTCCATGTCCAGTTTCAGGGGGTCTGTTTGAATTTAGAAAATGCTCTGTTATTAAAATAAATGTCAGCGTCTGGGTGCAGTGGGGAAACGGAATCAGGCGCAGGACACAGAACTGAGAATAGATGGCTTTACTCGACTCCAAGTAAATATTAGCAAACCCTCCACGCAGGGAAGAGCAAAAACAACAGCTCAACAGACGACGTAACAAAGAACAATTACGCACACACTCAGGAGGGAAAACAGAGGTAATATAGGGAAACTAATAAGCCTAATGAGTAACAGGTGTGAACAATAAAGACAGAACTAGTGAGACACAGAAACATCGATCGGTGGCAGCTAGTACTCCGGTGACGACGACCGCCGAAGACTGCCCAAACGAGGAGGAGGGGCAGCCTCGGCCGTATCCGTGACAGTACCCCCCCCCCCCGGCCACACCGGCCTCGGGGACAGCCAGGAGGACGCGGAGCAGGGCGAGTCGGATGACGACGATGGAACTCCCTTAACAAGGAGGGATCGAGGATGTCCCTCCTGGGAACTGTCGTAGAAATAGTCAACTCAAAAATATCTCTCAAGAGACCGGAACTTGTGAATTTAGAAATTATACTTTTATTATTTGCATAACAAAGCCGAGCTTGCTCCATGGAGCAACTGTCTCTCTTTGGCTTAGAGATCTCTTATATACACACACAAATGCACAGTCATGTTTACATAGCATACAATTACTCCCCTTAGGGCAAATGATTAACTTATTTTAGTGCCACTCTACCCTTATCTTTCAACGTCCAGATGTCACATGTGGTTTACTCCAAAAGGCCATGGGCACTTTTCCATAGGAAGCCTCTTCCCTAATCTCATTATATTGGTAGCAGACCCTTTCCCTAATCTCATTATATTGGTAGCAGACCCTTTCCCTAATCTCATTACACATACATTAATTTATGTTTACACACTGTATTGGCTATATTCCTTATTTAAACATACATCTGGATTATAGAATGTCAATCATGTTTACTATATTTTACTTTTGACATTTCCCAACATTTTGCCTTAATGATACATAAAATATTCCTATATAATCCCCCCTTTGGGACATTCCAACAATGTCCCAAATAATACAAAGATCAATTTTAAAATGAATGTAAGCATGCGCATTTACTTATTCTTAGCCTTGCCATATGTGGTTTCATTTTACACGCATATATTTAAACCAATATATCTTCCTCCTTACTTGACCCATCCTGATGAGGACCCATAGCCCAGTCAGGTATTGGATACAAGTCTGGAAGGTTTTCCTCTATATTAACCTCCAAGTTTGTTTTCCTATTATGCTTTGTAACCATGGCAGGCCCATCCACCCCCAGGAACAACTTCATACAAACATTCAGGATTCCCAAATTCCCAAAATCTCCCATATTAATTTACCTACTGTCATGACGCTCCCTGAACTGGGTGTATTTCTTTTTAAACAATGCTCCCCACTTTTGTTTAGTTATAGCATTTCCCACATATATGTTAATATCCTATCACATCAACATATGCAACTTTGTCTTAACAATAATATCTAGGACATGTTAAGAATGGTGTCAATATCTTTAGCTTACATAACCTTTTTCATCCATATCACAAGTATTATAACAATCAAAATAATCAATATCAATATCTAATCAATTAATTGCAATGTCAACATCACTAAGCATTAATATTAATACGTTATTCAGATCAATCAGTCCACTTATAATTTATAATCATAATCAAATTAATTACCCAAAACAACTTTGGAATGACAAATCTTAGTTAGTCACTTTTGTTCCATCATTCAAAGTTAAAACTCTCACCTTGGCACATATTGACACTGGCAGAATGTATATTTATATTATAATAATTCTAGCATTAACTTCCTCATAACGAGAATTACAACAGATCAGTATCTTAATGCATTTTCCAAATTACTATAAATGTAGTAGTGTATAATACCTCCTTAATCAACATACTACCTCAACTAACAGTCCCTTCCTCTACCGGCACTCAATCTTCTGGCGTCTTCATTATGTTCTTCAGATAGCTTCATAGTTCATCTTGGATTACCCATGGCAATGTCCCAATTCCAATGTCACACCTGAACCGCCCCACCTCCACCATCATTCTGTTTTGTCCATTTGCAAACCAGTATACCCAAACTAGGAAGAACTTTGCATTTGCATAGACCTCTCTCCTCCTGCTCACTCCACATGGACTCCTGTCACATTCTTGAGAGAAAAAGCACATAAAAAAAATGCAAATGATTGCTTTGATTTGATGCTGGATTCAGGTCTCCTAGCAGAGGTGGTGTCGGACAGGAACATCTTCAACGCCTTTGTTGTTTCCCTTCAGCCGGGTAGAGGGTTTTTGGTTTTTATTAAGGTTTACACCGTTCTGGACCAAATTATTTCTGCTATGCATTACGACACCATCCGTAGTAACCTCAGGAATGGACAGATCATAACAGTTTAGTTGAGTTCATTTCCAATCCAAAACATTCCTATTAACATTGACTACGTGTCTTATGTTTCATCACTCATTCTTAATACCCATTTCTATCTAATGCCTGATATATTTTTTTTTTGAGGGGTCCCTGTATTCCAAAGGCTATCTGTTTAAACACCCCCTATTTTCACATTCTCCCTTGAATTCTCGCAAACTATATAACCCAATTGTTTTACTTTAACATTCCTATATTTTTGCTCATAATCTATTTGACATTACTCTGGTGTTTCCCTTTTCCTTGTTCCTATTCCAACAATTGCTTACACTTCTCTCTTCATCCTGGTTGATCATAAAATTGTTTATAATTAAAATGTCCTAAACATTACAACAGTTATGATTGAATCCTAGCACACAGTCCTAGTAACTGTGAAGATGTTGAACTACTGTTAACTATTTAAAACAGAGATGTGGTGCATATCATACTATTTTCTTTTATTTACTTTTAATGCAATATATTGTACTCATCTATACCAATCATTGTTTAACGGCTCCTTCAATTCCCTTTCTTCTGTATTTGGTATGGCTCTAACATGTACAGGGTTCAGTGCACTTTCCCAAGGAATAACTACTCCAATAACACTCCCCCCTGGAAATCTAACACTAAATACTACATCAAATTGGTAATCTAAGTCTTGGACTGTTCTCCTTATGTATATGATTCACCTGTCTCTGTCTTTCATTATCTTAAAGTCACACTAACCCATGTGACTTCCCCATACTCTTTATGCTGGTTCCTCACACACCAATAATATTTTAACCCTTGTATTTTAATAGTGATCCCTTCCTGCATTTTAGTTATGGTTCCTGCCTGTGCAAGAATATACATTCTAATCCTGTCTATATCCCTTCTATGTCTTGTTCTTCTGCTCTCTACTATTATCAGTACCCCATTCCCCTTATTCTCAGGGAACTAGTCAAGTACAGAGAAATCAATGATGAGGATTTCTGGTGCGTCTTGGAGGTCTTGAAAGTCTCGGTGGTCTCTTAGTCATCAGTTTCCTCACTCTGGTACAATGGTTTAGATGATACCCGATCGCGCTCCCCTCTATCCGTACCGCCGTTGGTGTAACCTGGACAACGATGTATGGTCACTTTAGCTGTTAACCTTCCTCCGTCACTAGGGTCTCCGGATCAGCCAGAGTCCCTCTCAATCTATAGACATCGGTCTGCGAAGAGTGTCCTTCAATCAGCCTACCCATAGGGAAGCTCAGAGTTACTGCTGCAAAGACACAAGCACAGACACACACAAAAGACAACAATGCCACCCAATGCTACTCATGTCCTCTCATCCATCAAGAGAAGCCTTGAGATTATGAAGCACACCTGCTTCAAGCTTGTTGTAGTCCACTTATCGCATAGACAGACCACCTCTACACCATGCCTCCTATCACAAAAACAAAAAAGATTTAACCTAACCCGTAACACATTATTACTACTGCTCATATCCTTAATACACCTTGCATATTTCCCCACAAAACCATAATAAAACATTAAAACCTCTGTAATCCCAACTTCCCCCCTTGGACACATGCATCACATTGTGATTCATGTGTTCAAAAAACAAAACAACAACAATATTGCCTATTAAACCAAAAATAATAACTAAACTGAAAATGACAACCCATGAGCATATCTTTACTTAACTGTATCCCATAACACTATCCAAGGAATACCTCTCCTTCAGGACTAACTCTCTCACTCCAGCATGCCTCTAGAATTTATAGTGCGGGTGATCAGGTCACACTATAAAGCCAGGACAGATTTCAGAGGTCATTGAAATCATTCAATGAATTGTTTCATCCAATAGTATACTACTCCTAACAACCATCAAGACCTTTCATAAATGTTGTATCCCGAGTGTACAGTAAGTCCTTAGTACAGCTCTTTTCAAAATAAATCACACATATTTACTTATCACTCAGTAAATAAAACCCAAATTACATGTGCATGCCCCTTTAAGATATTTCACTTCCATCCCGTCACAAAACCCAAAATAGAGATAAAATCCTATACAGAATTAAATTTCATACTAAGTAGTTTGTTTGTGGTTATTCGAACACCATATAGTAAAACAATAAACAAACAAAAAATGGCCAGGCCTTATTTATTTTGGTAGCTCCCTATGACAAAATAAAAATATAACTACTCAATTTTACTAACTAGTTCCACCCTAGCCTACATACTTTTTAACATCCCAATGAGATATAAAGAAATCCCCATGTTCCTGGAAGAGAAAGTATACATGTCGTTAACATATAATCAACAATCCAAAGATAGTAATTACACACAAAACATCATACATATATCCCCAGTCCTATCCCATCGACAATCATTCGTATCAATCTCACTCCTCAGAACTACTCTCATCGTTCAACGTACTATAAACAAATTATCGTTATCTGAAGTAATAAACCATTGTCATAACTCACTGCTGTTTAAACAAACTATATAATGTCATAATAAAATGATCAATTATCAAATATCGTTCCTTATTCAACTATCGAGACATGTTCTTCATTAGTAAATCGTCTCCACAAAGCAATACTACCTAATAACATATTCTCATTCTCCTAAATATAAATAATTACTTCTATTAAACAATCCCATTCAACATCAAGTCAACCTGTCTCATCACCCAATTAACTTACTTATTTATTTTTAAACCCTCTACAATATCTATCATACTCTACCGCTAATTTTCCTCATAACGGTACCTCAACAGATGACAAATTATTTTATATTTATAGTAAAAACCAATAAAACATCCAATTCACCAATATGCAATTTTAATTACTATGTTATCCTATCCCATGGATTGGTGGGACAACATCTTTCCTATAATGTTATCAATGAAACCAGTAATTCACATCAATGGCATCAATGTAAAATATTTACTTTCTGTCGCTTACTGGATTCGAACCAGGGACCCTCTGCACACATCCACAACATTCACCATCAAAGCACCGTTACCCGTCGCTCCACAAATGCCACACAAAGCATCTACTTCCAGTTCATAGAGCAAGTGACGTCACCCAACGAAAACCGCACTAGCTCTCACCGCTAACTAGCTAGCAATTTCCTGCCGATAATATTCAACCTTCTACGACTTCCTACAAAATACGCGATCCTTGTACACCTAACTTAACCCATAATGTCCCTTATAGCGCTCTCGCGTTTCAGCAAGCCCCAATGTTTATCACCCACAGACAAAAATGGAAATTCTTCCATTTTAACTAGCGGACCTAATAAAACACACTTTCAAACAGCGTTCTGCATTTACCTCTATCATAGGGTTTAAAAACGAACTTAACAACATTAACCATGCTAAATTTCCATAGTAACGTCATGTTTGGTTCAGTTGATCTATTACCATATAAGACATTCACTTCTCCATGCGTTGTAAACTATATCTTATTTCTCTTGTATCAACTAAAATCATAGCCACGCATTTAAACCATCACTCCGCCATTATCAGAATGAATTAACTATCCTTTCTAAGTAAGCTACAAGTAACACCAAACACTTGCTGTAGTTTACCATCATATATTAAAATCATCCATTTATCACGATCCAATTTATTTATAGACATATTCCACCATTGTCACTCGATTAATCTAGCAAAACCTTATTCAATGACTAAAAATTACTACCACGCACTCTTCTCTCCATATCCATTAACATTTGTATATGTTAGTCATTTCGCTGATGCTCTTATCCCAAGCGACCCACAATTAGTGAGCTCATATATTTTTATACTAGCCCCCCTTGGGAATCGAACACGCAACCCTGGCGTTGCAAGCACCGTACTCTACCAACTGAGCTACAGAGGACCACAGATGGGCGTATAATGCCTTTTTCTGATAATGTTATAATTGTAGCCTATTGCATTACTTTAGTTTAAAATATAAGTTTGTTTATTCAACAAATCTAGAACCCACTATAAATTGGTGCTATTCCCTCAGCATAATAGCCAAAGCTCCTTGCATCCCCTAGTTCACGTAACGAAAATACATTATCATTCTACAATTCACCAACTATTCGCATACATTACTGGTGTCACGCAAACTATAGAATAAAGTAATAACAATTAGAATTTTGTCAAATACATGTTTTCCATCCAGCTATTCAAACTTGCTTCAAATAACTCTTTCAGCTCGATACAGTCAAGCAAGTACGACTCTATTTTACCCGGAAACCAGTTCATGGCATTAGTAAAGTCTATTCACATCCCAACAATAACTAATAATATATTTATATTCATATTATTAAAAGACCTTACTTCCATTCCAGTCTACCTAAACAATTCAAATTATGGCCATAACTCTATCGCAATTGCCAGTACGCTATTCAGATGTATGTAACTGTCCTTTCAGACTATAGTCACTCCTCATTCTTTCCCGTTGAATAAGTGAGTCCTTCAGTCTGAAAAGACGCAGGCTGCTAAATCGTCCAGTCTTATCCTGAATGTTCCTTCAATCTAAACAACCCACAACCATAGCTGAACTATACTTAGAAAACCTAGACTCTAATCAGCGATGCAGAATCTATGCTTTATTGAAATGACAAGTTAATCCTCCTTTATTCCAATGATAATGGTCAGTAGTTATAGTATCTGGCACATACCACACTTTATCAGAAAATAGCTTTGAAGGACACAGATCTCACACGCTCAACGTAAACAATTTAACAGTCAACGAGTCAAACCCCACATTCATTGATTTGGAACCAGATCTAACGACCTAACCAAATGAATTATATATTCCCCTAATATACTAAAATTCCTTGACTATATCACCTCTGCTTCTGAAATAATAGATAGTTTATTATAATGCTTAATTCTACCACATGCCCTATGTACTCTCTCCCATTTCCACGTACGTCTACGTGTTTGGACAAGTCAACACCTATAATTTTATCCAATGACTTGTAATAAATTACACTCCCATAAAATTCATTCTATTCTAATATATTCACATCAATCAAACCATTCATGTTTCTAATGATTCTTTATTGCCACAAATCAGTTAATCACAATCTAGTCTCAGTGGAACGAACAACAAATTACCCAAATCCTTCCCCTTAGTCATAGAATCCTCCCATATTCGTATATGCTGGTCACTATTCACTGATCTTACGAAATTCTATGACAGGCATTGTTGTATGAAACTCCAAGATATCATTTACAAGAAAAGCTTATTATTCCAACGTATATATAATTAGCATACACATCTCTATATCTCATCATTCAAACTTCAGAGTGCGACTAATTTACACCATTATACCACTTTTATTCCATATTTATACAATGTTGTTCTCAAACGCGCTTAATTACTATTTGTATAACCTACAGGAATATTTTATTCTATCAAAGGGCCCAAATTTGGAATGTTAACCCTATCCTAGTTATTATTTTACCGTAGTCAATTTAACACAATACTACATAACCTCTAAAGTTTCTAAATATAATGTCAGAAACATACCCTAAAAGATTGATCAAAATACAATGCATAGACGTCATATGATCACACCCGTACACGTGACCTGTTCCTCCAACAGGTTTTATTCTACCCCTCCTGGTAACGTGAATTTTCTACACTCAGTTGGTCAATGAATATCCACGCACCATTTATTATTCTCTTTCCTAATGTGAGATTGGGCACGCCCTTTCTCCATCAGACAGAAGCTTCAAACGATCTCAAATATATTTCATTTCCTTACAGAAAGGCTATTTACTTGCAGGATTTCTTATTATTCTCACTCACACAGATGAGCAGCCACTTGTGCCCAAATGAATCAGACAGTTGAATGACTCACAGCCGCCCAAGCAAATCACTCACCCACACAAGATGAGCAGACCTACTCTATTTAACACTTTCTCTATATTTTGAAGCCCTTGTGACTATTCAACCCGTTCACCTACTCAGGATGACCGGTGTTACTCCAATTTATGCTGTCACCTACGCCGGATGACCTAACTTTTTTACCTGATCGACCCTACCTAACTTTGGCATCACCACAACACAGGATGATGCCCCACCTACCCGAGAAGACCTCTAACAATGAATTCCTCATTAGAGCGGTAACCGTAGGTCCCACATTTAGCTAGCCACCTGCCCGTTCAGCCCTCTGGTGTTATGTGGGCAGCTTGTCTCTCCCTTTTCTGTTTCCCTTCCTCCTTATTTTGTCCCCTCTTTGTCTGTTGTATCTGTATGTGTGTTTGTCCCCTTTATGTGGGTGTGTCTGGAGTGGATCAGGGGGCGTGCTCAGGATCTGCCTCTCCTGTGCAGCTGCGGGTTGTTTCCAGTGATTCCTGCCTACGCAGCTGCATCCTATTCTCTCATCAACCTGCACTACTAATTCCTGGGCATGGCTCACCACCGGCGCCAGATCGTTGTTCTTACTAGAGCGGTAACTTGGCTCACCAGTAAAGTTATATTATCTTAGTCTTCAGCCTGGCTTTTTACTCTCCTTAACCTGTCGTTTGTTTTGTCTTCAGTTCAGACATACCTCCCTGCCTGCCTGCCTTCGTGCCTGCCTGCCTGCCTGCCTGCCTCAGCCTCTCCTTCCTCCGGAGCCGACTAGCCCACTCTGTTCCTTTTCTTCAGTTGTTTTTTGGACTAAGACAAATTGAACTTTTATTAAAAGAATTTTTGTTTCCTCCACTCCCTTAGTCGTGTTTGTTTCTCTGAGTGCTGGGTTGAACCATAGCGTAACATCTGGAGCGCTAACTTTAGCTCTCCAAAGCGGTATCCACAGGATTTATATTTATTTAGCCCCCTAGGTGTTACACTTCCTCTACACACCTGGACTTTTACTACGCTTTCCTAAGTGACCTGTAAATTCTTCCCTATTTTTTCTGTTACACTTCCTCGACACAGAAAAAGAAGCGGTATTACACAGGATTTCTGCCTACCTAAGCAGCCTATAAACAATACACCTCCGCTACACGTTTATAGCGGTATTCGCAGGACTTAACATGTTATTGTCTGATCGCTCAACCAGATGGACAACCGCCCGTGCCGAAATGACCCAGACAAAGCGATCAGCAGGATGAATCAAATGAATCAAATGAATCAAATCAATTGAACAGACGGTTCAGACAAACAACAGATGACATCGACATGTATTCTTAAATTCAAAAGCTCCTAGTCTCTAATTTTCTGGTTGTTAAATTTGGAGAGACCTACTTGGTTTTTCTGCAGCTGATACCGTGCCCCGGATCGGACCACACAAACGTTTATACTATATAAGTAAGAACTTGGCTTACCTGTTAAAAGCGGCCGCTTTTGTTTGTATGGTCGTTTCACAACTGCAGATGTACACCGTCTCTGGCCCCTGTTGGCAACTCCTGGCAAAGCTCGCCAATTATGTCGTAGAAATATTTGACTCAAAAATAGTCAACTCAAAAATATCTCTCAAGAGACCGGAGCTTGTGAATTTAGAAATTATACTTTTATTATTTGCATAACAAAGCCGAGCTTGCGCCATGGAGCAACTGTCTCTCTTTGGCTTAGAGATCTCTTATATACACACACAAATGCACAGTCATGTTTACATAGCATACAATTACTCCCCTTAGGGCAAATGATTAATAATAATATAATAATATAATATGCCATTTGGCAGACGCTTTTATCCAAAGCGACTTACAGTCATGCGTGCATACATTTTTTTTGTGTATGGGTGGTCCCGGGGATCGAACCCACTACCTTGGCGTTTCAAGCGCCGTGCTCTACCAGCTGAGCTACAGAGGAACACGTACATTAACTTATTTTAGTGCCACTCTACCCTTATCTTTCAACGTCCAGATGTCACATGTGGTTTACTCCAAAAGGCCTTGGTCACTTTTCCATAGGAAGCCTCTTCCCTAATCTCATTATATTGGTAGCAGACCCTTTCCCTAATCTCATTATATTGGTAGCAGACCCTTTCCCTAATCTCATTACACATACATACATTAATTTATGTTTACACACTGTATTGGCTATATTCCTTATTTAAACATACATCTGGATTATAGAATGTCAATCATGTTTACTATATTTTACTTTTGACATTTCCCAACATTTTGCCTTAATGATACATAAAATATTCCTATAGAACCCAGCTCCGTTCCTCCGGACCGTACCCCTCCCACTCCACGAGATACTGCAGGCCTCCAACCCGACGCCTCGAATCCATAATGGAACAGACCGAGTACGCCGGTGCCCCCTCAATGTCCAATGGGGGCGAAGGAACCTCCCGCACCTCGGACTCCTGGAGCGGACCAGCTACCACCAGCCTGAGGAGAGACACATGGAACGAGGGGTTAATACGGTAATCAGGGGGGAGCTGTAACCTATAACAAACCTTGTTCAACCTCCTCAGGACTTTAAAGGGCCCCACAAACCGCTGACCCAGCTTCCGGCAGGGCAGGCGAAGGGGCAGGTTTCTGGTTGAGAGCCAGACCCGGTCCCCCGGTGCATAAACCGGAGCCTCACTGCGGTGGCGGTCGGTACTCACCTTCTGTCTCCTAATCGCCCTTTGCAGGCATACATGGGCAGCGTTCCATGTCTCCTCCGAGCGCCGAAACCATTCATCCACCGCAGGAGCCTCGATCTGGCTCTGATGCCACGGTGCCAGGACCGGCTGGTAACCTAGTACACACTGAAAGGGAGACAGGTCAGTGGAGGAGTGGCGGAGGGAATTTTGTGCCATCTCTGCCCAGGGGATGTAAACTGACCAATCCCCCTGCCGGTCCTGGCAATATGACCTCAGAAACCTACCCACATCCTGGTTTACTCTTTCCACCTGCCCATTACTCTCGGGGTGAAAACCTGAGGTCAGGCTGACCGAGACCCCCAGACGGTCCATAAACGCCTTCCAGACCCTCGATGTGAACTGGGGACCCCGATCAGACACTATATCCTCAGGCACCCCGTAGTGCCGGAAGACGTGTGTAAACAGGGCCTCTGCGGTCTGTAGGGCAGTAGGGAGACCGGGCAAAGGAATGAGACGACAGGACTTAGAAAACCGATCCACAACGACCAGGATCATGGTGTTACCCTGTGACGGAGGAAGATCTGTAACAAAGTCCACCGATAGGTGTGACCATGGCCACTGTGGAACGGGGAGAGGTTGTAATTTACCTCTGGGCAGGTGTCTAGGTGCCTTGAACTGAGCGCACACCGAACAGGAAGAAACATAAACCCTCACGTCCTGAGCTAAGGTGGGCCACCAGTACTTCCCACTAAGACAGCGCACTGTCCGACCAATGCCAGGATGGCCAGAAGAAGGTGACGTGTGAGCCCAATAAATCAAACGATCGCGAACCTCGGACGGAACGTACGCACGACCCACTGGGGGGGAGTTGGCTCTGTGCGTAACGCCCGCTCGATGTCCGCGTCAACCTCCCATACCACCGGTGCCACCAGACAAGAAGCCGGAAGTATGGGAGTAGGCTCCCTGGTCCGATCCTCTGAGTCATATAGCCGGGACAGAGCGTCTGCCTTAGCATTCTGGGAACCTGGTCTATATGATAGGGTGAACACAAAACGCGTGAAAAACATGGCCCACCTTGCCTGACGAGGATTCAGTCTCCTCGCTGCCCAAATGTACTCCAGATTGTGGAGGTCAGTCAAAATCAGAAAAGGGTGTTTAGCCCCCTCAAGCCAATGTCTCCACACCTTAAGAGCTTTCACAACAGCTAACAGCTCCCGATCCCCCACGTCGTAGTTTTGCTCCGCCGGGCTGAGCTTCTTCGAGAAGAAAGCACAGGGGTGGAGTTTGGGAGGCGTACCCGAGCGCTGAGACAGTACAGCTCCTATCCCCGCCTCGGACGCGTCCACCTCGACTATGAATTGCAAGGAAGGATCCGGATGAGCCAGCACGGGAGCCGTGGTGAACAGCGCCTTCAGCTGACCAAAAGCCCTGTTCGCCTCCGCTGACCACTGCAGGCGCACCGAACCGCCCTTTAGCAAAGAGGTTATGGGAGCTGCTACCTGGCCAAAGCCCCGGATAAATCTCCGGTAGTAGTTGGCAAAACCCAAAAATCGCTGCACCTCCTTTACCGTGGTAGGAGTCGGCCAATTACGCACGGCTGAAATGCGGTCACACTCCATCTCGACCACTGACTCTGACAAGCGGTATCCTAAGAAGGAGACGGACTGTCTGAAGAACAGACATTTCTCAGCCTTAATGTACAGGTCATGCTCCAACAGTCTACCAAGCACCTTGCGCACCAGGGACACATGCTCGTCGCGTGTAGCGGAGTATATGAGAATATCATCTATATACACCACTACACCCTGTCCGTGCAGGTCCCTGAAAATCTCATTGACAAAGGATTGAAAGACTGAGGGAGCATTCATCAACCCGTACGGCATGATAAGGTACTCATAGTGACCAGAGGTGGTACTAAATGCCGTCTTCCACTCGTCCCCCTCCCGGATACGGATCAGATTGTACGCGCTCCTGAGGTCCAATTTTGTGAAGAAGCGTGCCCCGTGCAATGACTCCGTCATACTAGCAATGAGAGGAAGAGGATAGCTGTATTTTACGGTTATCTGATTTAGACCTCGATAGTCAATGCACGGGCGTAAACCTCCATCCTTTTTCTTCACAAAAAAGAAACTCAAGAAGGCAGGGGAAGTGGAGGGCCGAATGTATCCCTGTCCCAGAGATTCGGTGACATATGTCTCCATAGCCACCGTCTCCTCCTGTGACAGAGGATACACGTGACTCCTGGGAAGTGCAGCACCCTCACGGAGATCTATCGCACAATCCCCTCGTCGATGGGGTGGTAATTGAGTCGCCTTCCTTTTATAGAAGGCGAGAGCCAAATCGGCATATTCTGAGGGAATGTGCATTGGGGAGACATGGTTTGGACTCTCCACCGTGGTTGCCCCTACGGAAACACCTACACACCTTCCCGAGCACTGAGGTGACCATCCCTTAAGAGCCCTCTGTTGCCACGAAATACTGGGGTCATGGGTGGCTAGCCAGGGAAGGCCCAGCACCACGGGAAACGCAGGAGTATCAATAAGGAAGAGACTAATTCTCTCTTCATGACCCCCCTGTGTCTCCATCCGAAGTGGAGCTGTGACCTCCCTAACCATACCTGAACCTAATGGGCGACTATCTAGGGCACGTATGGGGAAGGGCACATCTAACGGCAATATAGGAATCCCTAATCTATGCGCAACCAATCTATCCATGAAATTCCCAGCTGTGCCGGAATCTACGAGCGCCCTATGCTGGGAATGTGGGGAAAACTCAGGGAAAATAACATTAATCATCATGTGAGCAACAGGGAGCTCTGGGTGAGTTGGGTGCCTACTCACCTCGGATGATCCCCCAGAACCCTGCCTGCTGCCTCGATTCCATGAGGGCCTTCTCCTGCACCGGCCCGCATTGTGTCCTCTGCGGCCACAGTTGGTGCAGGAGACCACCCCCTTGCTCGGTCTCTCCGCATCAGCACTTCCAAGCTCCATAGGTGTGGACTCGGAAGTGCTGGGGGATGGACTGGACGGACCCTGATCTGGACGTCCGTGGGTAGCCAACAGGTTATCCAGCTGGATCGATAAATCTACCAGCTGGTCCAGGTTAAGATTAGTGTCCCTGCAGGCCAGCTCCCGACGAACGTCCTCCCGTAGACTGCATCGGTAGTGATCAATCAGGGCCCTCTCGTTCCATCCCGCGCTGGCTGCCAGTGTCCTGAAATCCAGGGCGTATTCCTGTGCGCTCCTCCTTCCCTGGCTGAGGTGAAACAGACGCTCCCCCGCCGCTTTCCCCTCAGGCGGATGATCGAATACTGCCCGGAAACGGCGGGTAAAATCCTCATAATGAACAGACTCAGCATCTATTCCACCCCACTCCGCGTTGGCCCATTCCAGGGCTCTGCCCGACAGACAGGAGATGAGGGCGGACACGCTCTCGTATCCCGAGGGAGCCGGGTGGATGGTGGCCAGGTAAAGTTCCACCTGGAGCAGGAAACCCTTACACCCGGCAGCTGTCCCATCGTATTCCCTCGGGAGCGAGAGCCGAAGACCACTGGACCCAGGGGTTGAGGATCTTGATGGAAGAGAAATCGGCGAAGGAGGAGGTGTAGAAAACCCAACTCTCTCCCATCGATCCATGGTGTGGATAACTTGATCCAGAGCCGAACCTAGTCGCTGCAGCATGGTCGCGTGCTGGTGGATGCGTTCCTCCACCGAAGCGCTGGGATCGGGCGTGCCTGCTGACTCCATAACGGGTGCGTGATTCTGTCAGCGTCTGGGTGCAGTGGGGAAACGGAATCAGGCGCAGGACACAGAACTGAGAATAAATGGCTTTACTCGACTCCAAGTAAATATTAGCAAACCCTCCACGCAGGGAAGAGCAAAAACAACAGCTCAACAGACGACGTAACAAAGAACAATCACGCACACACTCAGGAGGGAAAACAGAGGTAATATAGGGAAACTAATAAGCCTAATGAGTAACAGGTGTGAACAATAAAGACAGAACTAGTGAGACACAGAAACATTGATCGGTGGCAGCTAGTACTCCAGTGACGACGACCGCCGAAGCCTGCCCGAACGAGGAGGAGGGGCAGCCTCGGCAGTATCCGTGACAATAAATACTTTTTTCCCTCCGTGAAGTAATCCAACAATGTGTACGCCGCCATCTTGTCTATTTCAGGTCTTCTCCCAGTAATGGCTATGTCCCAGTAATTGATACCAAAAAAACTTTGGTTAAACCACTTTATCTGGTGTAACAATCTGTAGCTAATCTTTTTCCAAAAATTGGGCAAAAGATCAGAATTGGGCTGAAACAGCCATTTCAGCAATTATCAGGGGGGTGGTAGGCTACTGTGTGTTTCCAAAGAGAAGGTTTTCTCAAATATTTTCTGATTTTCTGTGCCCAGTGGAAGGAACAGGTGCGCAGCAGTATGGTGGTCAGGGAGGAGAGATCACCCTGACCCTCACTATCTCTGGACATATTGAAGACATCCTATGGAAACACAATGGAAACAAGGTGGTAGTGTTTGATGGGAGCAAGAACAGGGAATATGGCAGGTATACGGTTTTCAACTTACATACATACATTTTTTGGGGGGATCTTTTTTGTTGTTGTCATGGGGCAGAGAGAAACATTTGCTGTTTTAGAGCTCAGGGATTCTTGAAAGACGGGATAATCAACTTTTTTCCCACAAATATTTGTCTTAATATTAATACAATTTTAATATATATTTTGATAGCCAAAGTAAAATGTAAACATTTTTTAATAAAATGCTTTTAACTGGATTGATGTTAACTCCATCAGACACCATAAAAGTCATTTCATTTTTACAATTATTGTCCAACAAGTGTTTAAATGCCTTGATTGTTTATTCTTTTTTTTTGTAAGATTTTATATTTTATAAACAATACAAATTATACACATACAAACGACAACATCATATATGTATACAAATACATCACACCTGCCCAGACCCACTAGCACACACCCCCACCTATAGCTCCCGACTCACTCTCCGCCACATGGCCTCAAACTGCACCATTTTGTTTCTCTCCGTCTCACACACTACATTTTTTGATAATAAAGCATTTTACCTTTACACTGCGTTAACGACGGAGGATTGGTTGATTTCCAGTTTTTAAGTATACGTTTAAAAAAATGATTGACGAGAGATGTATCGTCCAAGCCATCGGGTATCTCACTGCACCCTCATATGCCATGTCTGGAAATATGCAGATGGATTACAAGTACATTTACATTGTAATACTTCTGACAGGCAACTTTATAACTTTTGGAATTTAGAACTTTCCCAGAATGCATGGATTATTGAGTCATTGTTAGTTTTACACTTCAGACATGACTCTGCTGTTGTGCTGTAGAATTTGTGAATTTTGTCTCTTAATAAATATTATATAATTCTATACATGAATTTATACTGGATTAACAGTACATGTTTGTTACCTGTAATCTCGTTAGTTGTGTTCCAACATTCCCTCCATCTTGTGGCAATATCAGTTCATTTTAAGTCTTATTTATTGTTTATTTCTAACATTAGATTATTCAAATAAGTAATACAAATCTCCAAGCTTCTTTTTTTTTCTTTCACTGGGGATGGGGGGGACATGGCCCCTCCACATTCTGAAATTGAATTTTTTACCCCCCTCCCCCCAGTTTTGTCATTGGAATGTAATACAAAACGAGGCACCGGTGTGCTTCAGGACCATGCGGACGCCTCCGAGCGGTCAGTTATGCTATTTGGAGTCTTTATCTGACCCCCCCCCCCCCCAAAAAAAAAAATATATATATAATAAATAAAATAAAAAGTTACGTCCCCCCCACTTCTAAAACCAAAGTTGTGCCCCTGATTTAGGTATGTTTTTCTAGATTTAGAACAGAAAACAAAATGTATAAAGCGTACATTATCCCTCAGGTCTAGCACAGCAAATACTTCAATTGTTTAAGCATATGTTGCAGAACAGTGCTGAAAATATTTTTCACGAATATTGACACAAAAATCTGTCTTAAGGTCCCAAATAAAAACAACCATTCTATAAGATATTTCAGCACTCTAACAGAGTTGGTGTTAGATGGAGATGAAGTGGTAAACACAGTAGCAATTTCGTTTTTTCTCAGTTCCTTTATGACTATAAAACCTAATTAAATGTAAGATATTTGAACCAAAATTCATATTCTATCTCACTTTGCTGTGTGTGCTCGTGCTCGTATGGGCATGTGTGTAGATGATGTGGCACAGCCCACCATAACCTGTGTGGTCAACAACACAATCCCAGAGAACATGGACAGAACCCTGCTGACCTCCAGCCCCTGACCCAGTTCATCTGGAGGAGTCCTGGGAGGTCAGAGAGTCCTGGACCTGAGCTGTTCATAAGTGGGGGGAGAACCAGGAGTCTGAGAACCAGGAGTCTGTCTACACATGTGTGGTGAAAAACCCTGTGAGTGAGAGAACTGCAGAGTTTACCCTGAAAGACTGCTACACTGGTAAGACAACACTGCTATAGTGATGTTACTGTACACTCTACACTCACTTTCATCCCAACTCATGTGTTGTAGTAGGACGCACAGTTTGGTTTCACTCTTTCAGTGCTGTCATTACATTTTCATGAAGATTCTGTACATTTATTGCGAGTTAGAACATGGTTCAGAGAAACCGAGTGAGATTTGAATGTATACAATGTTATAGTGAGCATGCTAAACATATTTTTTGCAGATCCAGGATATTCATATGTTAGTCACTTACATTACTATATAAATCATAGTGTTATGACTGCTTAATTCATGTGTTATTAAGTGTGAAAATGCTGCTGATCCAAGTTGTTTTAATGGTGTTTCTGTGCAGAGGAAGGCTCATCCAGTGTCCTGGCTGTGATCCTGTCCATCCTCATCCTCCTCGTCTTAGTTGCCGTTCTGATATTATTGTGGCGCTGGAGGAAAGGCAAGAAACGTAAGACCATCCTATGTCCTATGACAAAGAAAGGCCAGAACGTCACCCTATAGATGTAGCCTAGTAGAGTCACATTAACTAGCTAGCTAGCTAACTTAGCTGGTTCATAGTTGCCCATGCGAGGAAGTCAGGCTAGCAAGCATTTTAGCTAGGTAGCCTGTGACAACAAAAACTAAAAGTGTACTGTATGACAGAGCCATAGACCGTTTTGCTAACATGAAAGAGAGGAGGATAGCATTGGCGTTCAACTAGTCTATAAGTTAGGTGAGTAAAAAAACAAAAACATGTACTTGCGTGCGCACACACACAGAGGAATCACTACCATGGACAGCCACATTAGCAACATTGATTGGACTAAATTGTTTTTGGTATCTTTAAGTTTGTTTTCAGTATATTAAACTAAGCATATATAGCCTTGTTGATTTAATGTTGAAATGTTTAAGTTGAAATGGTGCTGGAATAGCAGAGGCAGTGCTTCTGTTGTCTTTGTGCTGACTTGCGGTAACTCTATGGTTCTAAATCAGTAGTTGTTTAGAAAACTGTCGAACATTAACTTGCTGCACCATGCTGCAGGTGATAACTCTTCTTCTTCATCAATAGTACTATATTATGGTGGTCGGCAAACAAGCATTTGAGGTGCATGCTGCCACCTACTGTAGGGGTGGTAAACTATAGAAAAATATCCATTGTATGAAAGGGGGAAAAAACAACATCATACAAAATACAGACATAGACACACAAAAAACAAAAATTGTCACTTCCTTCAGTCACATTCCAATCAAGTGGCATCCCTAAACAGGAACAGGGGACTGTAGGGCTGAAAATCCTTTGACAGGATTTCTTGCAATGCCTCGGCTGTAAACTTACTGACATCCAAAAAGTGTTTAACTGCACTCACAATGATTCCAATTTTCTCCGATTTTTTTTCGTTTGTGCTGTGCAGTTTATGACCATTGCAATAAGTGCTACAAAGTCCTGTAAAATATCAGGATCCCTTGATGGCCGAGAAACATTCAGTGGTGCAGGCTCAGTTACCATTGTATCCTCAATGCCACGCAATCCTTCCACTCTTCTCACCGCCTCCAGATAGGAGACCCGCTGGACAGCCCTTACTCTTGCCACCTCTGCTTCCTTCACCCTAACAGGGCAATCCGAGAAATCAGGCGCATGTTTGCCACCACAGTTGCAGCATATAATCTCGATATAACAATTTGTTTGCAATATTTGCTTTGTGGACTTCACCTGACAGATGTTGCTTTCTGGTTTTGTGATGAAAAAAACCTATGTGCAGTTGAATTTATTCCACCACTGTGTGACTTGTTTTTTGTTGTCACAGCCTTATTGTAGATCACAGATGGGTTATAGAGCAAACAATGCAATTATCCCAACAAAGGCTGTAATATGGGTTACTTTACTGGCTTAGCTTGGCTTCCTCAGTGATGTTACCCACGCACCGCTACTGCCCCCCAGAGTAATGAAGATGGGGCAGAATTGGGAACTTGAAATCAAGTGAGTCTTCACATGCCCTTCCCTTCATAATATCATATTATTATAAGTCATATTATGTGAAACGCATCACAAGAAGTATCTGAATTTGACTGGAATTCCTACACAGCTAAACAATTTAGGCCTATTGGATTATACTCTATACTGTATAACAAAAAATGGTATGGGCCTGTTCACCATGTTCAATATTGCATGACCAAATCAACTTAATGACTACGAACAGTGAAGATGACCTTAGGTTCTGGAAAATATATTTCACAGCGGTTTAGATGGTATAATGATTCTCTACACTATACTTGCTTGTTTTGTCACATAAACTGAAGTTAAGCAAACTATTAGAATTTCATCAACCTGGAAATTGCAGAGCGATTCCTGCATAGTGCATCTTTAAGTTTATGGCCCCTCCCGTTTTATAATTGGCAGCTTGAGGAATGAGTGACTCAGACAACTGCCAACTTTCACTTTCACTTTCAACAAGCGGAGAAGGCTGTTCATATGCAATGGCATCTCGCATTTTCTTCACAATTGTGCTGGGGAGTTATTGTCTTGGTAAGTGTGCACATTTTCTTATCCCTTAACAAAATAGTGTATTGCTCAGTGTCTTTCTACATGGGCTGGTGCCCCATGTCTTTTTCTGCACAGAGGCTGGTTACATGGGTTTTAGGAGGTTATTGGGGTCACTCAGCAATGTTACAGGTTTAATGACACATAAGCAAGTAGGGCTTAGAATATGCACACATGTTTTGCTAGAGGCCTAATGGTACAGTAATAGCACTGTGTTGGCTAGTCTTTATCTGGGAAACGTGTGTGGGTAAAATCACTGTGGAAGCCAGAAAACAAAGCCATATTACAACCTGTGTTTTTATAATTGTGTTGTTTGCTCTATAACCTGTGAGTTCATATGCCTTGTGACCGTGATATATAGGCCTAAGGCCGAGACAATAAGAAGACACAGTGGCAGAATAAATTCAACCACACATTTGTTTCATCACAAAACCGGAGAGCAACCTGTCTGTTGAAGTCCACAAAGCATATTGCATGTAACAAACAGTTACATGACCTACAGCATGGTCAAGCAAGTTAATGTTTCCGACATTTTCGATCCACTAAACAACTATTGATTTAGAACCACAGAGAATTACAGCAAGTCGCAAAGAAAACAGGAGCTGTTGACTCACCCTACTTGTAGAGAAACGCCAATGCCATCCTCATCCCTTTCATGTTGACGAATCGTCTATCATACACGCTTAAATGTTTTGTTGTCCTAGGCTACCTGGCTAAAATGCTTGCTTGCTAGCCTAAATTCATTTAATGGGCAACGTTAGCTAGTTAACGTTAGCCTTCTACATCTAGCTACATATTGAACTTCCCTCCTCTCAGGCCAGGGGCACAATTTATTTTTGGATCAAAATTGCCATTATAATCATTGGCCAGTCCAAATTCTTATCTCCATCCATGGCTAATTTAGGAAAGGGACAATTTTAGGTAGCTAGCTATCGACCGGAGGACAACAACACAAGTAGATGCAACAATTCAAATTGTTTCTGTCAATGACGTATGCTCTCGATGCAATGTGATTGGAGAGAAGCCAAATTCAAACTGGCTTCCAGTGACACTTTTCTTTTGGTGCGCCAGGACCATTCACAGTTGAGCTCACTCAGTTTAGCTCAACGCTGATTTGCTATTATGTATTACATTTTTATCAGGGAGGCCAATTGCTCGCTGGCTTCCCTTTCCTACAATGCTACGGGCAGCAACAATGTCATACTCTTTGGACCAGACAGCATCAGATAAATGGCCTACACATACAGAGACAGAGGGGCGCTCTTTCGCTCGCTCGGATGCTTTCTCCAGTGAGATAGATTCAGCCTCTTGCAAATTGAATGAAAATGATGAAACACAGAGACGAAATATACTTTTTTAAATTATTATTTCTTTTTTTTTGGGGGGGGGGGTCTGGCTTCCCTTGGCATCAATGTATACACAGCACTTATTATTGGTCTTCTGACCAGTCAGATAAGATCTTTTGCTAGCTACATTTAGATTTACATCATTAAGCAGACACTCTTATCCAGAACGCCTTACAGGAGAAATTAGGGTTAAGTGCTTTGCTCAAGTGCATATCTTGTTTCACCTAGTCTGCTCATGGATTTGAGCCAGTGAACTTTCGTTGACTTGCCCAACGCTCTTAACCGCTAGGCTAAGCTATCGCATGAGCTTGTGTGACAAATTAGCTTGGCGATACCGTCTTTTTCCTCGATTTGTGGAAACAGGAGTCTCATAAAAAGTCCATGTCCAGTTTCAGGGGGTCTGTTTGAATTTAGAAAATGCTCTGTTATTAAAATAAATTATTTTTTCCCTCCATGAAGTAATCCAACAATGTGTATGCCGCCATCTTCTCTATTTCAGGTCTTCTCCCAGTAATGGCTAACTCCCAGTAATTGATACCAAAAATCTTTTGTTAAACCACTTTATCTGGTGTAATATCTGTAGCTAATCTTTTTCCAAAAATTCCAAAAATAATTCAGCAATTATCAGGGGGGTGGTAGGTTACTGTGTGTTTCCAAAGAGAAGCTTTTCTCAAATATCTTCTGATTTTCTGTGCCCAGTGGAAGGAACAGGTGCACAGCGGTATGGTGGTCAGGGAGGAGAGATCACCCTGACCCCCTCGATGTCTGGATATATTGAATACATCCTGTGGAAACACAATGGAAACAAGGTGGTAGTGTTTGATGGGAGCCAGAACAGGGAGTATGGCAGGTATAAACACAGGATCATCCTGGACTGGCACACTGGAGAGCTAACTATCAGTGGTCTCACAGATGCAGACAGTGGATCCTATTTGTTAGAGGCAGTCATCAAGGGCAAGCTGCAGTACTCACAACATGAGGTGGACGTTATTGGTAAGTGTGTAATATTATTGTCTAAAGGCCTGCATGTCAGGTTTGTGTGTATACAGTGTGTTTATTTACAGTATCAGTACGGGTGTTTAAAAAAGTAATCATTAGGCCTAGACAACGGATGATTAAGTGATGCCAGAATTGTAAAAAAAAAAACGAATTGTATACCTTGGGTACTGTACCTAATGAGTCAGGACCCACATATTCTCGCCTAGCTCTTGAACTCTCGTTCCAGTGTGATATTGAAACTGCCCCCTTATCATCATTACATCTTTATTACAAATGTTCATTTATCATTAGGCCAAGCCCTAGTCAAAGGCCAAGTATTGGTTGTATAAACCAATCAGATTAGCAGAGCTGAAAACTACTTCTCATTTTTCTGAAGTCTACCTGGAGAGAGACAGAAAAAGGAATACCTGACAATGCTATCCCCCACACTCTGTGTTTTTAAAGACTCTCAACCCCCTACACTAACAGTGCTGTCACACTTATAGCCCCACTCCTTTTCTAGTCTTGTCACATAACAATCATAATTAATGTTTACTTGTGCAGGTGTGATATATCACAGTCTATTATTTTAAGACTGAAACAGTTTTGCTGGGTATGTTTAGATGTTGTGTCACAGCCCAACATAACCTGTGTGGTCAACAACACAACCCCAGAGAACATGGACAGAACCCTGCTGTGCTCAGCTGACCTCCAGCCCCAGTTCATCTGGAGGAGTCCTGGAGGGTCAGTGAGTCCAGGACCTGAACTGTTCATACCTGGGGGGGAGAACCAGGAGTCTGTCTACACATGTGTGGTGAAAAACCCTGTTAGTGAGAAAACTGCAGAGTTCACCCTGAAGGACTGTTACACTGGTAAGATAACACTTCTAAACTGTAGGTACAGTAATACACGTACTCTCACTTTAATTATCTCTCGTGTTCACAATTTGGATGTATTATTTAATGCTGCCAACACATTTGCATGAAATGTAGATTCTGTACATTTATTGATAGTGAGAACATGGTTTAGAGATACATGGTGGTCCTCTGTAGCTCAGCTGGTAGAGCACGGCGCTTGTAACGCCAAGGTAGTGGGTTCGATCCCCAGGACCACCCATACACAAAAATGTATGCACGCAGGACTGTAAGTCGCTTTGGATAAAAGCGTCTGCTAAATGGCATATTATTATTATTATTATACATATAATGAGATTTATGTGTATATAATGTTATAGTGATCATGCTAAACATATTTTTTTGCAGTTCCAGGATATTCATATGTTAGTCACTTACATTACTATATAATTCATAGTGTTATGACTGCTTAATTGATGTGTTATTAAGTGTGGAAATGCTGCTGATCCAAGTTGTTTTAATGGTGTTTCTGTGCAGAGGAAGGCTCATCCAGTGTCCTGGCTGTGATCCTGTCCATCCTCATCCTCCTCGTCTTAGTTGCCGTTCTGGTGTTATTGTGGCGCTGGAGGAAAGGCAAGAAACGTAAGACCATCCTATGTCCTATGACAAAATCAGGCCTGAAGGCCAACCTTTAGTTCCAGACTCAGGAAATATAAGGGGCATAGTTCAGTATTATGGGAGGAAATGCCCCTCATTCTAATGATCTGGCTAGACCAGAGTCAATCCATTTCCTCCCTACTCCCCTGGCATGTGCTGAGCTTTCAGATGATCACGGTCCCAGTGACGCCAGCTGACTTGTTACAAGGTCGTTGACCTTGGATCTGAGATTAGAGATTAGAGTAGAGAAGAGGAGAGAAAAGAGTACAACCAGCAAACACAGCAAAGTACATACATAGTCTTTCTGGTTAGACATATAAATGATACAGGATGTTTACCCACATCTCTTCCCTATGTCTAATTCTGTCCTTTATCCCTCTTGTCTTTTCCACTCTGTGGTGGATGACCAGTGGCTGAAGCTGCACTGAGAAAATCTGAAGAGGAGGTGCGGCTGATGAAAGTTACAGTACAAGGTTGTTTAGCTGTAAAAATGCTATTTTGAACTTGAGGTGTATTGCTATAGACTTCGTTTGGCCATCACATATATTTTAAGACAACACTAATACCTTACCACTTTGCTGTTTCTAAATAAAACTATTTTGTTTTAATTTAATAGGAAACCAAGATCCTGAAGATGACCATTCTGAGAACACTGGAAATACAACTTCTACACAAAAAGGTTCTCCTTATATGGTGTTTATTACCTTGGGCATAAGGAACTTTGAATACATATGGTAATAGTGGGGATGAATGTTTTTGTGTGTACAGGACATGTGAAGGAGGTGATAGAGATGTTTAACAAGCAGGATGCAGATGCAAACAGGAAACAGCACACCGCACCAACTGGAAGGATTTTGTCTCCAACAAAAAGTAGGGGTCACATCCCATTGGACAGACAGAATGACAGGCTCTCAGACAAACAGACAAGTGATTTTTTCTCCCATGGCAGATAGCTTAAACAAAATAGTCAATATTGAGACTGACAATGACATAAGTCATGTTATCATTAAGACAAATGTGTCTATATAATAGTGTTTGTGTAGTCATGTATCAACCCATTTTCTCAATCTGTGTTTCAGAGACAGAGCCAGTACAGGACAAACCCACCCCGGCCCAACCAGACCTAGTCACACCAGACCCCACCCTGGCCCAACCAGACCCAGTCACATCAGACCCAACCCTGGCCCAACCAGACCCAGTCACACCAGACTCCACCCCGGCCCAACCAGACCTAATCACACCAGACCCCACCCTGGCCCAACCAGACCCAGTCACACCAGTGCCCACTCTGGCCCAACCAGACCCAGTCACATCAGACCCAACCCTGGCCCAACCAGACCTAATCACACCAGAGCCAGCTCAAGGCAAAACCGGCTCAGCAGACACGACAGAGACAGCTCCAGGCAAAACATATCCAATAACAGGAGAGAGTAGATGTTTATTGTTATGAATCTTGCCCTGGAGGCAGAACTGAGCGGTTTACGCTAGATGGGCCAGCTGCAAAGTCAAAATTGGATATATCGTACAAATTTAACCAACTTGTTTGGTAAAAGTTCTGATTCTGCTTGTCCGAGTGCCTGTGAGAAGATGACAGATCATCTGCTGTGGTGCAGTCGAGGTAGAGAAAGACACACTCACTGACACATCATGTTGCCTAATATTAGGCCTAATATTTTGGCTGTAAATTGTATTAAATATATTTCATACTTACTATAGTAGGCTAATTAGGGATGGGGGATTCGGGGGAACATTTAGACACAGGCTATTTGCAATATAGCCTAACAAGTCCTTAGATTGGCAACCAGGATACCCAGTCAGGGGAACCAGCCAGGGGAGTAGAGACAGAATAATGAGGTGGAAGAATAAGGGAAAGGGCAAAGAGGAAGTAATCAAGAGACTGAGAGAGGAGAAAGATAAGAGAAAAGAGAACAGATATGGAAAATGGACCACAATAGAGGTATTGGTGCAAACACAGAGGATGAGAGGGGAAATGAAGGAGAGATGGAGGAGGAAGGGGAAGAGGAGAAGGAACCAGACACAGAGAAACAAGGAGATGATACCAACCAGACATCCACCCAGAGTGATGAGGAGATGGATGAGACACCCACCCCAGACCCCAATGAGCAGCACATTACCCAGACTTCACTACAGGGGCAGTCCAGTGACTCCACATGAGCCCTAGAGAACCAAGAAGAGATGGAACATGAGACACCCACCCCAGAACCCAAGGGGCAGCACATTAACCAGATTACACTAAAGGGGCAGTCCAGTGACTCACAAGAATCCCTAATGGAAATAACACTGTAGAATTCTGGGACAGCTGTATGACTTTAAATGCGCTGTTTTTGAGATGTCACTCAAGTTTGGATAACAGGTCTCCAACTTATTTTCTACTGGAGTTAGAAGTGCTGTAGAAGAAAGACTGTAGTGAAGAAAATGCTGGATGCTACATATGTATTGTTTAACTTCTACAGTGAAAAGAAAAGTGAATGAAGTATAGCTCAGTGTAATACATTGGAATTTCTTGATTTTGGTTTCATAGTTTACAAACAGCATTTCTCTCAAGTTACGTTTAAGTTCTATGTACCTGTGGTAGCTAACATAATACTTAACATACTACAAGTTAATACACTATTTGTTATTTTAGCTAAATTTAAAGATATGTTTTAATGAACCTTAACATACTGTCATTGCTAAAGCACTTACTTATTTATTTATTTATTTATTTTTATTTCACCTTTATTTAACCAGGTAAGCCAGTTGAGAACAGGTTCTCATTTACAACTGCGACCTGGCCAAGATAAAGCAAAGTAGTGCAATAAAAACAACACAGAGTTACATATGGGGTAAAAAAACATGTGTGCAAATGTAGCAAGTTATGGAGGTAAGGCAATAAATAGGCTATAGTGCAGAATAATTACAATAGTATTAACACTGGAATGCTAGATGTGCAAGAGATGATATGCAAATAGAGATACTGGGGTGCAAAAGAGCAAAATAAATAACAATATAGGGATGAGGTAGTTGGGTGGGCTAATTTCAGATGGGCTGTGTACAGGTGCAGTGATCGGTAAGGTGCTCTGACAACTGATGCTTAAAGTTATTGAGGGAGATAAGAGTCTCCAGCTTCAGAGATTTTTGCAATTCGTTCCAGTCATTGGCAGCAGAGAACTGGAAGGAATGGCGGCCAAAGGAGGTGTTGGCTTTGGGAATGACCAGTGAGATATACCTGCTGGAGCGCAGACTACGGGTGGGTGCTGCTATGGTGACCAATGAGCTTAGATAAGGCGGGGATTTGCCTAGCAGTGATTTATAGATGGCCTGGAGCCAGTGGGTTTGACGACGAACATGTAGTGAGGACCAGCCAACAAGAGCGTACAGGTCACAGTGGTGGGTAGTGTATGGGGCTTTGGAGACAAAACGGATGGCACTGTGATAGACTACATCCAATTTGCTGAGTAGAGTGTTGGAGGCTATTTTGTAAATGACATCGCCGAAGTCAAGGATCGGTAGGATAGTCAGTTTTACGAGGGCATGTTTGGCAGCATGAGTGAAGGAGGCTTTGTTGCGAAATAGGAAGCCGATTCTAGATTTAACTTTGGATTGGAGATTCTTTATGTGAGTCTGGAAGTTGAGTTTACAGTCTAACCAGACACCTAGATATTTGTAGTTGTCCACATACTCTAGGTCAGACCCGTCGAGAGTGGTGATTCTAGTCGGGTGGGCGGGTGCTAGCAGCGTTCGATTGAAAAGCATGCATTTAGTTTTACTAGTGTTTAAGAGCAGTTGAAGGCTACTGAAGGATTGTTGTATGGCATTGAAGCTCGTTTGGAGGTTTGTTAACACAGTGTCCAATGAAGGGCCAGATGTATACAAAATGGTGTCGTCTGCGTAGAGGTGGATCTGAGAGTCACCAGCAGCAAGAGCGACATCATTGATATACACGGAGAAAAGTGTCGGCCCAAGAATTGAACCCTGTGGCACCCCCATAGAGACTGCCATAGGTCCAGACAACAGGCCCTCCGATTTGACACACTGAACTCTATCTGAGAAGTAGTTGGTGAACCAGGCGAGGCAGTCATTTGAGAAACCAAGGCTATTAAAAAAAAATAAAAAAAAATGTAATGTCATGTAATATTGTATACTATATATAACTGTCTTAATGTTGCTGGACCCCAGGAAGAGTAGCTACTGCCTTGGCAGTAGCTAATGGAGATCCTTAATAAATATGCAAAAAAAATACTCTGCAGGCTGATGTTTATTGTCATGAGTCTTGTCCTGGAGGCAGAACTGAGTGCTTTCCGCTAGATGGGCCAGTTGCAGTCACAATTGGCTATATTGTAAAAACAAGCGGGTGTCTCTCCGCATCATGTGGGACTAAACAGCCCCCCCAGAGTAATGAAGATGGGGCAGAACTGGGAACTTGAAATCAAGTGAACCTTCACATGCCCTTTCCTTCATAATATCATATTATTATAAGTCATATTATGTGAAACGCATCACAAGAAGTATCTGAATTTGACTGGAATTCCTACACAGCTAAACAATATAGGCCTATTGGATTATATTCTATACTGTATAAAACAAAAACTGGTGTGGGCATGTTCACCATAGTCAATATTGCATGACCAAATCAACGACTAATAACAGTGAAGATAACCTTTGCTTATGGAGAAGATATTTCACAGCGGCAGGTCTGTAATGAAGTGAGATAGAAACAGTGGTAAGGTTGGAAGCAGGCATTAGATCCCTGTTCTCAGGTGGAAAGTTGTATGCAACACGTGCCGGGGAGCGTTACCAGTACACCAAGGCTCTGCACAGGAAATATTAATGGTTGATGGTAGTGGATAACCAAATCATAGATTGCAGTCTCCTTGTCCATAGACTGCTTTCAAGGGAAGGACACAAACATTTTATACTTTGTAATTTAGGTGAACTACCTCTTCAAAATAGGCTGTGTCACAGCCGGCCGTGACATGGAGTCCCATAGGGCGGCGCACAATTGGCCCAGCGTCGTCTGGGTTTGGCCGGGGGGCTTTCCTTGGCTCTTTGCGCTCTAACAACTCCTTGTGGTGGGCTGGGCACCTGCAAGCTGAGAACAGTCATCAGTTGAACGGTGTTTCCTCTGACACATTGGTGCGGCTGTTTTCCGGGTTAAGCGAGCAGGTGTTAAGAAGCAGCGTGGCTTGGCGGGTCATGTTTCAGAGGACTCGACCTTCGCCTCTCTTGGGCCCATTGGGGAGCTGCAGCGATGAGACAATTGGATATCACAAAAATGGAGTAAAATTACAAACAATTTTTTGTGTATATATATATATATATATATATATATATATATATATATATATATCAATGTTCAGGTGGTTTATGCCTACTAGTTGAAGATCCTTGCCGTCATCTCTACATAGACAAAATATGATGTGTTTATTAGTTGCCTAGCGTGTGCACAATACTAAAATGTCAAACATTTTATTTGATTCCAATGCTTATTTGTATGACTTATTCAAAACTGTCCATTAATGTTTGCAAAAATACATTGCCTCATATAATTAATGTTGAAAGATACAAGTAGGCATATGAGATTTCAAATATGTGATTACACTGGCAAAATTGGGAGGAAGTAGAATAATACAAATAAGTGGGGAACAACAGTAGTGTTCTTGCTGACAGGCACAGTAATTACCCAATACTTTAGCCCATTGTTAAGAATAAGAATTGTTCCACTGATCAGTCTAAATTAAGTAAATAGATAAAATCTCCTGATGACAAGATTACATAAATCTGCCCCTACACCCTAACCAGATTATTTGTATATTTATTGTCCCCCCTCTAGAATCAAATTGCCCCATTTTGCTTCACAATCTGTTTGACAAAATGATTTTCATAGTTACAAATCATGTCACCTTACCAAACTTCCCTGCTAAAACATACTGTAGGTCTGTCTGCTGCCTTTAAATTGTCACAGCCTAAATGCCAATCACCAAATGAGGGGACTAATGCAAGTGTGGATTAAATCGACTTTAGTACATGCTGTCAAAAGGCTGCATCTGCAATAGTGACGGGAGTAAAGCAACCTAATTTTGTTGACAACATCGTACATAACATAGCACTACCATACTACACTGTCTTTTCACAGTTTTTTAGACTCAGTGGAGAATGTTCTCTCTCCATTCAACTCCACTTTAATCATGAGGGGTGTTTAAAAAAAAACATGCATCCAATCCCCTTGCTCCCTTACATATCTAGACCAATTATATGCTTCAATGTGCCACGGGTCACAGTGCTGTGGCAAAACAGGACAATGATAGAGGTTCTGCTCGTGATGTTAAATTGCAGGCACAGGTGCTCCGATTTCAAAATGATTTGTTGAAAAGTTAATGCGCTGACTATACAATGGACTAATTAGAAAAATAAAAGCAATACTTTTCAATGCGTGAGATTTAAGAGGGTCAAATGCGTGTGTCTCACGGCCAATATGTGAGAGTTGGCAGCTCTGCAGCGGTTTCCATGGTACAGTGATTACACTATACTTGCTTGTTTTGTCACATAAACTGAAATTAAGCGACATATTAGAATTTGAGCAACCAGGAAATGGCGGAGCGATTTCTGCATATTGAATCTTTAAGTGTATGGCCCATTTTATAATTATGCAGCCTGAGCAATGACTGACTCAGACAACTGTGAACTTTCACTTTCAACAAGTGGATAAGGCTGTTCAAATGCAATGGCAGCTCGCGTTTCCTTCTCAATCGTGTTCGGGAGTCTTTGTCTTTCTTATCCCTTAACAAAATAGTGTATTGCTCAGTGTCTTTCTACACGGGCTGGTGCTCCACGTCTTTTTCTGCACAGAGGCTGGTTACATGGGTTTTAGGAGGTTATTGGGGTCACTCAGCAATGTTACAGGTTTAAAGACACATAAGCAAGTAGGGCTTAGAATAAGCACACATGTTTTGCTAGAGGCCTAATGGGAGTGTAATAGCACTGTGTTGGCTAGTCTTTATCTGGGAAACGTTTAACATAGGGGAATTCACCTATGTTCTAGCCTAGGTAACATACCCAAGCAGAACTGACTAGTCTATGCCATGTTAATGATTTACTGTATCACAAGATAAGGTATATTGCTGGTATATATATATATATATATATATATATATATATATATATATATATATATATATATATAAAATGTTATATTTAAGCAATAATAAAATCTGTAGCTAATCTTTTACCAAAAAAAACCCACTCCTATTCTTTCACATAACAATCAGCATTAATGTTTACTTGTGCAGGTGTGATATATCACAGTCTATTATTTTAAGACTGAAACAGTTTTGCTGGGTATGTTTAGATGTTGTGTCACAGCCCACCATAACCTGTGTGGTCAACAACACAACCCCAGAGAACATGGACAGAACCCTGCTGACCTCCAGCCCCTGACCCAGTTCATCTGGAGGAGTCCTGGAGGGTCAGTGAGTCCAGGACCTGAACTGTTCATACCTGGGGGGGAGAACCAGGAGTCTGTCTACACATGTGTGGTGAAAACCCTGTTAGTGAAAAAACTGCAGAGTTCACCCTGAAGGACTGCTACACTGCTGCAGGTAAGACAGCACTGCTATACAGTACAGTTACAATACCAGTGGTGGAAAAAGTACCCAATTGTCATACTTGAGTAAAAGTAAAGATACCTTAATAGAACATGACTCAAGTAAAATTGAAAGTCACCCAGTAAAATACTACTTCAGTAAAGTATAAAAGTATTTGTTTTTAAATATTGTGATGTCACGAGAGGCTGTGTCCTGGAGGGACGTTACATCCCCCTGAGGTGGCTGCAAACCCAGACAGCTATGGCTCCATCTGCTGGTATGGTCGGGAACTCCACCCCTCTATGGCCAATCTTCCCACGCAGCTGAAACAAATCAGGAGCTGATGAGCTGAAGGTTTTTTGGAAGGGAAGAGACACACTGAGGGAGTGTGTGGGTTGTGAAGAAACACAGTCTCCAACCTGGGCTCTCTGGAGGACAAGAGTGCTGCACGTCCACTTCCAGGAGGAATATAAGGATTTGGAGACACTTACCTTTGGGAAATACTCACCTGTGGATATATGCACCTGTGGAAATACGTGAGAGACATTTGGAAGGACTTTTGGCTGGGTTGGCCACTAGCTGCAACGTGGACTACAGTAAGGCTGGGGAAAAGTTATCTGAGCGAGTGAGAATTATGATTTTGGATGTGGAAGAGACATCCCTGAACTGTTAACCCTTAAAGAGCCACAAGAGAACAGACTTTTGTTATATTTTCGTTAATTTCCCAAGACCTATAATAAAATCCTTGTTTTGTTTGAACCTTGTCTCCTTGCACTACTTGAGCAACCCCGCTGAAAGCTGTGTAGCCTCTCGTGACGTCACAGATGGTGGAGAACACGGGCAGCTCAAGCGTTAATAGTGCATGTCAGAGGAGGATACCGAAGGTTTGATCACCCAGTTTTCCAAGTTGGCCGTAGGCTCCCCGCCGACGGAAATGGAGGACATATTGAAAGCCCTTGTTGCTGGCCAGCAAGCCCAGATGCAAGCAAACGTGGCTCTCTTGGAGGAGCAAAAGAAAGCCAACCTTCTGAAGGCAGAGGAATTGCAGTTGCAGAGACAGATGGTTGTCCAAAATACCCGCCCAATAAAGGCAAGTGACTTTATATCTAAGATGGGAGCTACCGATGACATTGAGGCATACCTGCATGCATTTGAGGCCACGGCCACTAGGGAAGCCTGGCCCAAGCAACAGTGGGTTGGTCTGTTAGCCCCCTTCCTAACCGGGGAATCGCTGAATGCTGTCCGGGACCTGGGCCCTGACCAGGTTACTGACTATGATGCCCTGAAGTCTGAGGTCCTCAGCAGATATGGACTCACAAAGTTTGGTATGGCCCAGCGCTTTCACAGCTGGACCTTCCAACCAGACCAACCTCCTCGGGCGCAGATGCATGAACTTGTCCGAATCGCAAGGAAATGGCTGGATCCGCAGAGGAATACAGCAGCGGCGGTGGTGGAGGCCGTTGTGGTGGATCGTTACCTACGCGCCCTGCCTTATGAGGCAAAACGGTTCATCAGTCAACAGGCCTTGACCACGGCTGATCTGACCGTGGAAGCTGTGGAAAAGTACCAGGCCACAGCGGAGATGCTGAATGCTTCCCGAAAAGACCCCAGGAGTGCGGCCCCACCACAAATGGGAAGAACCCGTCCAAAGGACCCCAAGGTCTCGAACCCAGCCACGTCAGGACTTATCCCGGCTCCAGGGGGAGCCAGAAACCAGGCGGGTCCAAGAAGAGTACACCAGGAGGGGGAAACTCGACAGTGTTACCGGTGTGGGGAGATGGGACATATCTCCTGGCAGTGTGGGAAACCAGCCGATGAACCTATGCCCACTGCGGAGTCCTCCAGCTCAGCACCCACACACCGTTCTGCCTCGCTCTTGGGAGTCGTAGATGGCGGCCCAGATCGACCCCCCACCTGCCCGGTAACTGTGAATCACCATGATGTGGAGGCCTTACTGGATTCTGGTAGCCGGGCCACCCTGGTGCGTAAGGATTTGGTGGGCCCAACGTGTCTGACCCCGGGGAAAGTCCTCCCAGTTTCCTGTGTCCATGGGGACACCAGAGAATACCCCATTACTGAACTTACAATGACCAGCACACGGGGAACCATACACACGACGGCGGGGGTGGTTGATTCCCTCCCCGTCCCTGTCCTAATTGGACGAGACTGCCCAGCCTTTTACCCACTCTGGAGAGAGTCTCAGGAGAGGATAACCCGAGTACCTCGGAAACGGAGAGGCAAGACTCATCCTGGGAAGGCTCCGGTGCAATCCTCCGAGTTACTCACTCCCGCCCGGGCTCTGATGGGGATGGCAGGTGCCCAGACCGACACAGAGACGGAGCTACAGAATCTGGACAAAGAACTGTCTGGTCTGAAGGGGACCGCTGAGAGGTATCGTTTGTTAAAGCAACAGTTAGACATGAAGACAGAAGAGTTAGATATCCTCCAGGCTAAACTCCAACAGAGCTCCTTCCATAAGCAACAGGAGGAGCTGGAGATGCTGCGCAGGACCATCGAGGAGTGTGAGGAGACCCTGCGCAGTAGTAAGGAGGTCCAGAAGAAGGCAGAGGAGAAGTACAAGGTGTTGGAGAACAAGATGAAGAATGCGGAGGCAGAGAGAGAGAAGGAACTGAAAGCTGCTCAACAGAAGCTAAACTCTGCTAAAACCAAGGCTGATGCGTTCAGTAAGAAACTCAAGGAGAGACAACAGGAGGCTGAGTCCCTGGTCCTAGAGTTGGAGGAGTTGAAGAGAGAGCAGGCTGGCAAGCACCACGGCAATGCGGACGCCCTCTCCCGGCGTGATGCCTTCTTCGCTGCCTTTACCCCGACGAGGACGTCGGTCCCGAGGAGGGGGATGTGTGATGTCACGAGAGGCTGTGTCCTGGAGGGACGTTACATCCCCCTGAGGTGGCTGCAAACCCAGACAGCTATGGCTCCATCTGCTGGTATGGTCGGGAACTCCACCCCTCTATGGCCAATCTTCCCACGCAGCTGAAACAAATCAGGAGCTGATGAGCTGAAGGTTTTTTGGAAGGGAAGAGACACACTGAGGGAGTGTGTGGGTTGTGAAGAAACACAGTCTCCAACCTGGGCTCTCTGGAGGACAAGAGTGCTGCACGTCCACTTCCAGGAGGAATATAAGGATTTGGAGACACTTACCTTTGGGAAATACTCACCTGTGGATATATGCACCTGTGGAAATACGTGAGAGACATTTGGAAGGACTTTTGGCTGGGTTGGCCACTAGCTGCAACGTGGACTACAGTAAGGCTGGGGAAAAGTTATCTGAGCGAGTGAGAATTATGATTTTGGATGTGGAAGAGACATCCCTGAACTGTTAACCCTTAAAGAGCCACAAGAGAACAGACTTTTGTTATATTTTCGTTAATTTCCCAAGACCTATAATAAAATCCTTGTTTTGTTTGAACCTTGTCTCCTTGCACTACTTGAGCAACCCCGCTGAAAGCTGTGTAGCCTCTCGTGACGTCACAATATACTTAAGTATCAAAAGTAAATGGAATTCCTAAAGTATACTTAAGTATCAAAAGTAAAAGTATAAATAATTTAGAATTCCTTATATTAACCAAATGTTCTTGAGGAATGTAGAAGTAAAAGTTTTCAAAAATATAAATAGTAAAGTACAGATACCCAAAAAACCTAAGTAGTACTTTTAAGTATTTTTACACCACTGTACAAAACAATACTCTCACTTTAGACATTTTGCAGACACTCTTATCCAGGGCGACTTACAGTAGTGAGTGCATACATTTTCATACGGGTCCCCTGTGGGAATCAAATGCACAACCCTGCTGTTGCAAGTGCCATGCTCTACCAAGTCAGCTACCAATACATTCTTTCTCCCTCATTGTTATGTCTTGTGGGTTTCATAACCATGTCTTTATAACAATTCAATAATGATTAGACGGAAATCAGTTAAATCATTTATCTAGAACGTGCACATCTCAACATCACATTACCCATGATGCTCTGTGCAAGTAGAAGGTACAAAAGCTATGACCTTAATATATAACATCTCCTCTTCTCTTATTTGAATTGTTTCCATTATGTAGAAGTTAAACTTTTTTCACAGCTTGTTCATTTTCAATAACACACATATGAAATACACTTATATGGTTGCGGTTGAGTCAGTGTCCTGAGAACGTGACTGTGAGCCCCTAAGTGACGACTGCTGGGTCAGGGTGTCAGCCAGTAACAGTTCTGGACAACCCATGACTGGTGGTTCTGTCGGTGTTGCTTTACTCAACAGTAACTGATCTGTGTGCCTTTTCCAAATGACATCCTCTGCTGTCTGGACAGTGTAGGACACAGGACCAGTCAGCAATGAATGTAGCAGAAACCCACTTTGGTCCTTTGAGGTAGTTCCTAGCTAAGACCTTTCCTCCAGGATGGAAAGGTCTGTCCTTTGCTCTCAATTCACAACATTTGACTTGACTCTCCTGTTGATGTAGCACTGACTCCTTAGCATTCGGAAGTTTGAGTAGGTCGAAGCTTGTGCGTAGCGCTCTCTTCATGAGTAGCAAAAGCAGGAAACGCTTTGGTGGTTGCATGTGGCGTGTTCCTGAAGGATCAACCCACTATCACAAATTATCCTGAAATAGACACAAATTACTTATGTGAAATTCGTGACAGACACACAAGAAAGGAAACATTTTCGATTCCACCACACAATTTTGTATACTGTGCATTTCAAACACAGATGAAGGCAGTAGGTTACTTAAGACAGAAACGATAGGAGGGAGGTTGGTCTCGGAGGGTGGGTGGGTGTATAACGGGAAGGTCTAGCAACCCAAATGTTGCGTGTTTGAATCACATGATGTACAAGTTCGCACCTACTTACTACTTTTTAACTACTTAGCTAGCATGTTACCTAATCCTTCAAGCTTCAGTCCGTTGATCTACGTGCACGTGGGTGGAGTGGGAATTTTGGAGTAGCGGACACCTTTTGGTAATATTATATCCTCGCCGGTCCCACTCCCATTCACAAGGGGGTGATAGCAAAGTTTTTTATTCTTGTCTTTTCATTTTGTGAAAGCAAGGAAGAGTCACCTTCCCTTGCTAGTAGTAGCTAGCTGGCTTTAGCCTGGCTAAAAACATAGCAAGTTAGCTAGCTAGCCTTTTTAGCTTCCCACATGTGAAATAATCATATTCATAATTAAAAAAATATGGCCTGGCAAATATTCTTATACTTGCCGGTGTAACCTAAAACATTATCCCAGTTTGATATGCTGCTTGTGCATTTATTCCCAAAACGGTCTACCTAAAAATAGAACATCATCATGTTTTGGTCATGGAGAAAAAAGCACATGGCTAGCTAGTTGGCTACATCAGGTTCTACCATTTCACAATAGCCTGTAATCACTAGTTTCACTAAATAACTAAATAACTTTTTGGGTGGATTCTTGTTGTTTGGTTTACTGTTTGAACAGTTCAAGATGAGATTACATTTGGTTATCAATGCAAAATAGGCTACTTTGATGAATAGCCTATAGATCAGATCAAGGAACCAAGCGACAACACTGCCCCCACAGCTGCGAAAGGAATGATGCAGCGTGTCTCAATTTTCAGGTAGTAAAAAAGTATGTTGAATGCCGGAGCGTATTAGAAGGAGCCAACCCTTTTGTGACGAAAAATAACATTGCAACACTCCAAATCTTGCATCTGCGTAGAGCTTGTAATAAGCTTAACCCTACCCCTAACCTTAACCCCTAACCCTCATACCTAACCTTAACCCGTAACCTTTATCCCTAGCTAACGTAGCGACTTTTCGTTAATGTTAGCCACAACATGAAAATCATGTACTGGACACAAATGCGTTATGAAGAGAATCGTGTGGTGGAAATAAAAAACAAATACTTTTTCGTGTGCCTGTCAAGAATTTCAAATAAGAGATTTGTGTCTATTTCACGATAATCTGTGATAGTGTATTGGTAGGATAGGAGGAAGCTGTTCAAGCGTTGGTGCAGTGTCCCTTGGCCCCATGACAAGGCATGTTTCATGATCTGTATGAACCTCTTTGCCAGCCCGTTGGTAGATGGATGATACGGACCTGATGTGCTGTACGTCCCTTCACCTGTAGGACTGTGGCCATTTCTTGGGACACTAGCTGCGGTCCGTTGTCACTAACGAGTTGGAGTGGCGATCCGAACCGACTAAACACTTCTCCAAGCTTTTTGATGGTCTTAGACCTCATTATGGCAACCTCTGGCAACTTGCTATGAGCCTCCACGACCACGATTAAGATTTTGTCTTCGAATGGTCCTGTGAAGACGACATGTATGTGTTGCCATGTCTCCTCCGGCCAATTCCACGGATGAAAAGGTGCAAGTTGAGGTACGTTGAGAACCTTTTGACAGGAGGAACATGTTTTTGCTTTCTCCTCAATGCTTCCTTCAATCCAATCCAGGCCACCAGAAGTAGCTTTGTGCGATCTCCTTCATGCAAACTATTCCACAATGACCTGAGCGTAGCTGTTGCAACACTGGTTTTCTTAGCGAAGGCAAAATGATAACTCAGAATCCCAGTATGCGGTCCAAAGATTCTCGTCAGCGGACGATGATCTGTAAGATGGTTGAACTTCTTCCTATACAGATATTGGTGAAACTTACGCACCCCAAAAAGGATGCCTAGGGCTTCTCGTTCTGTGCATAGTTACTTTCTGCTTTGTTCAATGTCTTCGATGCGAAAGCGATCGGCTTCTCTTCACCAGAAGGCATGATATGAGACATGACTGATCCCACACCATATGGACTAGAGACTTACAAGCTAGTTGCATGGGCAATGACGGGTCAAAGTGTTCTTTCCATTTCCATGTTTTGTCCTGACAAAGCAACTGATGTAACGGCTTCAGCTTCATTGCTAAGCTCGGGATAAAGCGTCTAGTAATTCATTAACCCCAGGGAAGAACATCGTTGGGTAACATTATGAGGAGCTGGGGCCTCCAAGATCACCTTAATTTTGGAAGGAGCCTTGTGAAGGCCTGTATCATTGATGACACGTCCACTCAAGATCTAAAGGATACTGCTCAGCGGATAATACAGGGTTAACTGTGACTTTAAAGTCTCCATACTGTATATCGTGATTCCACCATCCTTCTTAAGGACTGGTACGATGGGTGTGCCCATTCACTCACGCTGACCGGCTCCAGTACTTTGTTCTTGACTAGAGCATCCAAGTCAGCCTCGATAGCATAAGGTACGGGTCGTGCATTCAGAAACTTTGGTTTGCTTGCTATCCAGCTCTCTATTAAAGACTTCTCCATGTTTCTTTCAGATGGCGGATAGGCCAGTGTCTCCATGTGTCATTGTACACACTGATGGTCAGTCGAGTGTGATGTTCTCCAACCACCGAGTAGTGATGGATAGTCTCCTTTGATGACTTAGAGTTGCAGCTTTTCAGTTTGTCCGTTTAACTGAATTGTGACCTCAGTGATACCTCAGATTCACCTGTCTAAGTCTCTAACACGATATACGCTGGCTGAAGTGGAAGGTGGTTCAGCTTCTTTTTGTAGACTGTGTCTGACACGAAATACAGCTGCCCCTGTGTCAATCTCTATATGCTCTGGCTGCCCCTCTAGCAAGGGAGAGACATAGTAGCCGTGTAGCCCCCCAGCAACAGTCAGTATTTTCAATGTGACTTCCTCGTCTGATGAGTCACTAACTTCAGTGTTCTCCTGCTCAACAGTGTGAACATGTCACTTTTTTTACCACACGCTCGTCAAGCCATGTCTTTACACCAGCATGTAGACGCCTGATGTCTGCTTTGACAGAGCGAAAGCATGTGCCTTGATTTTCCTGATGAACCCAACTGCTGCTGAGCCTCTTTAGCAGCTAGTTCCATGGACACACTGACTTCAATGGCCCTTACCAAGGTCAGATTACTTTTAGTCAATAGTCTCTTTTGTGTAGCTTCACTCCGTAGCCCACATAATAGTCGGTCTCTAATGGTGTTATTTAGAACATCATTACACTCACAGTGCTCTGATAGTTTATTTAATGCAGCATCAAACATTGTCACGGATTCTCCCTCATCCTGATTTATTCTGTGGAACCTTTCAGCAATATCCTTGCAAACAATAATGTGTCATTAGGATGTCACGAAATGGTCGCCGTGTCATGGGCCCCTGTAGGTGTTGTCTTATTCCCGGTTGGTCCCGGGGACGTCACCTGGTGGTCTCAAATGAACGGTTTCTCTCCCCCCCCCACCTTCTAAATGAGAATGCGGACCCTAGTTTCATTACACATCACCCCTTGTTACTGTTGCCAAGCCCATCTTGGTGAACCACTGATCCATTCACAGCTCTTTTTGTCTTTTGGCAATGCTAGGGACACCCCCACACGTAGTGCTTTTAACATAGTGTTTTCAACTTACATACAGTTTTTAAAAAATTGGGGGGGGATCTTTTTTGTTGTTGTCATGGGGCAGAGAGAAACATTTGCTGTTTTAGAGCTCAGGGATTCTTGAAAGACGGGATAATCAACTTTTTTTCCCACAAATATTAGTCTTAATATTAATGCAATTTTAAATATTTATTTGATAGCCAAATTAAAATGTAAAACATTTTTTATAAAATGCTTTTAACCGGATTGATGTTAACTCCGTCAGACACCATAAAAGTCATTTCATTTTTACAATTATTGTCCAACAAGTGTTTAAATGCCTTGATTGTTTCATTCTTTTTTTTGGTAAGATTTTATTTTATATTTTATAAACAATACAAATTATACACATACAAACGACAACATCATACAAACGTCAAATACATCACACCTGCCCAGACCCACTAGCACACACCCCCATCTATAGCTCCCGACTCACTCTCCGCCACATGGCCTCAAACTGCACCATTTTGTTCCTCTCCGTCTCACACACTACATTTTTAGATAATAAAGCATTTTACCTTTACATTGCGTTAACGACAGAGGATTGGTTGATTTCCAGTTTTTAAGTATACGTTTAAAAAAATGATTGACGAGAGATGTATCGTCCAAGCCATCGGGTATCTCACTGCACCCTCATATGCCATGTCTGGAAATATGCAGATGGATTCAAAGTACATTTACATTGTAATACTTCTGACAGGCAACTTTATAACTTTTGGAATTTAGAACATTCCCAGAAGGCATGGATTATTGAGTCATTGTTAGTTTTACACTTCAGACATGACTCTGCTGTTGTGCTGTAGAATTTGTGAATTTTGTCTCTTAATAAATTCTATACATGAATTTATACTGGATTAACAGTACATGTTTGTTACCTGTAATCTCGTTAGTTATGTTTCAACATTCCCTCCATCTTGTGCCAATATCAGTTCATTTTAAGTTTTATTGATTGTTTATTTCTAACATTAGATTATTCAAATATGTAATACAAATCTCCAAACTTATTTTAGTTTTGTCATTGAAATGTGATACAAAACGAGGCAACGGTGTGCTTAAGGACCATGCTGACACCTCAGAGCGGTCGGTTAGTGTCACGATCGTTTAATGACGAGAAGGACCAAGGCGCAGCGTGATATGTATTCATATTTATTTCCGTACTGAACACACGACAAAACAACAAACGAAACGTGAAGTCCGAGGTAGACAAAATAACATACCTCACACGGAACAAGATACCACAACTGACTGGTGCCAAAAGGCTGCCTAAGTATGGTCCCCAATCAGAGACAACGAGCTACAGCTGCCTCTGATTGGGAACCACCCTGGCCAACATAGATCTAAACGATCTAGAAACTAAACATAGAACTAAACACAACACAAAATATACACACCCTGACTCAACAAATAACCGTCCTCTGAGTCAGGGCGTGACAGTACCCCCCCCCAAAGGTGCGGACTCCGACCGCGCCACATAAACCTAATAGGGTAGGGGCCGGGTGGGCATTCCGCCTCGGAGGCGGATCCGGCTCCTGGTGTAACCACCACTTATTCTCCACCTCCCCGTTGCGCCCCTGTTCTGGTCTGGACCTTGGCGCGCTGCTTCCTCTCTCCTTCCTCCCACGAAGTACCACACCCTGTCTGGCCCCTGGTGTGGGAGACCCCGAACCTGGAGAGTGGCTGACGTCTGGGTCTGGACTGGAACCGCTGACCGGAACTGGACCCGACGACGGTGGATCGGACTGCTCTGGCTCCGGAGTGGAGCCGCTGACCGGAGCTGGACTGGACCCCGGTGGAGCGGATTGCTCTGGCTCCGGAGTGGAGCAGCTGACCGGTGCCGGACCAGGCACCGGTGGAACAGGCACGGGCCGTGCCGGACTGGACACACGCACCACTGGCTTGGTGCAGGGAGCAGGAACGGGCCGGACTGGGCTGACGACGCGCACCCCTGGCTTGGTGCGGGGAGCATGAACGAGCCGGACTGGGCTGACGACGCGCACCACTGGCCTGGTGTGGGGAGCAGGAACGGGCCGGACTGGGCTGACGATGCGCACCACTGGCCTGGTGTGGGGAGCAGGAACGGGCCGGACTGGGCTGACGATGCGCACCACTGGCTTGGTGCGGGGATCAGGAACGGGCCGGACTGGGCTGACGACGCGCACCACTGGCCTGGTGCGGGGAGCAGGAACGGGCCGGACTGGGCTGACGACGCGCACCACTGGCCTGGTGCGGGGAGCAGGAACGGGCCGGACTGGGCTGACGACGCGCACCACTGGCCTGGTGCGGGGAGCAGGAACGGGCCCGACTGGGCTGACGACGCGCACCACTGGCCTGGTGCGGGGAGCAGGAACGGGCCCGACTGGGCTGACGACGCGCACCACTGGCCTGGTGCGGGGAGCAGGAACGGGCCCGACTGGGCTGACGACGCGCACCACTGGCTTGGTGCGGGGAGCAGGAACGGGCCGGACTGGGCTGGGAACACCCACCACTGGCTTAGTGCGGGAATCAGGAACGGGCCGGACCGGACTGGCGACACGCACCACTTGATTGGTGCGAGGAGCGGGACTGGGTTCCTTCATTAACCCCCGCTCCTTCTGCTGCCTAACCAGCTCCTCTCGCCGTGCCTCTACACCTTCCTTCTGCTCCCTCTGCACCAATGACCCCCTTAATCTGGCGGCCTCCTCTGCTAACCGGCTGAACCGCTCTATTGCGGCCTCCTGCTGCCTCGTCGTCCACGGCGTGAGCCCCCCCCTAAAAATGTTTTGGGCTTGTCTCTCCCCCGTGCTCATGGCCTCCAACCCTCTTGCCAGACTCTCGCTCATCTCCTCCCAAGTCCATCCTCTCTCCTCATCACGCTGCTTGATCCAGGATTGGTGGGATCTTCTGTCACGATCGTTTAATGACGAGAAGGACCAAGGCGCAGCGTGATATGTATTCATATTTATTTCCGTACTGAACACACGACAAAACAACAAACGAAACGTGAAGTCCGAGGTAGACAAAATAACATACCTCACATGGAACAAGATCCCACAACTGACTGGTGCCAAAAGGCTGCCTAAGTATGGTCCCCAATCAGAGACAACGAGCTACAGCTGCCTCTGATTGGGAACCACCCTGGCCAACATAGATCTAAACGATCTAGAAACTAAACATAGAACTAAACACAACACAAAATATACACACCCTGACTCAACAAATAACCGTCCCCTGAGTCAGGGCGTGACAGTTAGGCTATTTGGAGTCTTTATCTGACCAAAAAATTAATATATATATATATATATATATATATATATATATATATATATATAATAAAATAAAAAGTTATGTCCCCCCCACTTCTAAAACCAAAGTTGCGCCCCTGATTTAGGCATGTTTTTCTAGATTTAGAACATAAAACAACATGTATAAAGCGTACATTATCCCTCAGGTCTAGCACAGCAAATACTTCAATTGTTTAAGCATATGTTGCAGAACAGTGATGAAAATATTTTTTACGAATATTGCCAAAAAAATCTAAAATATATTTCAGCACTCTGACAGAGTTCGTGTTAGATGGAGATGAAGTGATAAACACAGTAGCAATTTCGTTTTTTCTCAGTTGCTTTATGACTATAAAACCTAATTAAATGTAACATATTTGAACCAAAATTCATATTCTATCTCACTTTGCTGTGTGTGCCCGTGCTCGTGTGGGCATGTGTGTAGATGATGTGGCACAGCCCACCATAACCTGTGTGGTCAACAACACAACCCCAGAGAACATGGACAGAACCCTGCTGTGCTCAGCTGACCTCCAGCCCCTGACCCAGTTCATCTGGAGGAGTCCTGGGAGGTCAGAGAGTCCTGGACCTGAGCTGTTCATAAGTGGGGGGAGAACCAGGGGCCTCATGTATCAATCTTGCGTACGCACGAAAACACGGCGTACGCCAGCTTTCACGTTCACGGTCAGATGTACTAACAGTGAAATTAACGTAAGAATGTGCGTTCTTCCACGTAAACTTCAGGCCTGGCGTACGTACATTTTTGTGATGTTTGTCCGTTGGCGACTCATAGAGGCAATAAAGTGAAGTGGCAAACATTACACTACGAACTGTTCTATCGCACCTGCCAGATATTGCTTATAATTTGTAATTGATAAATGATTTGCCATATTATTGTCACACGAGTCTTATTAGAATATTCTATTAATTATGCAATTAAGTAAGAACATATATAAAGGATGTGAAAATTGATACAACCCGTCTAGCAATGGCAGCTTTGGCTTTATTAGAAGACATTTTCAATGGACAAATCCGGAGAGAACGAGTTTTTAGGGACCACGGTGATTTTCTGGCCCACGACGATGACTGGCTCATCAGCCGTTTCAGATTTCCAAGGGCTATACTCTTGGAGCTCTGCGCTGAGTTGGGTCCGAATTTGGAAAGAGAGACAGTGAGGAGCCACGCATTACCCGTTCCTTTACAGGTGCTTACTACACTTGGTTTCCTAGCAACCGGTTCTTTCCAAAGAGAACTGGCAGACCGCTCAGGAATAAGCCAGTCGTGTTTGAGCCGTGCAATGCCACCTGTATGGGATGGCATCATCCGCTTGTCTACCAGGTATATAACGTTCCCATACGATGCAGGTGACCAGCCAAACATCAAAGCGCAATTTGCAGCGATAGCCGGTTTTCCTAATGTAATCGGAGCGATCGACTGCACACATATTGCTATAAAGGCGCCATCTGAAGACGAATTTGCATATGTGAATCGGAAACATTTCCATTCAATAAATGTGCAGATTATATGTGATGCACAAATGCGCCTAACAAATATTGTGGCAAGGTGGCCTGGGTCAACCCATGATTCATATATCCTTACAAACAGCATTGTTGGGATGAGACTCCAAGCTGGCAGGGTGCGCGATGGGTGGCTACTTGGTAAGTTATGCATTTAAATGTATGGTTCTATCTAAAAGTAAAATGTTTGTGTCTGTAATTATTATTACTGCCCATCAGGAGACAGTGGTTATCCACTAAAGACGTGGCTGTTAACCCCCCTCACCAACCCACAAACTGACCGAGAGCGCAGATACAATGATGCCCATTCCCGCACTCGGTCAGTTGTGGAGCGGGCGATTGGGCAGCTGAAATGTCGGTGGCGCTGTTATACCGCCCTGACAAGGTTTGCCGCATCATACTGGCCTGTGGAGTGCTGCACAATGTCGCGCACAGGCATGGCATACCCCTTGGTGAGGTGGGGGCACCGCCAGATGACCCTGACCCAGGACCAGTATATGTGCAGCACAATCAACAAGCCATTCAGGCCCGTCAACGTGTAATTGCGACAATATAAATGGTACTCAGACACAAAGTTCATTTTTTTACCAATTCTTTTAATGAATGGCTTATTTCTGTGAGTGCGTCAGTGACATTTTTAAGGTGACTGTTCATTTCTTCAATGGCCCTAACAATTTGTTGTTGTGACTCCAGAACAGCAAGCGTCAAGACACGGCCAGATGGACGGGCTTCAGCACTGGGGGGAACATTAGAGACACGGGAGACGCTGGACTGAATGGGCTCTGGCTGCTCAGGTGGTGCGGACTCTGAGTGCGTGCCAGTGGACGTTCCTGCGGTTCCTAAGTCCAATTAAACACAGGCACATCTTAACAGTAATTTGAGTCTGTTCCTTATTAATGGGTACACGCATTTGCAATAAAAGCAGTGGATACGTGAAATCTCTGGTGTACCTTTTGCTATATTGCATGCATTTTAAAATTAAACGGTGGCTGGCTATGTATATCAAAGTTAAGGAAATAAATCTGAGTCACCTTGCTGGCAGTCCTGTAGTATATCCGAGTCTCCTACATCAGCGGATACGATTCCAGAGATTAACGTGTCTCCTACAATAGAGGCAACTCTCTGATCAAAGGGTGCAAGTTCATCGGTCCCTGTACCACCGCCTGTTCTGCCCACACTTTGTCGGTGCGCAGCAGTTCTCCGCTTAACTTCCACCTTTATGTCTGACCATTTCTTCTTCAGTTCATTTACGGTGCGACTCTCAGATCCCACCGCGTTGACGGCATCAGACAAACTCGCCCACTCTTTTTTCTTTCTTTTGTTATTAATTCCAGAGGACAGATTTCCAAATAAAATATTTTTTCTTGTTTCTACCTCTGATAGTAGCACCTCTAATTCGTTTTCAGTGAAATTTCGTTTCTTGCTTGCTTTAGCCATGTTCTTGCAGGTTTCTTTTGCCAAATTGGACTAATTACCATATTTAAATTGATTTAATTGAGGGAGGAGACAGGGTGTGGTGTGGTGCTCGTGCATGTGCGCTCAATTTCGCGTTGATTGGGATGTACAAAGAGAATGTATGTGGAATGCTGCTTACGCAGAGATTCATACATCAGATTTTTTTGGTGCGTACGCACATTTATGGCTTTGTCCGTACGCAATGTTTTAGTATGAATTCAACGCAAGTCTTTGTACATGAGGCCCCAGGAGTCTGAGAACCAGGAGTCTGTCTACACATGTGTGGTGAAAAACCCTGTGAGTGAGAAAACTGCAGAGTTTACCCTGAAAGACTGCTACACTGGTAAGACAACACTGCTATAGTGATGTTACTGTACACTCTACACTCTACACTCACTTTCATCCCAACTCATGTGTTATTAAGTGTGGAAATGCTGCTGATCCAAGTTGTTTTAATGGTGTTTCTGTGCAGAGGAAGCCTCATCCAGTGTCCTGGCTGTGATCCTGTCCATCCTCATCCTCAACCTTCTCATCTTAGTTGCCGTTCTGGTATTATTGTGGTGCTGGAGGAAAGGCAAGAAACGTAAGACCATAGTATGTCCTATGACAAAGAAAGGCCAGAACGTCACCATATAGATGTAGCCTAGTAGAGTCACATTGACTAGATAGCTAACTAACTTAGCTGGTTCATAGTTGCCCATGCGAGGAAGTCAGGCTAGCAAGCATTTTAGCTAGGTAGCCTGTGACAACAAAAACTAAAAGTGTACTGTATTACAGAGCCATAGACCGTTTTGCCAACATGAAGGAGAGGAGGATAGCATTGGCGTTCAACTAGACTATAAGACTTCCGTGCACACACACACACACACACAGACAGACAGAGAGAAATCACTACCATGGACAGCCACATTAGCAACATTGATTGGACTAAATTGTTTTTGGTATCTTTAAGTTTGTTTTCATCAACCTGGAAATTGCAGAGCGATTCCTGCATAGTGCATCTTTAAGTTCATGGCCCCGCCCGTTTTATAATTATGCAGCTTGAGGAATGAGTGACTAAGACAACTGCCAACTTTCACTTTCACTTTCACTTTCAACAAGCAGAGAAGGCTGTTCATATGCAATGGCATCTCGCATTTTCTTCACAATTGTGTTTGGGAGTTAATGTTTCCGACATTTTCCGTCCACTAAACAACTATTGATTTAGAACCACAGAGAATTACCGCAAGTCGCAAAGAAAACAGGAGCTGTTGACTCACCCTACTTGTAGAGAAACGCCAATGCCATCCTCCTCCCTTTCATGTTGACGAATCAGTCTATCATACAGCACACGCTTAAATGTTTTGTTGTCCTAGGCTACCTGGCTAAAATGCTTGCTCACTAGCCTAACTTCATTTAATGGGCAACGTTAGCTAGTTAACATTAGCCTTCTCTTGGCAGGTTTGTTGTGGTGCCATATTCTTTCCGTTTTATAATAATGGATTTAATGGTGCTCCGTGGGATGTTCAAAGTTTCGGATATTTTTTTATAACCCAACTCTGATCTGTACTTCTCCACGACTTTGTCCCTGACCTGTTTGGAGAGCTCCTTGGTCTTCATGGTGGTGCCCATTGCTTAGTGGTGTTGCAGACATCTGATCCTCTTAAAATGAGGCATGACAAATAATTAATTTTGGTGTACATTGACACATTATATTATCCAAGAATAGAATCAATGATTAAATATTTGAAATGACCATTATTCCCAGATCCCAGACTGTAGCTTTAAGCTTAAGCTGCTGTCCTGTAGCTACTGTAGGTCTACCCATTAATTCAAGATGGAACTTTGTATCATTCACTGATATTGTTAATAAACTGCAAAATTCACCTGAGCTCTGTAGACTTGTCTTCCCTGGCTGATCCTGCTAAAACATGATGAGCATAGAGTTGTGTACTGACTGCACTAGAGGGCTGCATTACGGGAGCGGGTGGTCAGACAAGACGACTTTGGGATGAAAATATTTTTGTTGTCCCACAGATTATTTGGAAACGGTCCTCTTTCTGCTTTGTATGCGTTAGCCTACCTATTGTATTAAAAACACATATTTTTTGCATTATTCACACACTCAGAATTCACTGCTTCAACTTCAGCAGCCTACCTCTCCTAGTGAGAGTTCAAGTGCGCCTCGTATGGTTGGTCCCATTGAAAAAAAGTAGGCTGACTACATGGGCAGAGAATCTTGTGTCAGTTAACTTGAATATTAACTTAACTTAAATATGATTAGACTGTAGTTTACTACAGTGTCTGTAAATAAATATTGATAATGGAAAGAAGTGGAGGGCGCTCAGTCAACGTGAGTCGAAGTACAATAAAAAACAAAAATCATAATTGAAAAGGCACAACGCGCACATAGGTTAGGCTACTATGGTGAGCGAGCGTGGCGCCTTTTCATTTTCAAGAAGTATTGATTACCCATTTATTTGTCTCTGCCTGCAAATCGTCCTCCTAAAAGGTAGGCAATATCCTATAGACATATGCAAAATGTAGCAAGTGTCGCTGTCATCATTCTTGCTGCTTCCAGTTCAGTAGCCATACCTGCGAGATCAGGTGCGCGTGTGGTCTCAATTAAATAGAGTAGGCTATAGCCTATGCATGGGCGGAGAAGCACGGGGCAGTTATCTTTCCAAGGAAATGTACTTTCTAAATAGGCCTATGATTAGGCTATAGTTTACTACATTGCCTAGAAATAGGCCTAAATATTGATCACCCAACTCTGCTCTCTCCATGCAGTCCAACTCTGCTCTCTCCAACTACATCTAGCATATTGGCTGATATAGCCCAGTAATACAATATAAGGGCCATGTGAGAATCTCAGGTAATTTAACCTATTTCTGAAGTTCTTTTTGCACATTTGATATTGCCTATAGGTCGCAACATTGCTGGGACCATGGCTGGCAAGTGAGCTGCATCACATACAGTGTATTTGGAAAGTATTCAGACCCCTTGACTCTTTCCACATTTTGTTACGTTACAGCCTTATTCTAAAATGGATTAAATTATTATTTTTATCAATCTACACACAATACCCCATAATGACAAAGCGAAAACAGGTTTTTTATTTACATAAGTATTCTGACCCTTTGCTATGAGACTCAAAATTGAGCTCAGGTGCATCCTAATTTCATTGATCATCCTTGACATGTTTCTACAACTTGGTTGGAGTCTACCTGTGATAAATTCAATTGATTGGACATGATTTGGAAAGGTACACACCTGTCTATATAAGATCCCACAGTTGACAGTGCATGTCAGAGCAAAAACCAAGCCATGAGGTCAAAGGAATTGTCCGGAGAGCTCCGAGACAGAATTGTGTCGAGGCACAGAAGGGTACCAAAATATTTCGGCAGCATTGAAGGTCCCCAAGAACACAGTGGCCTCCATCATTCTTAAATGGAAGAAGTTTGGAACCACCAAGACTCTTCCTAGAGCTGCCCCCCTGGCCAAACTGAGCAATCGGGGGAGAAGGGCCTTGGTCAGGGAGATGACCAAGAACCCAATGGTCACTTTGACAGAGTTCCACAGTTCCTCTGTGGAGATGGGTGAATCTTCCAGAAGGACAACCATCTCTGCAGCACTCCACCAATCAGGCCTTTATGTTAGAGTGGCCAGACAGAAGCCACTCCTCAGTAAAAGGCATATGACAGCCCGCTTGGAGTTTGCCAAAAAGGCACCTAAAAGACTCTCAGACCATGAGAAACAAGAGTCTCTGGTCTGATGAAACCAAGATTGAACTATTTGGCCTGAATGCCAAGCGTCACATCTGGAGGAAACCTGGCGCCATCCCTACGGTGAACCATGGTGGTGGCAGCATCATCCTGTGGGGATGTTTTTCAGTGGCAGTTACTGGGAGACTAGTCAGGATCGAGGGAAAGATGAACGGAGCAAAGCACAGAGAAATCCTTGATGAAAACCTGCTGCAGTGCGCTCAGGACCTCAGACTGGGGTGAAGGTTCACCTTCCAACAGGACAACGACCCTAAGCACACAGCCAAGACAACGCAGGAGTGGCTTCGGGACAAGTCTCTGAATGTCCTTGAGTGGCCCAGCCAGAGACTGGACTTGAATCCGATCAAACATCTCTAAACAGACCTGAAAATAGCTGTGCAGCGACGCTCCCCATCCAACCTGACAGAGCTTGAGAGGATCTGCAGAGAAGAATGGGAGAAACTCCCCAAATACAGGTGTGCCAAGCTTGTAGCGTCATGCCCAAGGAAACTCTAGGCTGTAATCGCTGCCAAAGGTGTGTTGTGACGTGACTTACTTTAATGTATGACTGTTATTTATCGAATCACCTATCTATGTTTAATTGTCACTCGATTAAATTAATCATGTAACAATTAACCCATTAGGAATTTGGGGCACCACGGAAGAAGTTGTTTAACGAGTTACCATCTCCTGAATTAAACTCTTAGAAGATATATATGTTATATATCGATAACAGTCACCTCTTATCAGTCTCATTCTGAACGTCGCATAATCCTTGAACCTGCAAGAACCCTAACCTTATTGATGAATCAGCAATATACAAATTGGCTTAATTATTTACTTACTAACTAACTAAATAACACAATACAAACATACAGTGGGGAAAAAAAGTATTTAGTCAGCCACCAATTGTGCAAGTTCTCCAACTTAAAAAGATGAGAGAGGCCTGTAATTTTCATCATAGGTACATGTCAACTATGACAGACAAAATGAGAAAAGAAAATCCAGAAAATCACATTGTAGGATTTTTTATGAATTTATTTGCAAATTATGGTGGAAAATAAGTATTTGGTCAATAACAAAAGTTTCTCAATACTTTGTTATATACCCTTTGTTGGCAATGACACAGGTCAAACGTTTTCTGTAAGTCTTCACAAGGTTTTCACACATTGTTGCTGGTATTTTGGCCCATTCCTCCATGCAGATCTCCTCTAGAGCAGTGATGTTTTGGTGCTGTCGCTGGGCAACACAGACTTTCAACTCCCTCCAAAGATTTTCTATGGGGTTGAGATCTGGAGACTGGCTAGGCCACTCCAGGACCTTGAAATGCTTCTTACGAAGCCACTCCTTCGTTGCCCGGGCGGTGTGTTTGGGATCATTGTCATGCTGAAAGACCCAGCCACGTTTCATCTTCAATGCCCTTGCTGATGGAAGGAGGTTTTCATTCAAAATCTCACTATACATGGCCCCATTCATTCTTTCCTTTACACGGATCAGTCGTCCTGGTCCCTTTGCAGAAAAACAGCCCCAAAGCATGATTGTTACGGATACAGGTACCCTGTGTTTTTTTGTGTTTTTCCTCTCCTTCTGCCCTAATCACAGGTGTCCTGTATGTTCCTGATTGGTGGTCGTTGGGGTGTCTGCTGATTACTGAGGTGGACCAATCAGTGGACATTCCTCTGCATTGCACCACCTGTTTCTGGTTTTTCAATCACACATCCCATTGTTTAAAAGCCGGTCAGTTGTGTTTGTAGAGAGAGACTATTTTCCGTATGTGAGTATGGATACTGTGGTGTCCTGTGTTTTGTGTACTCACTCATTTGCTGGTTACTCTGTTTGGTAACTTTGTTGTGTGTTTCTGGGAAAAGGGGAATTTAAGCAAGTTGCCCTTGCGCATACATTACCCGTAGGAAGAAAACTGTCTAAAAACACTAGTTAGACCTGAGCGGACCACCCACTGTATTTTTGTATGATTAGCAGTAGCTTAGCGGTTCTTGAGGCAGGCAAGATCAGTTTAGGGTTTTTTTACACTATTGTTTCATTTCTTGGGTCCTGCTCAGCCCTTTTTCCCAAACCTTTACAGTGTGTTCAAAAATAAACATTTTATGTTTGACGGTAGTTTATGGTTGTCGTGTAGTTTTTGTTCTCACTGTTCCATGTCACGATTCTAATTTGCATGAATTATGTTACGGGTCTCTTGTCCATCCACCCTAGACGTTTAGAGCCACGGGGTTCGTAACATAATGTGGGGGCTCGTCCGGGATCATTCTCATTGATACCCATGCTACTCATGCAAATTAGTTAGTGTCTGGTTCAGTGTTGAGCTTGGCAGCTGTAACTAACTGGTTTTGTGTTCAGTATTCGTCGGCTCGTGTTGCTAGTTTAGGATGGCTACTTTTGAGTTGGATGCATTTTTGGAAAACCCTACGTGGGAGGTTTTTGAGAATTGCCGTAGAGTGGATCTACAGGCTTTGGCTGACCACTTTTCTGTACCCATATCAAGGGTTTTAGTGAAAGCAGAAGTTAGGAAAACAGTGTTAGAGATATTGTTGAGCGAGTGCTTGAGTTACCGCCGCCTGAGTCTGCTGCTCCTGTAAGCCCGTCGGTGTCTGAGGACGAGGCTAAGGCTCCAGCCACATTGCCCCGTTTTGACCCACTCTCCCCACTGTCCGACAGTGATGCCAGGATGGATGTCCGCTCGACACCGCTCCAAATGGAGGCGGAAGAGCGGGCACAAATCAGGCAAGACAAGCTGGAAATGCGTAAGATGGAACTGGAGACGCGTAGGCTTGATCAAGAACTGGAGACGCGTAAGATGGAACTGGAGATGTGTAAAATGGAACTGGAGGCAGAAACAGCGAGGTTAGTCTCTGCTCATACTATGCCTGCTAGTGAGCCATCCTCACCAGCTGTGTCATCTGCTACTTTTGATATTAGTAGACAGATCACCTTGGTACCTGTGTTTAGGGAGTCAGAGGTTGATTCCTATTTCAGTGTTTTTGAACGTATAGCAGTAGCATTGAAATGGCCCGAAGAGGTATGGTGCCTATTACTTCAGTGTAAATTAACAGGTAAAGCCCAAGAGGTTCTGTCAGCGCTACCTCTTGAAGACAGCTTGAATTATGACGTGGTCAAAGCTACTGTTCTTCATGCCTATGAGCTTGTTCCTGAGGCATATCGACAGAGATTTAGGTCTCATAAAAAGTATTCTACTCAGACTTATGTGGAGTTTGCTAGAGACAAAGGACATCTGGTTGACAAATGGCACAGTGCTAGTAAGGTAACTGATTTAAACTCTCTACGGGAGTTAATGTTGTTAGAAGAGTTTAAAAATTGCTTACCCGAACGCATTGTAGTTTATCTGAACGAACAGAAAGTATCCTCACTGTCGGAAGCGTCTGTATTGGCAGACGAGTTTGTGTTGACGCATAAGAGCGTGTTTTTGGCTCGTACGGAGAGCAGGGCCGCAGAGTTGCTAACTTTTAGTCCTAGTCGACCAGCAGTACATCCAGCACGCCCAAAAGATGTGCGTCACTGTTTCTATTGTCATAAGTTGGGACATATGGTTAATGATTGCTTTCTGCTTAAACGCAAACAGGGGATGCCTCAGCACGCCAGGCCGCCAACGGGTGTTGGGCTGATTTGTACGGTTGTAAGGCCGGAATCAAAGCAGATGCCTCATGGTGAATGTGGTTTGAAAGTCACATTCCCAGATCACAGTTATGAACCGTTCATTTTTGAGGGGTTTGTTTCCATATCAGATGACGAAGCGTCTCAGCGTCCAGTTAGAATCCTCAGAGATACTGGTGTGGCGCAGTCATTCATACTATCTGATGTGTTGCCCTTGTCCAATAATACATATTGTGGTTCCAGTGTGTTAGTACAAGGAATTGAAATGGGATTCGTCCCCGTGCCATTGCACTTTGTGAACGTACACTCTGAGTTAGTCAGTGGATTGTTCAGAGTTGGAGTACGTCCTATGTTGCCAGTAAAAGGTGTGACATTGATAATGGGCAACGATATTGGCGGAGGAAAGGTGATACACGTATTGGATAAAAGTGACCAGTCTCTCTCCGAGGAGCTGGCACAGGGTTATCCAGATGTGTTCCCCGCTTGTGCTGTCACATGTGCTCAAGCACGACAAGTGGGCGACGTGATAGATTTGTCGAACACGATTCTATTCAGAGAGTGTGACGCAGAGGATAGCTCGGTTGCTACCTCTGGTAAGCTGGTGCAGTCTGACCAACAGCCCAGAGAAAGGAAGAAGGAGGTGGAACTTGTTGCTGAGGCAATACAGTTACCAGTCACTCGTGAGCAGCTGATCGCTAACCAGAAGGTTGACATTAGCCTGGCTAAATGTTTTTCTAGTGTTGTCTCAGAGGAGGAGCTAAAGAAGAAAAACATGGCATACTTCATTGATGGTAATCTCCTCATGCGTAAATGGACATCCCATGTTGACGCTGGCGGAGATTGGAATGCTGTTTACCAAATAGTGATTCCTACAGCCTTTCAACAAAATGTTTTATCCCTCGCTCATGATCACCAGTGGTCCGGACATCTGGGAGTCACCGAGACTTATGATCGAGTTTTGCGACATTTCTTTTGGCGTGGTTTAAAACAAGATGTTGCTCAGTTCTGTCGGACTTGCCACACCTGTCAAGTAACTGGGAAACCGAACCAGGTTATTTCCCCCGCGCCTCTTTGTCCCATACCGGCCATAGGTGAACCATTCGAACATGTGATGGTTGATTGTGTTGGACCATTACCAAAGACAAAATCTGGTAACCAGTTTCTGTTGACGATTATGTGTGTGGCCACCAGGTACCCAGAGGCCATTCCTCTGCGAAGGATTACTGCTCCGGTGGTGAGTAAAGCGTTGATCAAATTCTTCTAAACTTTTGGGTTACCTAAGGTGGTACAAACTGATCAGGGTACACATTTCCTTTCTAAGCTTTTCAAACAAGTGTTAAAATCCTTGTCAGTTACACACTGTGTGTCAAGCGCATATCACCCAGAGTCTCAGGGTGCGCTTGAACGTTGGCATCAGACACTGAAGTCTATGCTCCGTAAATATTGCTTGGAATCTGAGAAGGATTGGGATGAGGGAGTTCCTCTAGTTTTGTTTGCTGTCCGTGAGACAGTACAGGAATCCTTAGGGTTCAGCCCAGCTGAACTGGTGTTTGGACACACCATGAGAGGACCTATGAAAGTCCTTAAGGATCAGTTTTTATCACAAGAGTTGTGTGTGAAAGGAAATGTGTTGGACTACGTTAGTCGCTTTCGTGAGTGCCTACATGGTGCCTGTGCTCTAGCAAAGGAAGCGCTGTCTTCCTCACAGAGACGGATGAAACGGCACTATGACACCCAGGCTGTTTCTCGTTCACTGCAGCCAGGTGACCAAGTTCTTGTATTGTTGCCTGTGCCAGGAGCGTCATTGTCAGCACGTTTCTCTGGTCCTTATGTCATTGAAAAGAAACTAAGTGAAACTGACTGTGATACAGACTCCTGATAGAAAACGCCAATCTCGTGTGTGCCACGTTAACATGTTGAAGACATACCACACCAGACCCGTCACTCAGATAGACAGTCCAGAGAAACTGGCCGAGTCGGCTGTCTCTATTGCTGCTACGGCTGTAGTGGGAGGTCATGTTAATGATGTGGACGGAGATGGTTTGGAGTTGCGCAATACTCAGCAGCAGTGTGCTAGATTGCCCAATTCAGAGATGCTGCTGTCTCTCCCGTCAAGCCTGATTCATTCATTTAACAGACGGACAGTCAGATGATATTTTGAGACTATTACACAGCTTTCCATGTCTTTTTAATGATGTTCCTACATGCACAAATGTGTTAGAACATGACATTAATGTTGGAAACGCTGCACCTATCAAGCAACATGCTTATCGTGTCAACGTCTCTGAAAGAAACATAATGAGGGATGAGGTCGGTTATTTGCTGGAGAATAACCTGGCTATGCCAAGTTCAAGTCCTTGGAGTTCTCCGTGCATTCTGGTTCCTAAACCTGATGGGACATCCAGGTTATGTACGGACTATCGGAAGGTAAATGCTGTCACAGTGCCCGACTCGTTCCCATTACCCAGACTGGATGACTGTATTGATACTGTTGGTGCTGCTACTTATGTAACCAAACTAGATCTTCTAAAAGGTTACTGGCAGGTGCCGTTAACCTCACGTGCCTCCGACATCTCTGCCTTTGTGACCCCAGATCACTTCCTACAATATGCTGTCATGGCATTTGGGATGCGGAACGCACCAGCCACTTTCCAACGCCTGGTTAACACAGTATTGGCTGGAGTTCCTAATTGTAGTGCTTACCTGGATGATCTGGTAATTTATTCGACTGAGTGGTCTGATCATATTAACACTCTAAGGGTAGTGTGTGAACGTCTAGCAGCCGCTTCTCTAACCCTGAACTTAGCAAAGTGCGAGTTTGGGAAGGCCACTGTTACTTATCTCGGTAAACAGGTAGGCCATGGTCAGGTGCGCCCTGTAGATTCCAAGGTCTCAGCTATAAATGCATTTCCCGCACCTACCACCAGAAGAGAGCTACGCCGCTTTTTAGGGATGGTTGGCTACTACCGTAGTTTCTGTAAAAATGTATCTGCGGTAGTTGCTCCATTAACGGATTTGCTCAGTCCGGCGAGAAAAGTTGTATGGTCTGAAGATTGTCGTACTGCTTTCAACACTGCTAAAGCACTCTTATGTAGTACTCCTGTTCTTGCTGCGCCAGATTTTGAACGACCGTTTAAACTGGAGGTAGGTGCAAGTGCCAGAGGTGTTGGTGCTGTTCTACTGCAGCCGGACCAGAGTGGAGTGGACCATCCTGTCTGTTATTTTTCACTGAAATTTAACAAATGTCAGACAAACTATTCCACCATTGAACAAGAAGCTCTAGCTTTGTTGTTAGCTCTGCAGTACTTTGAAGTTTATGTTGGTTCCAGTGCATTACCAGTGATAGTGTATACTGACCATAACCCCTTAGTTTTTCTCCACCGGATGTACAACCAGAACCAACGCCTTATGCGTTGGGCACTTGTAGTGCTAAATTATAATTTGGAGATCCGCCACAAAAAGGGGTCGGATAATGTGTTGGCAGATGCTTTGTCTCGTGTGTAAAGAACTAGTTTTTTTTTGTTATCCCGTCAGGATGCTGTTGATCTTTGAATTTTGGGTGTTGTGATGGTACATGTGTCGCAAACCATTGTGGTTTGCTCTTTTAAGGGTGGGAGTGTTACGGATACAGGTATCCTGTGTTTTTTTGTGTTTTTCCTCTCCTTCTGCCCTAATCACAGGTGTCCTGTATGTTCCTGATTGGTGGTCGTTGGGGTGTCTGCTGATTGCTGAGGTGGACCAATCAGTGGACATTCCTCTGCATTGCACCACCTGTTTCTGGTTTTTCAGTCACACATCCCATTGTTTAAAAGCCGGTCAGTTGTGTTTGTAGAGAGAGACTATTTTCCGTATGTGAGTATGGAGACTGTGGTTTTTTGTGTACTCACTCATTTGCTGGTTACTCTGTTTGGTAACTTTGTTGTGTGTTTCTGGGAAAAGCGGAATTTAAGCAAGTTGCCCTTGCACATACATTACCCGTAGGAAGAAAACTGTCTAAAAACACTAGTTAGACCTGAGCGGACCACCCACTGTATTTTTGTATGATTAGCAGTAGCTTAGCGGTTCTTGAGGCAGGCAAGATCAGTTTAGGTTTTTTTTACACTATTGTTTCATTTCTTGGGTCCTGCTCAGCCCTTTTTCCCAAACCTTTACCGTGTGTTCAAAAATAAACATTTTATGTTTGACGGTAGTTTATGGTTGTCGTGTAGTTTTTGTTCTCACTGTTCCATGTCACGATTCTAATTTGCATGAATTATGTTACGGGTCTCTTGTCCATCCACCCTAGACGTTTAAAGCCACGGGGTTCCTAACAATGATGTTTCCACCCCCATGCTTCACAGTAGGTATGGTGTTCTTTGGATGCAACTCAGCATTCTTTGTCCTCCAAACACGACGAGTTGAGTTTTTACCAAAAAGTTATATTTTGGTTTCATCTGACCATATGACATTCTCCCAATCCTCTTCTGGATCATCCAAATGCACTCTAGCAAATTTTAGACGGGCCTGGACATGTACTGACTTAAGCAGGGGGACACGTCTGGCACTGCAGGATTTGAGTCCCTGGCGGCGTAGTGTGTTACTGATGGTAGGCTTTGTTACTTTGGTCCCAGCTCTCTGCAGGTCATTCACTAGGTCCCCCCGTGTGGTTCTGGGATTTTTGCTCACCGTTCTTGTGATCATTTTGACCCCACGGGGTGAGATCTTGCGTGGAGCCCCAGATCGAGGGAGATTATCAGTGGTCTTGTATGTCTTCCATTTCCTAATAATTGCTCCCACAGTTGATTTCTTCAAACCAAGCTGCTTACCTATTGCAGATTCAGTCTTCCCAGCCTGGTGCAGGTCTACAATTTTGTTTCTGGTGTCCTTTGACAGCTCTTTGGTCTTGGCCATAGTGGAGTTTGGAGTGTGACTGTTTGAGGTTGTGGACAGGTGTCTTTTATACTGATAACAAGTTCAAACAGGTGCCATTAATACAGGTAACGAGTGGAGGACAGAGGAGCCTCTTAAAGAAGAAGTTACAGGTCTGTGAGAGCCAGAAATCGTGCTTGTTTGTAGGTGACCAAATACTTATTTTCCACCATAATTTGCAAATAAATTCATTAAAATCCTACAATGTGATTTTCTGGATTTTTTTCTTCTCAATTTGTCTGTCATAGTTGACGTGTACCTATGATGAAAATTACAGGCCTCTCTCATCTTTTTAATTGGGAGAACTTGCACAATTGGTGGCTGACTAAATACTTTTTTCCCCACTGTACATAGGTTATTGATTACTAACGTAATAAAATGAAAACAGGTCCCTAGTGGACTGGACTAACATTAGCATGAATGCTTGGGTAGTGGAGGGGTCAGAATGGAAGGGAGAGACAGAGATTCAAACTATCGTAGTTACTTTGGAGACTATGCTCAGAGTAATCATAATACTTATTCACCCTAATAACGCTCATTCGGATTAGAAATGCTTTACCCTGTTAGGCTTTCTTCCAACGGAGCAGTCCACCACAAAAATGGGCAGCGGGTGTCCTGGTTGGGCATCGCCATTCCGGACCCATCGTCCGGTCGTCCAGGCTGGTAGATCTGGGCAGTAACTTAGGCAGATGTCAACAACACACACACAAACACTGACAAAATACATAATTACATTTATTTCCTAAATGAGCGGCGTTGTGGCACTAACTGATGGTTGCATGGGGAAGTTGTTTATGACTCTATCACTTCGTGTCAGAGAAAATGAAACAAAATGAATGAAAGTATAAACAAAAGAGATACAAAATATAGTTACCACACCTTAATCATCTAATTGGACTGTATACACGTTCACAGTCTTGGCTAAATGACTATCATGGCATTGTCTCTAATGTCATGTCTAGGGTTTTCCCAATTAGTGGTGTGTTGCTTAGGCACTATCCTAAGTTGATAACTACATGATAAGTCTACAGTTTGTAAGGCACTAGCTTCGGACAGTCTACAGGGATGACCTATGAACTTCTGGGGAGAAACTGGTGAGTACGGTAGCTGTAGAATCAAAGGCCTCATGGTAAATTTAACTTACCAAGGCTGGTGTTTTGCTCGGACCCTTGAGTGATCCTAGCATGAATCCTAATTTTATGTTCCGTTGTACATGTGTGTTTATGCTTACACAAGCGTGCATGCCAAGGGAAAGAAAACCAAGTATCCTGGTAGGCTGCAACCTGTTCAGAATTAGTCTGACGTAATCAGATCATTTTCATGTCAATGCCTGGAGGTCAGTAAGAATTAGTGTCGAGGGAACCTGTAGTTTTACTACAGGTCACGGTGTCTTACACAATTGTAGTGGTGATACGTATGAAGGAGTCTATTTCATAGCTATGTTATCCCCGGAGGATCTAACCTCACGACGGAAGTACTCCATAAGCCCTTAACCAGTCGTACGCAGTGTGATCATGGTTCATGACTTCTAATAACTTTCCTCCCGAATGGAGGGTTCTATTTATTAGTGGCATGTGTGTTAACCATCAGTAGAGTGTTTTGGGAGATTCCCTTCCACATATTGCAATCTGAGTGACTACTAACTCCTCTGTCGCTGTTGTCAAGGGCAATTTCACTTGTTTGGTCTCTAACCTTCTTATTGATTGTCTGGACTGACTGTTGCTGGCATTGTTACTGGTACTCAAGGGGACCAGCTATCCTACCGATTTATTCTGAAATGTTATCCTACCGGAATACATGGTCAGAGCATTTTACTAGTTGCATTGTAGTTGAAACTACACATGGCAAGGAATGATTATTGTTGCCATTTGGAGGTGGAAAGTCCACTGGACTTCTTTTACGACCAGTGTGGTACACCTCAGTGACGTCTCAGATGTGTTCTAAGGTTATCCCCGTCAAGGGGCTTGTCCGCTCCTTTCTGTTCTCATGGCGAAGTTTACAACTAGATTTGTTTCCTGCTCTGGCGGTCTCGTACAGTGTTGCAACACCCCACCGGCTTCGATGAGGCTCATCATGGGACTGGGCTAGTATTCCCCCCCCTTTGTGTCTTGGGACTCCCCCAACAGCGGTGGGTGTTGGTGTCTGAGGCACAAACGAAAAGGTAGGACCCTTTCTACGAGTTGTCAGCAGCAGCATATTTAGTAGATTGGTTGTAACCATTCAACCAAATCTCCTGGTGTTTGTGCTTGAAAACGCTCTGTGGCTGTCGTGGCCTGTCAGTCACCAGTACCTGCGAACTGAGACGAGGATATCGTTCTGCGATATGGCACAGTACTTCACCAGTGAGAATCATCTGGTCAGTTGCAGGACTGATGCCGTTAGTTTCATTGTAAGGGGTTTCAGTCCCCCTCAAAGCGGAAAATGTAACATCGGAAACAGAATACACTCTACGTCAATGGTTTTATTCCTGAGACGGCCGCAGTGCTTGTGGAAGTGTCCCTAGGACAAGAGAAGTTAATCTAACATACAGTATCGCATGACTCCAAGGAGGAGTGAAGTGGCTCATTCACAGAGACTGCTGGCTTGAAATCATGAAAGGACTGGTCAATCAGGTTTGCTGATTGAATGTAACGAGATATCGTAATATCTCCTTGATCAAATGTTTCACAAAGAAGTTTCTATACATCTTTTTCGAAAGGGGTTCTTTTGATAGATGCTCTTTGTGGATGACTGTGTCGCAGTCAGCGGTAGGAGACGACAGTGGTCTGTGGAGACGGCACGGTTGCCTGTGACCACACTTGGTTGGTCTTCCAATCCATCAGTGGGATCAACAATCCATCAAGTCTACTCCGAGTAGCAGGGGTTCACTTTCGAGGCTGGTAACACACACAGGGTGAACAAGCGATACGTCTTGGAAGTGTAGTTTCAGCATTAGTCGCATTGTGAGAGGCGAGGTAGTCTGGGTGAAATCTTGAAGTGAAGTATCGCATCGTTCCGTTTTCAATAAACGTTTAGCAGGGTTCAAAGCCCTTTTGAGATCATTGAACAACGTTTGAGAGATGAGCGATATTGTTGAGCCCAAATCAATTAGTGCATGACAGGTTAAGCAGTCCTCCAGGACTGTTTCCAGGTATGGGCTGTTTGAGTCGCGTTTTGTGGTCATATTCCCCACAAAGTGGAGTGGTCGTTCGTAACGACGTAATGTGTCATTTCTGTTCATGGTGAAAACAGATTGACTTATTGGGTTTTGAGTGGAATTGGCTCTTGGGATGTGTTTGACCATTTTCTTCGCAACATTTGTATCAGAGACTATAGACAAAGCTTGTAGGCGTGTGTCTTGATCGAGTGGGCCCTGGAAAGGCTCTCGAGTGAGAGCGGGAGTAATTTGACTGTTAACGCCCTTGCTAAGGGTGTTAATTCTGGCGGACCTGTTGTCTGGCAATTCCATGTCTAGTCATAGTAACTTGTCTTTTTCCTGTTTTATCAAATTCTTTCTGGTTCTTTATTTCTCTTAGCAGAGCTTTTAGCGAGTATTGGCGTATGCTTAAGTCGTCATTGAACCCTTTTTCACCTTTGTTACCCTTGTGCTCTGACACTTTGGGTGGATTGGGTGCAGGAATGTTGCGATCCGGTCGATTGTAGCGGTACTCGTTTCGCTGGCGACGCTTCACGTCTGCTGGTCTAGTGAATTTTGTCACGAGGCTGTTTATGCACTCGGGGTAAAAGGGGCGTTCCATCATGTTTGTGCTCATCTGGGAGTGGCCACTGACTGAGAACAAATCAATATGGAAAAAAATCATCTCATCTAGAATGCTAAAATCACATTTATCTTGACAAAAGTATTATTATACTTAATCATTCGTTTCATACAACAATTAGATTCAAACCTCATAACTGGGAAGTGTACCTCCCCAGAGATACAGTTATGTTGTTCCACCGTCTTTAATGACATCACAACATAGTAACGAATTTGACATGATTGTTCTTTAAGTCCCCACCAACCATTTCCCACATTATTTTAAGTAGGAATATTGTTTCATTATCGACTTTTGTATATTGGAGTCTTGGCGGGAAGACTTCCTTTGTTAACAAAGGGGTCCTTTCTCCCAATACTTCATGGCAAGGAAGAGAAAGTCTGCACGGTATTTACGACCGGTCATAAAACTGGCCCCCAGGAAAGGGGGTGTTCAAACCTTTGCCTGGCCGGTATATTTCATCCTCAGCTCATGAGGGGCTGTTTTTGCTTTGTCATTATAAATTTTAGAATAAGGCAGTTATGTAACAAAATGTGGAAAAAGTCATATGGAGTTGGTCCCACCTTTGCTGCTATAGCAGCCTTCCACTCTTCTGAGAAGGCTTTTCATTACATGTTGTAACATTGCTGCGGGGACTTGCTTCCAATCAGCCACAAGAGCATTAGTGAGGTCGGGCACTGATGTTGGGCGATTAGGCCTGACTCGCTGTCGGCGTTCAATTCATCCCAAAGGTGTTCAATGGGGTTGAAGTCAGGGCTATGTGCAGGCCAGTCAAGTTCTTCCACGACGATCTCGACAAACCATTTCTGTATGGACCTCGCTGTGTGCACGGGGGCATTGTCATGCTGAAACAGGAAAGGGCCTTCCCCAAACTGTTGCCACAAAGTTGGAAGCACAGAATCATCTAGAAAGTCATTGTATGCTGTAGCGTTAACATTTCCCTTCACTGGAACTAAGGGGCCTAGCCCGAACAATGAAAAACAGCCCCAGACCATTATTCCACCTTCACCAAACTTTACAGTTCGCATTATGCATTGGGGCAGGTAGCGTTCTCCTGACATCAGCCAAACCCATATTCGTCCATCAGACTGCCAGATGGTGAAGCGTGATTCATCACACCAGAGAACGTGTTTCCACTGCTCAAGAGTCCAATGGCGGCGAGCTTTACACCACTCCAGCTGACACTTGGCATTGCGCATGGTGATCTTAGGCTTGTATGCGGCTGCTCGGCCATGGAAACCCATTTCATGAAGCTCCCAATGAACAGGTCTTGTGCTGATGTTGCTTCCAGAGACAGCTTGGAATTCGGTAGTAAGCGTTGCAACCGAGGACAGACGATTTTTATACATTACGCGCTTCAGCAATCGACGGTCCCATTCTGTGAGCTTGTGTGGCCTACCACTTCGTGGCTGAGCCGTTGTTGCTCCTAGTTGTTTCCACTTCACAATAACAGCACTTAAAGTTGGCCTGGGCAGCTCTAGCAGGGCAGGAATTTGATGAACTGACTTGTTGGAAAGGTGGCATCCTATGATGGTGCCACGTTGAAAGTCACTGAGCTCTTCAGTAAGGCCATTCTACTGCCAATGTTTGTCTATGGAGATTGCATGGCTGTGTCCTTGATTTTATACACCTGTCAGCAACGGGTGTGGCTGAAATAGGCATTTATTTTTACTGTTCTAATTGCGTTGGTAACCAGTTTATAATAGCAATAAGGCACCTCAGGTATTTGTGGTATATAGCCTATACCACGGCTAAGGGCCACACCTCCTCTGGCCTTATTACTTAATCATAGCAGTCAACAAGTTAAATTGTCATCCATTGATAGAAGGTTATCTGGAGAGTTCAATAAGGGCAAATAATATTTTCTCTTGCGACATATTCTTATAACAAAACGGAGTCTGGTGCTCTCTAATGTCTGCGTGGCCAAGCACGCCTCCAACTCAATCATCAAGTTTGCAGACGACACAACAGTAGTAGGCTTGATTACCAACAATGACGAGACCGCCTACAGGGAGGGGTTGAGGGCTCTGGGAGTGTAGTGCGAGGAAAATAACCTCTCACTCAACGTCAACAAAACAAAGGAGAGGATCGTGGACTTCAGGAAACAGTAGAGGGTGCATCAACGGGAACGCAGTGGAGAAAGTGGAAAGCTTCAAGTTACTTGGCGTACACATCACTGACAAACTGAAATACTCCACCCCACGGAGACAGTTTGGTGAAGAAGGCGCAACAGAGCCTTTTCAACCTCAGGAGGCTGATGAAATTTGGATTGGCACCTAAAACCCTCACAAACTTTTACAGATGCACAATTGAGAGCATCCTGTCATGCTGTATCACCGCCTGGTACGGCAACTGCACCGCCCGCAACCGCAGGGCTCTCCAGAGGGTGGTGCGGTCTGCCGAACGCATTACCGGGGGCAAACTACCCGCCCTACAAGACACCTACAGCACCCGATGTTACAGGAAGGCCAAAAATATCATCAAGGACATCAACCACCAGAGCCACTGCCTGTTCACCCCGCTATCATCCAGAAGGCGAGGTCAGTACAGGTGCATCCAAGCTGGGACTGAGAGAATGAAAAACAGCTTCTATCTCAAGGCCATCAGACTGTTAAATAGCCATCACTAGCACATTAGAGGCTGCTGCTGCCTATTGAAATCACTGGCCACTTTAAGACATTGAACACTAGTCACTTTAATAATGTTTACATATCTTGCACTACTCATCTCATATGTATATACTGTATTCTATTCTATAAAATTATACTGTATCTTAGTCCATGCCGCTCTGTCATTGCTTGTCCATATATGTATATATTCTTAAATTCCATTCCTTACTAGATTTGTGTGTATTGGGTATATGTTGTGAAATTGCTAGATATTACTGCACTGTCGGAGCTAGAAGCACAAGCATTTTGCTACACCCGCAATAACATCTGCTAAACACGTGTATGTGACAAATAAAATTTGATTTGATTAAAATACTGGCAGATCAATCAAATGTCCTTGTAGATCTAATTAAATGTAGAGGATTCTAAATTAAAATCTAATGGGCTAATCTAGTGTAACTAATTCGAATTTAGTAAAAGCCTCCATCTTCCTTTCTGTGAAGGCAGGTCTGTGTCGTCTAACACGGCGGGAAGCTTCACCAATCGGGCAACTGGACGGAGGTAGATTCAACCCTTGACCTCCGCAGTCCAGATCCTTCCATCTTGGATGGGCCATGAATCTCGTGGTAGCTGAGGATCCACTATCATGGCCACTTGTCCAACCTTCGAGTCTGGAGTGTCCTTCAGCCACTTCTGCCTCTACTGAAGACTTGGCAAATAGTTCTGCATGAAGTGGGTCCAGAAATGGTCCGCCAGGACCTTACTATGCTTCCAACAGACACATGAAAGGAAACATCAAAGAGTTTAACATAATCTCTAAATGAAAATACTGGCAGATCAATAAAATGTCCAATTAAATTCTCAATTAAAATCTAAGGGGCTTTTATACAAAAAAACGATTTCTGCTTATTTTAAACCCTATTCGCATGGGACTAGTATTACCAGAATGTCCGTTATTCCAGAGGACGATTCGGACAGTTATGACGGAAGCCTGGAGTTTTTTTTTTGTAGGCGTGAAGATATTTTAACAAGTCCAGGCGATAACAGGCTACACTGATAACTCGAGCTTGGTTCCCAAGTTTCTAAACAATACCAAACCATCTTTGGTATAGTGTCGCCATAATATTTAAATTGAGGAAGTGTGATCATAATCATTAGGATATTTTAGCGATCCGCAGTAGAAGACGTCCTAAATGCTCCCCAGCCTTCAGAGCCAAACAGCACTTGCACTTGATATGCGTTTTTAGGCTATGGATGAGAAAGTGAACTTGTCTTTTCCTCAGTTGTATGCTGCTTTGCAATCTATTAACAGCAAGGGTTTAAATAAATAGGCGGAATATTTTTTATGATGCATTTACCGATGTTCAATCCATTAGCACAAAAAGTATAATCAAAAGCATTTATTGTGAAAATTGATACATGTAGGCCCTTCATATAGGCAATGGGTTATGCGCAGCACTTGGTCCAGTTTATCGAATCAATTATTATTTTCTTGCGCAAACCGCTAGCAACACCCGTCAAACTCAGACATTTCTCTCAAAACACAGGGATGTCGATTCGCACGGGACTAGTATTATCAGAGTACTTTGGAGTTTGCCAAAAAACAGTAGTTTATTCTGGATGGAATTGTTACTCTCCTGCCATGAACAAATGACTGACATGGCAGATTCGGACGGGTCTAAAATGACAGATCTGGTGTTTTGTGCTAGTGGACATAATTACATTACCCGAACTCCCCAGTAAAACTAATCCCGTCCGAATAGGGCTCCTACGTCTTCACAAATTAAGTTGATATTCCTTCTTAATTTGCTTGATGATGTTATGGAAAAAGGGTTCATTGGATAAATGTGGAAACTCCTCTCTTGCTGCGCCAAAAACAAATGTGGCCTAGTTTTCAGGCCTTTTGGGCGGGTTTTTAGAGGTTGGTTTAGACATTTTGTTAGACTTGGCAACCCTGCCGTCTGTAGATTACTTTACCTGTGTGCAGGTTGTCATGACAAAATCTTTCCCAGCATAACATATTTCCCAATCGTTCTGATTGTGCTGTGATTGTGACGTCATGTTGTAAAATTTCTCACAGCGTGAAAATGTTCCCAGTTCAATAATTGCACGTGCGTCTCTTTATGTGGATGGCTGAGCTCGTGCCGATTTTTCTCTCACACCTTCCCTCGCCCTTGATTTAGCTATCTAACTAACTAAAATATATGCACTGTCAATCGCAAAAAATATTTTCTCACATCAACCCTCAGCACTTTGATGCGCGAGTCTGGGTATTTATATGCTGACCTCACGCCTCAACAAGCTTCTGATTGGTCAGTGTCAATAGTCCTGGCCACCATTGATTGGCATATGTGTGAAGCATATGCGAGTGCCCATAGAATAGTTTTTCTGAGGTCCAAGGAAGGTTTGACCGTACATATCGTTAGGATCATAAGAAAATCCATAAGAAAAGCCATGCGTGAAACATGAAACAAACATTAAACTAGATCTATAAACGTACAAACCCTATGTTACGACTATGAATGAACATTTACACGTTCAATTCTTACTTTACGTATCCCTTTACTCGGTTACAGATCTTTTTTATGCGTACAAACTTTTGTCAGTAATGTGGCATCTGCAAAGGACATGAACAGAACGTAGCTAGTCAAAGTTAGCTTGTCAATCAAGCAACTCTAGCCCAGACTTTAGAGTTGCTTTTCAGCTTCTGGTTTCATTTCCAAAATAAAAGTCTAGAGCTTGTTTTAATAACGAGGTTATAACTGTAGATGACGTAGTATAGGCTTGGGCCTTCAGCAAATGACTTGTGTGCAAATGATAAAGACGCAGAAGAGCCTTGTCTAGAATAACCGCCTGAGCTGCAAAATAGAAAGTAAATATGATTTAGGCTAAGCCTATTCCGCTATCTACAGTGCATTCGGAAAGTATTCAGACCCCTTTACTTTTTCCACATTTTGTTACCTTACAGCCTTACTCTAAAATGTATTAAATTGTTTTTTTCTTCCTCTCATCAATGTACACCAAATACCCCATAGTGACAAAGCAAAAACGGGTTTTTATAAGAAAAATCCCCCCAGGAAATATCACATTTACATAAGTATTCAGACCCTTTACTCAGTACCTTGTTGAAACACCTTTGGCAGCGATTACAGCCTTGAGTCTTCTTAGGTATGACGCTACAAGCTTGGCACACCTGTATTTGAGGAGTTTCTCCCATTCTTCTCTGCAGATCCTCTCAAGCTCTGTCAGGTTGGATGGAGAGCATCACTGCACAGCGATTTTCAGGTCTCTCCAGAGATGTTCGATCAGGTTCAAGTACGGGGCTCTGGTTGGGCCACTCAAGGACATTCAGAGATTTGTCCCGAAGCCACTCCTGCGTTGTCTTGGCTATGTGCTTAGGGTTGTTGTCCTGTTGGAAGGTGAACTGTCGCCCCAGTCTGAGGTCTTGAGCACTCTGGAGCAGGTTTTCATCAAGGATCTCTCTGTACTTTGCTCCGTTCATCTTTGCCTCAATCCTGACTAGTCTCTCATTCCCTGCCGCTGATAATCATCCCCACAGCATGATGCTGCCACCACGCTTCACCGTAGGGATGGTGCCATGTTTCCTCCAGACGTGACACTTGGCATTCAGGCCAAACAGTTCAATCTTGGTTTCATCAGACCAGAGAATCTTGTTTCTCATGGTCTGAGTCCTTAAGGTACCTTTTGGCAAACTCCAAGTGGGCTGTCATGTGCCTTTTACTGAGGAGTGGCTTCCGTCTGGCCACTCTACCATAAAGGCCTGATTCCTGGAGTGCTGCAGAGATGATTGTCCTTCTGTAAGGTTCTCCCATCTCCGCAGGGGAACTCTGGAGCTCCGTCAGAGTGACCATCGGGTTCTTGGTCACCTCCCTGACCAAGGCCCTTCTCCCCCGATTACTCGGGGGAGAAGGTGGTCCTCTGTAGCTCAGCTGGTAGAGCACGGCGCTTGTAACGCCAAGGTAGTGGGTTCGATCCCCGGGACCACCCATACACAAAAAATGTATGCACGCATGACTGTAAGTCGCTTTGGATAAAAGCGTCTGCTAAATGGCATATTATATTTATTATATATATTTATATTTATACTCAGTTTGGCCGGGTGGCCAGCTCTAGGAAGAGTCTTGGTGGTTCCAAGCTTCTTCCATTTAAGAATGATGGAGGCCACTTTGTTCTTGGGGACCTTCAATGCTGCAGACATTTTTTGGTACCCTTCCCCAGATCTGTGCCTCGACACAATCCTGTCTCTGCGCTCTACTGACAATTCCTTCGACCTCATGGCTTGGTTTTTGCTCTGACATGCACTGTCAACTGGGGGACCTTATATAGACAGGTGTGTGCCTTTCCAAATCATGTCCAATGAATTGAATTTACCACAGGTGGACTCCAATCAAGTTGTAGAAACATCTCAAGGATGATCAATGGAAACAGGATGTACCTGAGTTCAGTCTCATAGCAAATGGTCTGAATACCAATGTAAAGAAAAAAATTCCCAAAACCTGTTTTCACTTTGTCATTATGGGGTATTGTGTGTAGATTGATGAAGAAACATTTTTATTTAATCCATTTTAGAATAAGGCTGTAATGTGGAAAAAGTCAAGGTGTCTGAATACTTTCCGAATGCACTGTAAATATGCCATGCTGTTGTGTGTTTTTTGATGGCCATGTAATTGCATAATTAATTTTTATAGCCGTGTGGGGCTATTATAGTGATCATGTAACCTAATGAATCACACTTTTTCCAGTATTTGGGAGCACGATATTTGAGTATGTACGCTTGTTATAGCCATTTGCGTTGCACAACCCCATCACACAGAGGCTATATCCATATCAATAAATGAGACAAAACAAAATATTGATGAAGTCTTGGCTATAACCTGTCCTGAGCGAAATAGCCAAGGGGTCCCAAATGGTCAAGACTATCTATAACCTATTCTTATTGCCAGATCTGTTTTATTTAGAAGCTATATTTAGAGGCCTGTGAGCTAGGGTCTCTTTGTAAGGGGAGCCCTATAATAAAAACTGTTATAAAACACAAATAGAGTTCTAAAATTATTCCGCAAGACACCAGTACCCAAAACGATAGCCTAAATTGCAATGCCTACAAGTTGAAGGCCAATTTTTTTATTTGGATAGGCCTAAATTAAACATTGAATTATTAAAGTGATAGGCTAAAGAACTTGAATACACATGTATTTCAATAAACAAATGGATAAGACTGTTCTATTCTCTTTGATTTAGTTCCTATTGCAACTCAGACAAATGACTGAATGGATGACATACTGACTGACTGAGTTGAATTAACTGCTAAAATATGTTGGAATGACGAGTTGCATGCATCATGCATGCTCTGCACTTTATTTGGCTAGTAGGCAAAGAGGCCTACATTAGGGTATAATGACTCTATGACTGCATGCCTCCAGAAGGGCATCTTCTGAGGCTGAGGGGTGCTTTTCCGAAGGCGCATGGTGCTGCATGGAGATCACAAGAGCTAGAACTGGGCTGCAGTGTCGCGATGGAGGGAATAGCCTATACTGAGACTACTTAAGACCACTGCAACATAGTTATTGTAAAGTGTGGGAATAAGCTTATGTCAGACTTAGCCTACGTTTAACCTCTCCCTTGTTCATTTCAAAGTCCATATGTTCATGACCCGATTCATATAAATCATGTCAAATTATTTTACATTCATATTAACCCCTCCTACAGAATATGCTTTGGCAAGATTTTGAGTGATGAAATAAATCTCAAAATATTCTATAAAAATATATTTTGAGTGGCAAAGACTCCAGTGGTCATACATAATTAATAGATTCACCAAACATCTATTATTATTCTATGTTTCATTATTCCTGGTATATACTACTGGTTATCATTGCAGACAGAGCCCAGAGAATGGGATGGTGCAATATTGAATTAGTCATATTTTAATAAGGTGCAAGCATGGGAATGTCCATGCTGTAGAGATACACCTAGCTGACTGAAACTTCACTGTTGTAGGCATAATACAGCTATTGCTATCTAGACTTGCGCTGGCAAACAAATCCATTACATTAGATACATAAATGTGAAGTAAACTCAACTGATGACTAATAGAGAATGGAGACTTTTAACTTGAAAACGTGCAGGATTCCTCTTTCCGGTTTTCCTGACTTCCAGTAATGTGTTATGCTTGTTCTCGTAGCACTCCTCAATCCTCACAGGGATCTGTCTTTCTTCCTTGGTATTCCACAGAGTAGGTTGGGGGAGCGACCAGTGAAGAAGTGTAAACGTAGAACGGTAGTCAGTTTGCTGGTAAACTGTTGAAGTTGTGGTTTTGACAACATATATTGAAGGCTATTTTCAAGGGAGATATGGCATGAGTCGGATACCATGGGAGGGTAGGCAGCCCTGCGTGGTATCTGTTATGGCAGCATGGCTTCTTCAGCGAAAAGACGAGCAGTTGGAATGGGAGAAAATCCCGCTGAAAGTCAGGATAACAGCTCGGATGAGGGATCGGAAGACAATGGTGATTCAGAAGAGAAGGACAGCGGATCAGAAGAGGAAAGCAATGAAGAGGTCATTGTGGACTGTGAGGCCGAGGATAGAATAGACGCCAGAAGGGAAAGGAGGGGGGAAATGGAGTCCTTTGAGAAGGCAAGAAACAGATATTGGTCAGGAGAAATGCAGTATTATCATAAGGAGACGTATACTTGGATGAATGAGGAGGAATGGAGGGAAAAAGAGAGGCAGAGGAGGTCTAAGAGAGAGAGGGAGGAAGACTGTGAGTTTGAGTCGGTAAAAACTGGCGGGAAAAAGGGAGAAGGTTTGTTAAAGAAGAGTGGTAGGAAATGTAAGCAAAGTGAGCTGAAGACAGGAGTAGAAATGGAAGAGGGTGAAGTATCGGAGGTGGTAGGTTTGGTGAAGTGCTCGGAGCCAGAGGCTTGCGCAGAGGGTCAGGATAAAGATGAGTCTGTGACAGTAGGAGTGAAGTTTGTGGAAAAAAGCGTTGGGTATAGTGGAATCGGTGAGGGTAACCAGAAGTGGTCTAGTGATAATTGTTTGTGTTTCTGTTGGGCAGAGGGAGAAGGCGCTCAGAGTTAAACAAATGGGGGAAAGAATTGTGAATTGTTTCGCTCTTAAGAAAAGGGTGCCATTGAGAGGAGTGATTACTGGGGTAGCAGTAAATGTAAAAGTGAATCAACTGAAGGAGAAGATTCCCGATGTGTGTGATGCTCATCGTTTGGTGCGACACAAACGGGGGCGAGAGTGGGGAAACAGAAGGGTCATTGTCTGTTCTTTTGAGTTTTGAAGTTGAGTCTTTGCCTGATAAAGTGAAGTTAGGATATACAGTGGGGAGAACAAGTATTTGATACACTGCCGATTTTGCAGGTTTTCCTACTTACAAAGCATGTAGAGGTCTGTCATTTTTATCATAGGTACACTTCAAGTGTGAGAGATGGAATCTAAAACAATAATCCAGAAAATCACATTGTATGATTTTTAAGTAATTAATTTGCATTTTATTGCATGACATAAGTATTTGATACATCAGAAAAGCAGAACTTAATATTTGGTACAGAAACCTTTGTTTGCAATTACAGAGATCATACGTTTCCTGTAGGTCTTGACCAGGTTTGCACACACCGCAGCAGGGATTTTGGCCCACTCCTCCATACAGACCTTCTCCAGATCCTTCAGGTTTCGGGGCTGTCGCTGGGCAATATGGACTTTCAGCTCCCTCCAAAGATTTTATTTTGGTTCAGGTCTGGAGATCATACAATGTGATTTTCTATGATACAAATTACAGACCTCTACATGCTTTGTAAGTAGGAAAACCTGCAAAATCGGCAGTGTATCAAATACTTGTTCTCCCCACTGTATAAGTTATGCGAGCTTATGTGCCGAGTACATTACGATGTTACAGGTGTCAAACTTATGGGCATGTGGCAGCAGTATGTAGGAGGGAGATTCCAAGGTGTGAGTAGTGTGCAGAAGGGCATGAGACAAAGGAGTGTGAAGCAGTGGGGAAAGTGGTGGTTTGTGCTAATTGTAGGGGTGGCCATGGGGCTGGGGATCAGACATGTCCAGTACGAGAGAAGCAGGTTGAGGTTTCCAGGGTAAGCGTAGAGAAGAAGTTGTCCTATGCGGAGGCAGTGAAGAAAGTAGAGGAAGAGGGGTCAAGGGGGGGGGGGGGGGGGGGGAGTGGTGAGAGTAGGAGATATGTACCAGTACAGTGGGATAGGACAACAAGTGATATATGTTTCAGTAAGATTGGGTTTTTAGCGTTTATAGCAATGGTTATTAATTGTACTGCAGGGATGGAACGCAAATCGAAGAAAATTGAGGATGTGGTGGCAGCTGCAGAGAGATATTTGGGTATGCGAGACTTGACAGCAGAAGAGTTACAGGGAGTATTAAGTGGTGATGTCCCATCATTTCAGGTTGAGGGCAGGAGGTAGGAGTGAGTATATTTAAATAGTGGAGAAGGGTGGGGTTAATTATTAGTAGTAGTTTTGAAGTTGTGAGTGTAGTGTTAGATGGTAGGATATTTCTTTGCTTTATTTTATTTTTCAAGGAAAGAGAAGGGAGTTGTACTCCAGTCTAGTAGGTGGCGGTAATGCAACAAATTGGATGCCAACCGCCGTTAAACCTCATTGAAGAAGAACAGTCCTCACAGGCCGTTAGATGTACGTTTTTACTTTGTTGGTGAGATGAAACTGCCACATTTCTGAAAGGTGTTATTGTAGTTCAGAATTGCAACACAAGATTTGTTCAAGAATAAATTGTAATCGTAACATGGTGTTTATGTTCACATATTACATTTCACCTTAACGTTTCATGCATGGCTTTTCTTACGATCCTAACAATTTAGGTATGGATTTTCTTACTATGCTAACGATACGTACGTTCAAACTTTTGCGGGTATCTCGCTTCATAGGAGGGTGAGAGAGGGAGGCATCCGCACGATTTCAGCCATCCACATAAAGAAATGCGGGTGCAGTTATTGAACTGGGATCATTTTCACGCGGGGAAAATGTTTACAGCCTGACGTCACAATCAGAACACGATCAGAACGATTGGGAACTATTTCACGCTGGGAACATTTTTACATGACACGTCGCATCGGAATCAGAGCTCTCGACTCCTTGCTTGCTTACTTAGGCTAAATGTTGTCGCCCATAATTTTGTTTCTCCTTTGAAACATTCCCAGGGCGTTCCAGAGGGAATGATAACTGGAACGTACACTTTCACTTTCACTTTCTAGCCTACAGAACTGTAAAACTCGGACCGAAGGAAATGGCATTCAGCTTTTTTTGGAAAGTTACCATACCGTTTTTGGCTTATTTTCTTGGTGAGTAGCCTTTACTAAGGTTTGCCCGGTAAATTGATTTGTAACAAAGTAATTTGTCCGCGGTTTAGCCATTGAGCACTTCGTTAAATTGCTGCGTGCCGCAATGGCAGCCCAGATTTCAGGGTGTGTTAAGTGGTTGTGTCCCATCCTTTAAAGCTGCTGGCATGAAGTAGGAATACATAGATTTAAATAGTGGAGTATGGTAGTTTTTTTTGTGTGTGTGTGTGTGTGTGTGTGTGTGTGTGTGTAGTGTTAGATGGTAGATTATTTGTTGTATTTTTTATTTTTTAAAGCGAAGTATAAGGGAGTTATACTCCAGTCTTGTAGGAGGCGGTAATGTAACATTTATTGGATGGCAACCGCCGTTAAACCTCGCCGAACAAGAAGAACAGGCCAGAGTGGCTCGCTTGAGAGTGTGCAGGCAGCATATATAGCAGCATTTTTGATTGTGCGTCAAGAATTCAGCATAGCAAGTTTGTATGAAGGTCTGGTTATTAAATGGGTAAATAGGTTAATCCATTCTCCATTTCATGAATTAATTCACAGCTAAATAGTAATATGCTCTTGTGACAAACAAACTCTGCTGCCCTGTTTCCAATCGTCCACATGGCTGGGAGAACCTATTCAAGTAAGTAATTACATTTCGAAAATGTAAAAAGACCCGATGTAATATGAGCTAACCAGCTACAGTGCAGGCTAACTCAAATGAGCTGCTAACGTAGCTAGCTAGCTAGCAAACTTTACATACTGTATAACTAGCTAGCTAAGTGAATTAAATATCACCAGCTACCTAACTTCATATTAGCTATCTTGATGTATTATTTATCATTGTAAAAAACAAACTCCAAATGTATTTGTAGGTAGCTAGCTAACAGCCATGGAGGAGGGCGAAACGATAGCAGCCCCAACTGTCAAAGTGAGAGAGTAGGCTATTCTGGATAGGGCAGGTACTTTTGTGTAGTTCCAGTCCCTAGAAGTGAGGACAGAAGTAATAGTAGCATAATATTCATTGCTGTCTAATTTGAGTATAATGAAGTCTGTTTCTTGTGACGTTTTCTGTCCTCAGATATAGAGAGCTGTGAAAGCCTGTCTGCAGATGAAGAGTTCCCAATGAACAGCAGTGGTTCTCAGTCCTGGTCCTGGGGACTCAAAGGGGTGCACATTTTTGTTTTTGATTTAGCACTACACAGCTGATTCAAATGATCAACTCATCATCTAGCTTCAAGGGGTATTTATGTATTCATTTGACGCTATCCTTGATATGATCCTGCTGTTGTCACATGCTACACATGCGTGTGCACATGCATCTATCTATCCAATGTTATCATGATTTGTTATAAGAGATATTATACTTTAGTAATCCACAATGACCTGGTGATGTAAATGTCTAATAATGACATTATCTTCCATATTCCTACAGATACCTTGCAACTGGAGATTCCTTCAAAACGATTGCCTACAGTTACCGTGTAGGGCACTGCACGGTTGTGTGACCAGGGCCATCTTGGACTGCCTCCTGGGGGAATTCAGGCATGTGAAGTCTACCTGTGTCTTGCATAACTTCATGAGGACAGACACGAGGACCAGGAGGGGATATGCAGTTCGCTGCCGTGTGCCAGAGGAGAGGTCTGCTGCACTGCAGGATGTTTCAAGGATGGGGGCCAACAATGCAGCGCGGGAGGCAATCCGTGTGCGGGAGATCTTCACCTCCTACTTCTTCGAAGAGGGTGCTGTTCCCTGGCAACACCATAGACTACACTATGCACAACCAAAGGCTCTTTTAAGAGCCATCCACACTGCAATAAGAGTATTCTTCCATTTACTTAGCGATGTCAACTGCAGTTATTCAATTCCCAGTTTCTCTCTCTTTGATTTCTACTTCTCAGGTGAGGGTGCTGTTCAGGTAAGGGTGATGTCTGTACAAAAACAAAACAGGCTCTTTTAAGAGTCACCCATATTGAAAACATTTAGAACAATTAGACACCCTATAACCCATACCTACACACTTGGGTATCAATCTGATTGATGGATTGTGTTGTGCAGTAAGCAGGCTCAGGTGTATAACTGGCTCCTTCCACCTTCAAAGAATAGGCAAGAGGACCAACCATGGAGAATAGTAAGACACTTCGTTATTTATATAACTACGCTATATTGTTTGTCCTTGTGTGTCTGTGCATGTTTTTCAGTATAAAGTACTCTGCAATCACTTAGTGTGGACACCAGGTGAGGCCACACACACATATTCCTGTTGAACACTGTCTCTTTAACTACCTTATTTTCTCAATAACAGTCTCTCTCCTTCACTTCATCCCTCTCCCCCCTTCTCCCTAAATCCTCTAGGTTATATCAGCTGTGTCAGTTAACCCCTCCTGCATCTGAACTGGCTGACACATAGAGGGCACAGCATGATCAGAGGTGAGCGGTCACATGGTTGGGTCAACAGGAAGTATAATTAAAGAGATGCTTTACATTGAAATACAGATAGAGATGTAGTAGTCCCAGAGTTAATGATCCAAGGTCAGTTTTGCATTTAACCTCCTGATGATTATGATAACTGAGAGTGTTAGAATAAAAAAACACAAGGCTTAATCATGCTCTCTCTTCATCTGTCTCTCGTCTGCAGGTATGTTTTGATGTGAGAGAGGATGCCAACCCTCAGTCTCGTCATTGCCACCTCACCCGCTCTTAAGATAACCTTCAGGCCAACTGGGAGGCCAAGGCTGGTTAGGAGACACAGCTAGAGACAGTTATGTAATTGTGATGACCTGAGAGAATATGAAGTTTAGTAGCACTGTAATTCATTAATCAAATGCTGTCTTCTCTGTTCTTACCTCTTTCCCTTTGTCTGTCTTTTACCCTCTCACACCTCACTCCCCACCTCCTCTTTCGTCTTCTGTTATTATAATGCACACCAGATGTGCATTGAAGTACAGATTGAACTTGTACTTATAATATTACTATGTATTTATTACACTTGGATAATTCACTTCTTTCAATAAAGTGTTTCACATTCTCTACTGGAATTGGTTCACATTCTCTACTGGTTGAAATTCAGGTCTCTTATTTGATTAAATACTACACCTATCCTGTGTCCTCAAATCAGTGCAGATGAAGAAAATTAGATATTGAGATGAAGGTGTTTTAGAGTATTTACATGATGCATAGTTTGTGTATATATGAATTACAAATCAGCCTTTAACTAGTTAAATCATGTGTTCTCATCTATTACATAGTTACAATGTGTAACCAATGATAAAGTGTATAATTGTAGTACATACATGCAGACACGGCATCATTCAAAGACGAGATAGATACTCCTGGTATTGGATATGACTGAAAAAGAATATCTCACAGCCATTCATACCTGAACCACACCTTTATTTGCCAAAGTAGAGTACATGGTCAGTATACTGGCTACAATGTGAGGAATTCATGCTTGGCAATAACTACATGTATATACGACTTGTATCCTTGGCACAATAAAGTTGTATTATAGTCTACTCAATCCATAGGCTTCATTGATGCCATTCAGACTGTTTTGAAGTCGATAGCTGAGGTTCATAGCTAGCTAATATTGAGATTATATAATATTGACATGTAACAGTCATGTGTGTAACAGTAATTTTCTGCAATTTCTTGGGGATTAATGATTAACTGGTGGAAGCAATTAAAACCACTGTTCTGAACTAATATTTATACCAAATGTTTTAGGATCCATACACAGATCGGCTACATAGCTAGTTACACATCCATAGGCGTACTCCTGAGTGGCGCAGTGGTCTAAGGCACTGCTTTGCAGTGCTAACTGTGCCACTAGAGATCCTGGTTCGAATCCAGGCTCTGTCGCAGCCGGGACCGGGAGACTCATGGACGGCGCACAATTGGCCCAGCGTCGTCCAGGGTAGGGGAGGGAATGGCCGGCAGGGATGTAGCTCAGTTGATAGAGCATGGCGTTTGCAACGCCAGCGTTGTGGGTTCGATTCCCACGGGGGGCCAGTATAAAAAAATTAAATAAAAATGTATTCACTAACTGTAAGTCGCTCTGGATAAGAGCGTCTGCTAAAATGACTAAAAATGTAAATACAGGTATTTTTATCCTTCATTACACAATAAGCAAGAAAATAGTTAGCTAACTACGTTACATCAGCTGCATTTCATGGCAAATATCAGCAAAAAAAATGTCTGCAGCATTGAAGGTCCCTAAGAACACAGTGGCCTCCATCATTCTTAAATGGAAGAAGTTTGGAACCACCAAGGCTCTTCCTAGAACTGGCCGCCCGGCCAAACTGAGCAATTGGGGGAGAAGGGTCTTGGTCAGGGAGGTGACCAAGAACCCAATGGTTCCTCTGTGGAGATGGGAGAACCTTCCAGAAGGACAACCATCTCTGCAGCACTCCACCAATCAGGCCATTATGGTAGAGTGACCAGACGGAGTGAGCCACTCCTCAGTAAAAGGCACATGACAGCCCACTTGGAGTTTGCCAAAAGGCACCAAAAGGCTCTCAGACCGTGTGAAACAAGATTCTCTGGTCTGATGAAACCAAGATTGAACACTTTGGCCTGAATGCCAAGCGTCATGTCTGGAGGAAACCTGGCACCATCCCTACGGTGAGGCATGGTGGTGGCAGCATCATGCTGTGGGGATGTTTTTCAGCGGCAGGGAATGGGAGACTAGTCAGGATCAAGGCAAAGATGAACGTAGCAAAGTACAGAGAGATCCTTTTTTTTTTGTTTCTTTTTTTTCTTTTTTTGGGGGGGGGGAATGGATCAGCTTAATATTGCAGATAGATTGTATCTTCTATCAATGTAATTGTCTGCATCACTTCCAATCCCCCATGTTTTTTTTATTTTTTATATATACAGTGGGGAAAAAAAAGTATTTAGTCAGCCACCAATTGTGCAAGTTCTCCCACTTAAAAAGATGAGAGAGGCCTGTCATTTTCATCATAGGTACACGTCAACTATGACAGACAAATTTAGAAAAAAAATTCCAGAAAATCACATTGTAGGATTTTTTATGAATTTATTTGCAAATTATGGTGGAAAATAAGTATTTGGTCACCTACAAACGAGCAAGATTTCTGGCTCTCACAAACCTGTAACTTCTTCTTTAAGAGGCTCCTCTGTCCTCCACTCGTTACCTGTATTAATGGCACCTGTTTGAACTTGTTATCAGTATAAAAGACACCTGTCCACAACCTCAAACAGTCACACTCCAAACTCCACTATGGCCAAGACCAAAGAGCTGTCAAAGGACACCAGAAACAAAATTGTAGACCTGCACCAGGCTGGGAAGACTGAATCTGCAATAGGTAAGCAGCTTGGTTTGAAGAAATCAACTGTGGGAGCAATTATTAGGAAATGGAAGACATACAAGACCACTGATAATCTCCCTCGATCTGGGGCTCCACGCAAGATCTCATCCCGTGGGGTCAAAATGATCACAAGAACGGTGAGCAAAAATCCCAGAACCACACGGGGGGACCTAGTGAATGACCTGCAGAGAGCTGGGACCAAAGTAACAAAGCCTACCATCAGTAACACACTACGCCGCCGGGGACTCAAATCCTGCAGTGCAAGACGTGTCCCCCTGCTTAAGCCAGTACATATCCAGGCCCATCTGAAGTTTGCTAGATTGCATTTGGATGATCCAGAAGAGGATTGGGAGAATGTCATATGGTCAGATGAAACCAAAATATAACTTTTTGGTAAAAACTCAACTCGTCGTGTTTGGAGGACAAAGAATGCTGAGTTGCATCCAAAGAACACCATACCTACTGTGAAGTATGGGGGTGGAAACATCATGCTTTGGGGCTGTTTTTCTGCAAAGGGACCAGGACGACTGATCCGTGTAAAGGAAAGAATGAATGGGGCCATGTATCGTGAGATTTTGAGTGAAAACCTCCTTCCATCAGCAAGGGCATTGAAGATGAAACGTGGCTGGGTCTTTCAGCATGACAATGATCCCAAACACACCGCCCGGGCAACGAAGGAGTGGCTTCGTAAGAAGCATTTCAAGGTCCTGGAGTGGCCTAGCCAGTCTCCAGATCTCAACCCCATAGAAAATCTTTGGAGGGAGTTGAAAGTCTGTGTTGCCCAGCGACAGCCCCAAAACATCACTGCTCTAGAGGAGATCTGCATGGAGGAATGGGCCAAAATACCAGCAACAGTGTGTGAAAACCTTGTGAAGACTTACAGAAAACGTTTGACCTGTGTCATTGCCAACAAAGGGTATATAACAAAGTATTGAGAAACTTTTGTTATTGACCAAATACTTATTTTCCACCATAATTTGCAAATAAATTCATTAAAAATCCTACAATGTGATTTTCTGGATTTTTTTTCTTATTTTGTCTGTCATAGTTGACGTGTACCTATGATGAAAATTACAGGCCTCTCTCATCTTTTTAAGTGGGAGAACTTGCACAATTGGTGGCTGACTAAATACTTTTTTCCCCCACTGTATACTCCCCTTTATTACTTTTCAACCCCACCATCCTTTCCCTACTTGGAGTAAATTAGTGAACAACAATGCCCAGGCGTCTACTTCCGGTCTATACTTACTATCTACACCTTATGGACAGAGTTCATTTTACAATAATTCTATTATATATATATATATATATATATGTATTTTTATTTTTATTTTTTGCTCCTGAACTTCTTCTACTCTCAACCTCTCCGATCATTTTCATGGTGTCCATCCGGTTTGCCATATCTTTCTAACTGTGCTCCTTCCCAAAAGCTCCCAACATACAACCTATATACTTATTATGGACACAGTATGCTTACATTATTAGCTATCTTTGTTATTATTTGTTGTTATTTGTTATTAGTCCCATCCTTCAACTCTATTCAATACCTCCCATCTATCTCTTAACACCATCCATATAGGATTTCTATTTGCCATATATATTTCGACCGTACTGTGATGTTTTACAAAAATTCTGAACCTTTCTATTCTCATTGCTTCTACAGATTGTGAATTAAAAATAAACATTTTTGCTAAAAGTATTATTATATTATTGATTGATTGACTATGACTTTTCAGATCACCCAGTAATGCTATCTGCAAGGTTAGTTCCAGGTAAATATTGCAATCCTTTAGCCATTCCTGGACCTGTGTCCAAAAACAAGCTACAAATGGACAGAACCAAAACAAATGATCTAATGATTCTGTCTCTTCACAGCAAAACCTGCAGAGCTGGGAAGATTGTATCCCCCATATAAATAACATTCTATTGGTAGCAAGAATTTTATATAATAATTTAAATTGAAAGATTCTAATTTTTGAATCCGGTGTCGTTTTGCGTGTCAGTTCATAAACACTATGCCATGGGATCGGTACGTCAAAGATCTCTTCCCAACTATTTTGTAATCTATATGGGACGGCTGTCAATCCTTTGGTCCTTAAGTGAAACTGATATACTTTTTTATTTATCACAGTTTTCCTTAACCAATTATGTTCTTTAATGCAAGGCCGACAGACAAGTTCCTTACTTTCTCCCCCTTCCACTTTCCTCTTCCACTTTTGCGGTAAGGCTGCAATTATTTGGTTGTAATTTTGGGTAGAGCAGACATTTCCATATGTTTTTATTAGCTGCATGTGCGACATAACTCCACCAGTCCTACCGATGATATCATTTACGAAGATTATACCTTTTTTAAACATTCTGTCAAAAAATAAAGGTTTTTTGTCAATTAGTATATTTGAATTTAACCACAATATTTGTTGCATTATTTGTTCTGTCGTTTCTGGAGGATTAAATTGAAATTGCAACCAACTTTCTATGGCTTGTTTTAGAAATAGTGACATTTGGGAGATTATTTCCTTTTCAAATAACTGAAAGTGAGAGGTTGTAGTCTGAATAAAGGGAAAAAGGCCTTTCTTGAACATTGGGTGAGACAATCTTACTAATTTGCTTGAGAACCAGTTCGGATTTAAGTATAACTTTTGTATGACTGAAGCTTTTAGTGATAGGTCTAATGCTTTAATATTTAATAATTTCTGTCCTCCGAATTCATATTCATTATATAAATATGCTCTTTTAATTTTGTCTGGCTTGCCGTTCCAAATAAAATGGAATATTTTTTTCTCATATAATTTAAAAAACTGTTCGCTAGGCGTAGGCAAGACCATAAGCAAATAGGTAAACTGGGATAATACTAAAGAGTTAATCAGGGTGATTTTTCCACAAATTGACAGGTATTTTCCTTTCCATGGTAGTAAGATCTTATCTATTTTTGCTAACTTTCTATTAAAATTTATTGAAGTGAGATCATTTATTTCCTTTGGGATATGTATTCCGAGTATATCCACATCACCATCAGACCATTTTATTGGTAAACTACATGGTAATGTAAAAAATGTATTTTTTAGTGATCCAATACGTAATATAGTACATTTGTCATAATTTGGTTGTAATCCAGAGAGGTTAGAAAATGTATCTAGATCCTCTATGAGGCTGTGGAGGGATTCTAGTTGTGGATTTAAAAGAAAACATGAATCATCAGCGTACAATGACACCTTTGTTTTTAAGCCCTGTATTTCTAATCCTCTGATATTATTATTGGATCTGATTTTAATAGCTAACATCTCGATGGCCACAATAAATAGATATGCCAATAGTGGACATCCTTGTTTCACTCCTCTTGACAGTTTAAAACTTTCTGAGAAATAGCCATTATTTACTATTTTACACCTAGGGTTACTATACATGATTTTGACCCATTTTATAAGAGATTCTCCAAAATTGAAATGCTCCAGGCATTTATATATAAACCCCAGTCGAACTTTATCAAATGCCTTTTCGAAGTCTGCTATGAATAGCAGGCCTGGTTTCCCATATTTTCCATAGTGTTCTATTGTTTCCAATACTTGCCTTATATTATCTCCAATGTATCTTCCATGTAAAAAACCTGTCTGATTAGAATGAATAATATCCGACAATACCTTTTTAATTCTATGCGCTATACATTTTGCTAGGATTTTTGCATCACAACACTGAAGTGTAAGGGGCCTCCAATTTTGTAAATGGACTGGATCTTTATATTTTCCACTTGTATCCTGTTTCAGTAATAATGAGATCAGACCTTCTTCTTGAGTGTCAGATAATCTACCATTTACATAGGAGTGGTTAAAGCATGCTAATAACGGTCCGCTTAGTATATCAAAAAAGGTTTGGTATACCTCGACTGGTATGCCATCCAACCCTGAAGTTTTCCCGGACTTAAAGTCTTTAATTGCATCCAGAAGTTCCTCCTCTGTAATTTCACCTTCACATGAGTCTTTCTGTGTGGCTGTTAATTTGACATTATCAATAGAAAAAAAATCTCTACAATTAGCTTCAGTTAGAGGAGATGGAGGCGACTGAAAAGAAAACATATGCTTAAAGTACTTTGTTTCTTCCTTCAAAATATCATTTGGTGAATTATGGGTGACTCCGTCAATTGTAACCAGTTTCATTAAGTTCTTTTTGGTAGCATTCCTATGTTGAAGATTAAAAAAGAATTTTGTGCATTTTTCCCCATATTCCATCCAGTTTATTTTATTTTTATAATATATTACACTTGATCTTTCTTGAATAAGTTTCTCCATTTCTTTTTGTTTTTCCTCTAATTTATTCTGAGCCTCTATGTTACAGTTTTTATTGCCATCTATCTGTTCTGTTAGATTTTCTATTTCCTTTCTTAGTATAAACTCTTTTGACCTAAATTGCTTTTGTTTTCGAGATGAGTACTGAATTGCATGGCCTCTAAAGGCACATTTAAAGGTGTCCCATACAATAAGGGGATTCGCTGTACCTATGTTATGTTGGAAAAAGTCAGTTATAAATTCCTTTGTTCTAATTATGAATAAATTATCATCCAATAGGCTTTGATTAAATTTCCAATATCCTCGCCCACGTGGAAATTCAGTAAGAGTAATGTATATGCCTATTATATGATGGTCCGACCGCATTCTGTACCCTATCAACACTTTTTTTACTTTTGGTGCCAACGAGAATGAGATAAGAAAGAAGTCAAGACGACTAGCTTGATTCAGTCTCCGCCATGTATATCTCACTAGATCAGTATGATTGTTTGTGGTGTGATTTCCTTTACGGTCCATTGAGGTATTTAAAACCGTATTATAATCTCCCACCATAATAATATAGTCTTGTATTGCTTGTAGGCTTGATAAATTATTATATATATTTTAAAAGAAGCATGGATCATCATTATTTGGACCGTATAGATTAATGAGCCAAATCTGTTTATGGTTCAATAACATATTTTAAATAATCCATCTACCTTGCGGATCTGTTTGAAGAATTTGCAGATTCGGATTAAAATGATTGTTAATTAATATCAGCACCCCTTTGCCCATGGGAGAAGTATTTCCCCTCCCCCAGTCCTTTTTCCACACAACTTCATGTAAAATAGTTGAATGAGTTTCCTGTAAACAATAGATATTATATTCTTTTAGCAGGTAAATACTGATAGTCTTTTCTTATTATCTGCTAAACAATTACAATTATAACTGGCTGTACTTATTTCACCATTTACCATAATGAGATACATGTTTCAATTCTATTTACCATAATATCTGCTTGTAAATTTACCATTAGAAAGTACCATAATGATTTATTGTCTATACAGCTATACCATGCACTGCTACTGAATAAACCTCCAATTGTTCTCCACTATTCCACCCACTAAAACCTCCCCCCATCCCAAGTTGGATTGTCGTTCCAGTGACTGGCAGACCACCCCTGTCCACCTGTATCCCAGGGCCTTTGAGAGATTGGGACCCATCCTTTAAAAAGAGCACACAGTGCCACCCACAGAACAGAAGCAGATTAACTGCCAAAAGCATTTCCAACGCACTCATCTCGATTGTATTATATACAGGTATACAAAAAAGTGTGTGTGTATATATATATATATATATATATATATATATATATATATAACAAATCTTGTATATCTTTATTTATTTCCACAATTAACTAATACTATGCGTAATAATGTTGGTAGTGTTGTTTCTAAAGAATAATGCTAATTATGCTGTTAGAACAAGGAGTCCGCTTACACTGCACTTTGATTATAAAGGTTTATTTATATCACAAGATTTCAACGTAAGTTTACAGACATCTGCAGGCATCTGGAGAACAATGACCCAAAATAATATGTTGTTCTGTCCTCCTTTGTCTCAACCAAGTATTTATAATCTTTAACATGATATGGGTGGTTTTCCCTAGAGACCAATCCCATGACTCCACACAACAGACTTCCTCTGTTTTATGGGGTGCCCCTATAAAACTGCTCCCCAGATGCTTCCCTAAGCTGAATCAACATCCTCCAAGATACCATTTGCAAACGTTAGCAAAGTCATAAATTCCTTAGACACCACAGTAGTTCATACAAATAATTGTTACCTATAACCAGGATTGGCATTACAAAAATTACATTTTTGGCAAGCAATCATTATTTTGGCAAACAATTATTGTGATTCATCCTGTATTGTCCCTAACATAATTTCCCCAAAGCAACAGATGTGGGTTACACACACACAAACATACACTCCCCACCCTTCCCCCATAAACAACCACAAGCTCAGATGTTCAACAGTTGTTCCATCCCCGAGCCCAACTCAAGAGAATACTTAATGTGCGAATGCATATACAGTTGTAGCTGTTTGAGAAGGAATGCAAAATTGAGCAAGACTGGGGAGATTTGATTAACCAATGTCAAGTCCTAGCTGATGGCGCTCAGATACACCCCCCTACCCTGAAACACACACACACACTGGTCCACCATTGTGACCATTATCCCAAGCATCTCTGTGCAGTCAGACCACCAGGGCCACAATAATTTGCCCTCTCTCTGATTGTCCGAGTGTGACCCCCTCCCCATGGGTTACTGCAGCTAGTGTTGCCAACACTGCCACTACCTGGGTGGGGGCACCCCACCGGCTAGGTAGAAGGTTATCAAGGTTCTCATTAGCAGCTTTGAGAAATTCCTTGTATATTATGTTCACCCATCCAGGGGCTGTGGCTTTGTTGGACCAACCCTGCCAGGCAGGCTCTTGAGAGGGCAGTGCTGCTTTAGTGGGTCTCTGACCGCGTTTATCTTTCTTTCTTGGCTGCATATAGGCTACTTGCAGTAGGCCTATAAAAACAGATAAGGATTTCTCCTTATTGTTTGGGTTGCTCAGGTGGGTGTCTAGGGCACAGGGTTGGGGACTGCTCCATCATGATAAGACAATAAATAAATAAATAAATAAATAATATTTATAATCTATTTTAAAATGTATATCCCATATCTGAACAAAATGTAAAGCTCTCTGTCACAACTCCTGCTTGCAGACACACATGGGCTCTGGCATTTGAAACCATTTTCCTTTTTCACTCACTTAACTTCAGACTTTTCCAAACACAAAAACACACACCCCACCTTCCATCACAATACACCCACACTGTGCCTTCTATGGCCTCTGTTTGCTGTGTTTTTATCCCTACCATGTTGATTCCTATCTAATTTTGGGCTTTTAAGTTATTTTGTGTTCCAGTTCCTTATATTTGAAGATGTATTATTTCAATAATTATCCTTTCTTCTAATGCTGTCTTTTATCTATTTATAAATAATAGAAACAGAAAGTTGAATACTAATTGTTTTACAACATTCCCTATCTTGAATGATAAAGTGTATTTGTAGTTTATTTCTTTATGAATTGTTGTATTTGATTGTTTTCCTGTTGTTGTTTTATTACAATCCCTACCATGGATAGTATTGGGTGTTCCATTATTAAACTCATCTATGGGAACTTTGCATGATTTAGAATAGCATGGAGTATTCTTGGTGTCTCGGAATAGTTGGTTATCAATGTACAATTTATCGACTACAAGAGCTACACGTTTCCCTTTAAGTCTATTCACCTTGAAGAGTGGGTACAGAACTGCAATTTCCTTCAGGAACTGATCGTTCATGCCAGCGAGTCTTTTGCCCAGGCTTTTAACCATTATTTTATCTTTAAAGAATGCAAATTTGGCAACGATTGGGCACTCGTATCGCTGTCGAATTTGATTTTGTTGACAGTATCGCCTGGGATCTGTAGCGCTTTAAGGAGGAATTCTTTCACCACGCTTTCAGGCTATTCACCCTCATTTTATTTTATACCAGTAAGTACCAGACTTTCTCGCATGGATCTAGTCTGTATTCCAAGTAAGGCTTCTCTCAGATACATGTTCACCTTTTTAAGTTAATTAACCTCCGTTTCAATAGTATTGACTGTGATGCGAAAAAAGAAGAAACCTGCACACTGCTTTTGCTAGTAGCACTACTCTTTATTAAGCGTTACGTATCGGCTTCAAGGCCTTGGTCAGAGCTAGTATTGACTGTGCCTTTTAGCTTGTTTGTTTCTTTCTCCGTTGTCGCAGCTTTTTCATCACTCATTTTGAGGCTGGCCTTTATATCCTTCATTTCTTTACTGACAAGTTCAAGTACGGCCAATTTATCATTTATTGATTTTAGCAGGTCGGTTTCCACTCTTACCATGCTAGGTGGTGAAAAGCATAAATCATCGGTGTCTGTCGAGGAATCTCTTAGTTTTCGCTTGGAGTTTGGTTCTCCATTTTTTCCCTGGTTCCTCTCCGACATGTTTTGACCTCGAATGCGTTCGTAATATTTATCAATTAAACTTCTCTAGCCTTATACGTTTTTTGTGGTTATTATCCAGCTTGAATGTTATTGCCCACAAGTAAATGGATCAGTGTAGTGCTACTATTTAGTCAGTTTTAGAGATGATGAATATTGCGATTTCTCATGAGGCATTCTGCACCGCCATCTTCAGTGTGCCATCACTCTCTGAAGAATGTCTTCGGTGGGGTGGGTAATTGGTAATACCAAAAATAAATACAAAAAGTTGTAGTTTCCAACATGCCATTATTCTACATAGTTTAGCGCATAAAATGTGTTAACTACAATGACCATAATCCATTGTGTGCCTACTTGTCAGGTCTGTGTTTCTTTTATGCCTGTTAGATAAAAGAGACAGAAGAATGCGTGATTGCTGATTGAGAGGTATAGAACAGTTGCTTCGCGACGTATCTCTACCTGAAAATACATGATAAGTGATTGATAGGTGAAATTCACCAGTCATAAAAGAATGCCTTATTTTCTTTGAAGAACTACTAAAATAGTGATTTTGTCAGACAGCAGCTCTATAGAGATGAGATGATGACTTGGAATGGAATAATTAAAGTAATCAAGTAAAGCAAATGTAATATACACAACTGAAATATTTGATTAAAGTAAAGTAATGTGAATACATAATGGTTAATAAGTGATAAGCAGTCATTGGCAGTCACTACCATCATGCAACTTGTATTAATTGCTTCATTCTGTGTTGTTATAGGATTCAACTCACATAATGCATAGTACATTTCATGTTTATAAAGATTATTCAAAACTGAAATTGAAAACCGTGATTATTTTTTAAATCATTGAACCTACCTTAAAAAAGCAGTAATCGCTTAGCGCTAATAAAGAAACAAGCCTAGATTGGTCAGTAATAATGGAACAAAACTGATGCATCTGTAAATGTAATAGGCCACTAACCTTTGATGAATGTAAGTTCATCTGCTGAAGTAGCCGAGACATTTATTTTTTTGTGCTGGCAGCATAATTTCCTACTGCTACTGTAGGAAAATGCTTATTCAGTAATCCACAGCAGCTATAGCAATATGAGTTGGGTGGATCATGGATGAGACTCCACCATGAGCAGACTCCTGCCTTTTTGCAGAATATGGTCAGACTGGGCCAGGCAGGGAGGAACCACGCAGGGAAAACCTACCCCTCTTTCAATTGGCTCCTGGATGCTTCATTTTCTATTGGCTCCTGGCTACTTCCTCTGTTATAGGCGTCAGTCACTGAGGTATAATCAGATACTTTTGATGATTGATAAAGTTTGGTCACATTTAATTTGCTCTGTTAAACCTACCCTTTGGAATGACTTTGATAGTAACAGTGAATCTGTTTAGTTTTTAAGTGGAGATCTCTCAACAATCATTCTCATGGTAGCATATTGGTAATAGTCAGTGACAAATATCATCGCTAAGCAAGGCAGGGTTTGGTTAAAACCTTGGATTGAAAACCAAAGGGTAGCTGTAGATGGATTCATTCTCCAGTAGGAGGTACAGCCCAGCCTATAGTTTATTGTTTTTATAATGGATATAACATTGACAATCTGACATTGTTTTAAAAGGTACAAATTCACAGAGGTGGGACCAAGTCACTATTATTCGAGTCACAAGCAAGTCTCAAGTCACAAGGTCCAAGTCTTAAGTCGAGTTACAAGTAGAAAGGGTCAAGACTCCAGTCAAGTCCAAGTCCTGCATTCTAAAAGAAGTCAAGTTGAGTCAAGTGTCAAGTCAAGTAAAAAAATCTATGCATGCAATGACTTGTTCAACTACAAATCTTTGTCTATTTATTGAAGCTACCAGACAGCCCTTATTGTTTTGTCTACAACACATTTTGATGTAGGCTAATTGTAAAATAGGGACCTTGTAGCAGTCGTAAGGGCATGAAATCAGCAGAAGGCAAGGCAGGTTGAAATGCTCAGTGTAAATGTATTTACAGATATTGGTGATCCAATGGTGAAAGCACCATATCATACAAAATATACAAGTAGATTTCCTGTTGCAACACAATCTCACGCTCAGTTCGTGCAAATACCTATTACGCACAACAAAAATGACAGAGACATACGACATAGACACACGGAACTCCGACATAACTCGGAAATATGAACAAAGGAAACTATACATTGAATAAACAGAACTTCTACTTCATGTGCACAATTAACATGGCACCCGATCAGAGCAGGGATAGAAATGGTTGGCTAAATGAAAATGTATCGTAGGCCTACTACACATGAAACAGATAACAGAAATGTCTAAGTGTTGCAATAAACGGTACGGGGATGGAATGATGAAACGCTAGCAATTATTGTAGTATTTTATGGAATATAGATTTACCAAATATGCATTTAAACGTGTGAAAGCAACAGCAAACATTTCATCAAGAGAAAAAAAACACTCTCCACTGTAGTTTGGAGAGCGCAAGTGGAAAGCCGCGCCTATGGTATGTCTTCGCCACAGTAATAATACATTTTAACAACAAATTCCAAATGCAAGATTCATAAGTAAATGATCAATTGCAAGCAATTTTTACATAGCCTACCAAAAGACCAGTAGGCCTATGCTAGTAATTGTTGCCCCATTGCTGGTGAGCTTGCAAATTATAGTTAATATTCTTGATCACCAAACAATTTTTGGAACTGCATATTTATTTATGGCAATCCTCTCTCCCTACAATTTAATTTTGGGCTGAATCCGATCCTATAGAGCCCCACAGTGGACGTGTCATAATACCCACAAAACCTAGCGGTAAAACGGGGAAATGGTTCCAATCGTTTTTTCCACCATTCATTTTTCCAATAGGGGATTATAGAAACACTTAAAATAAGAGCTGTGTTTCGTGTAGGCTTACCCTAGCGTGACATTTTGATAACCGTGTAAATCCCCTATGGGACAAATGAATGGTGGAAAAACAATTGGAACCATTTCCCTGTTTGATCGCCAGGTTTTATGGGTATTATGACTCATACTGTGGTACTCTATAGCTGTACTGCAAATCAGCAATCTGTAGGATAGCTCACTCAACCTGTGTTGATTGACAGTTTGCTTGTCCAGAGGGCAGAGTGTGCGTTTCACTTGCCAATCTGTTGCAGGTTTTTTTGCAAGGGCGATGCTGCGGCTACTGTCTCTGGTTGCGTGTAGACTAATCCACATAGGCTCTGTGCCACACAACGGGTGACAAAACATTACAAAACCTGGCCAGATAATTTCAAGTCAACACTCTCAAGTCAAAGTCGAGTCCCGAGTTTTGAGGTGCCAAGTCAAGTTATTTTATTTTCTATCAAGTCGAGTCTCAAGTCATCAAATTTGTGACTTGTCAGATGAGTCCAAACTGGAAATTCAACATATTTTATACAAGGTCTGTCTATGTTATGTGGTTACCATGATGACATTATCCTGTGGTTGAAATGTCACCCTCAAAACAGTTGATTACTTTTTTTCAACCCCAATGTATTTTCCATATCACAATACATTGACAAATGATGTTGATTCAACCAGTTTGTGCCCAGTGGGAACTCTTTTAGTAGGCTGTGTGCTGCCTCATTGAAAGCCTTTACCGCCATCTACTGGTGATGAAACCAGTAGGCCTCAAAACAAACAAGAATGATGGGACAAAGTTCTTTCTTTTCTTTAAGAAAAACTAAGTTAAAGACAACAGGCCAGAATCTGTATGACTTGGGACCCCTCTCTCTGATGATATTTCACCAATGCATTAAATACACTCCACTGTTGACAAGGGTGGAATATATTAAACTACTGCTTATATCTTCGACAAGTTGTGTTGAGAGTGTTGAGAGATGACTGTCTGCAACACTGTTCTACACTTTCTTGACATATAAAACCACCAATGAGTGACAATGTTTTAATGCGTGAAAGTATATTAAATCATAAGAAAGACAATAACCAGGTTTCCATCCAATCTCTTTATGCAAGTAAAGTACATGTTGGATAAAACATTTCATGACAGGCCTGATGGAAACATTTACAAATGTCAACAAAACAAGGAATGCAAGACAAGCTGGGATCTTTTTGTGTCGGTATAATTAATTATGAAAGAAATGGCGGTGGAAACACCTTTAATAACAAATATTGATATAATAACCATCATATCAAAGTAAACTTGGAGTCACGTGATGTGTTGTGTGGTATTAGTACTACGACTTGCATGCAGTTTATTAGGCTACAGATGAAATAAGTTATGATAACTTCACAGGGTGGTGAAAGTGCACGGTAATGATCTTGATGCGCTTTTCCAATAAATATCAAGGGTCTTATTCTGGTGCTTGGCTGCTATTTGATGCAACATTGTTTGTGACAAAACCATCAGTAGAGTTGAAAATGTGATGGAAACCCATTTAAATTGTAATTTTTTATTCGGTACATGGAATTTAACCGCAAAAGTAATTTTTATGTGCACTACATCACAGCCTTTTATCCTCAACAAGTGAATTTGATGGAAACACGTCTCTGGTGGGAAAATGCGCATATTGTTATGCAGATTTTAAAATATTCGCATGAGAATCTGTCCCCAATTGGATGGAAACCCAGCTAGTGTTTGGTTTTATTTTAGTCCGTTCTGGAGAAGATGTTTAAAGTAGTCAACGTCATTAGAAATGGTCCAAAATCCATCAAAAGCATAATGCATGATCTGTTTGATTTTGAGTTCTGATATATAGCAGGCATGTTAAGTGGTACAGACGTAGCTCCTCCAAGGGCAATGAGTCAATTTTGTCCTGATAGTGGCGCTGTGGGGCCATACGGCTTGAACCCCGCCATGGATGCTTGCAGCTATTTTTTGTTTTATGGTTTTATTCTTATTGTCAGTTTGAGTCTGATTCCATGGAGGAGAGAGTAGGTTTACACCCATACTCATAATTTATATCCATAAAGTAAGGTCTATATGAGGTAGGTGAATTTACATGGTTAGTCATTGCTAGGTAACATCATTATTATAATACTGGCAATCCCATGGAGTAACCTGTTCAGTTCTGATAGCAAACCTGGCTCAGAAGTCATCCAATGCACACAACCACATTTCTAAATCAAGGACATGTAATTTCCCTGTACCCAGGACATGCTGTGCAAATCAAACTCACGTCTTAAAGCACTATCCCTTGAACACTTGAACCCTGTCCTGTTATTAACCACAGAAATACAGCGAAGGTAAATACAATGAAGTGTAAATGTTGTGGTACTGTTGTAACACATTTAATAAGAAAACAAAGTTAAAATGTGGTGTTTTATTGCTTTCTTTCACAATAATTGGCTCGTGGCATGTTAAATACTAACTGCTTTGGATTACGTTGTGTGATTAGTACTGGCAATAGCCTGAGTTGAGTCTTTCAAAGTATTGATTTCGCTGGCGTTGTGCTCTTCGGGCAGCGTGAACATTAGACTGGGCATTGCTCTCCTGTAGGAGAGAGAAGAGAGGAGGAAAAAAGAAGAGGAAAAAAGAGGAGGAAAAAAGAGGAGGAAAAAAGAGGAGGAAAAAATAAAAACATGTGAGACAAAAGGAGAGTAGAAGAGAGAGTTGAAGAGAGGAGAGTAGAAGAGAGAGTTGAAGAGAGGAGAGTTGAAGAGAGTAGAGTTGAAGAGAGGAGAGTTGAAGAGAGTAGAGTTGAAGAGAGGAGAGTTGAAGAGAGTAGAGTTGAAGAGAGGAGAGTTGAAGAGAGTAGAGTTGAAGAGAGGAGAGTTGAAGAGAGGAGAGTTGAAGAGAGGAGAGTTGAAGAGAGTAGAGTTGAAGAGAGGAGAGTTGCTGATTAAGAGAAGACAATGGTGACTAAGAAAAGCCCCCCAGACGCCTTTTACCCTTTTCTACAACTCCTTACGTGTTAGGCTACTTTACTTTTATCAAGACAACATAAACAGGAGGTTGTGTGTGTGTGTATGTAAGGTGCATTTGTCAGGTGCTTCTCACCAGAGGATGTGTGTACATAGAGGGAGCCAGTTGCTTGTCCGTAGGGGTTGGAGGCCTCACAGACATAGAGACTATTCAGCTCAGAGCTGAGACTGAGGAGGTGCAGTGTGTCTCCCTCTGCTCTCACTGAAGACACAGGCCATGGCTGGCCCACTCTGGGGAGGGAGTGGAGGAGAATGTCTGAGTGTGCGCGCACATGCACATGTGAGTTCGGTATGGTTGTGTGCATGAATGATAATGTGTATGGATGTGTTCATACTACTACCTCTAACTTCAACACCTACAAGGCCAGTGAAACCAGTTAAGCATATAGGCAAAGGCATGATATGCCAGCATAATTCAACAACTGTTTTTCAGATATGAACATACTGAAGCTTCAAAACTCATTTATGTCGCATGTCTTAACAAGTACAGCTAACATTTGCATTTAAACTGGCTTAAGGGGAAATCCATTTGAATTCAATCATTTTTTGACAGCATCCCTTTGATTCAAACAACACTTTTCATACATGTTTGCCCATGGTAGAAGTGGTCAGAAAGTGACTTTTTGGAACTGAGTGTATTCAAGAGCATGTTGTCTCAACCGATGGCAGACACAACACAAAACCCTCACATGATGTTAAATAAGGTCTAAACTACAACAAGTTTAGAAAATTGACGTTTAAGGTTTTCAAGAAATTATGAAATAGTTATATCAATGTCAACTGTTTATATTTTCCAGTGGATGTCTCATGGTATGGTGGTATGCAAAATAGGGCTACTTTGAGCACCTTTATCTCCTGAATGTTTTTTTTTTTTACCCCTTTTTCGTCATATCCAAATTGGTAGTTACAGTCTTGTCCCATCGCTGCAACTCCCATACGGACTCCGAAACACAACCTCAAACTCACTTTCTGAGAACTTCTACAATGGGCAAATACTGTATGTATGGAAGGTTTCGTTCAAACAAAAGTGGTGCTGTCAAAGTGATTGAATTCAAATGGATTTACCCTTGAACTAGTTTACATAGGAGTGTATACCTGCTCCAGGTGTAGTTTGGTTGTCATATGCTACACATAGGAAGACAGAGGTTTGAGAGGCTTCACTAAGGGTAATGTTCACTGCCTGAGGTGGATCAGAGAGAGAGAGACAGTACAATGAAAGCCTTGTAAAGGTCCATACAACTATATATCTCAGGACTATATTTAAGGTAAAGACAATAACAGTTGTTACAAGCTAAATCAAAGGGACAGGCGTAACAGTGGACAGGGACGAAGCCGCAGAACAGGTTCCACAGGTAGAGTAGGGGTCTACTATAGACATACAGAGACTGGTTAGAGGGACTATTAGTCTACAGGCAGTGAAGGCAGTGAGACTCTATACTTACAGTGGATGTCTATGGTCTGTGACAGTGATAGTGGAATATACTTACAGTGGATGTCTTGGGCAGCCATAGTCAGGAGAGAGTGATCTGGGTCCAGTCTAGTCTGAAACTACTTAGTGAATATGTTATTAGAATAATAAGCCAAAAGCCCTGACACTATTATTACACTTATTATAGAGTAAGATATTCAAGACATTCCCAGATTATTGTGCATGCTCAGCATGTCTCAAAACATACTGAGTTAAAAACATAGTAAACATACTGAGTTAAACACATAGTAAACATACTGAGTTAAAAACATAGTAAACATACTGAGTTAAAAACATAGTAAACATACTGAGTTAAACACATAGTAAACATACTGAGTTAAAAACATAGTAAACATACTGGGTTAAAAACATAGTAAACATACTGAGTTAAAAACATAGTAAACATACTGAGTTAAAAACATAGTAAACATACTGAGTTAAAAACATAGTAAACACACTGAGTTAAACACATAGTAAACATACTGAGTTAAAAACATAGTAAACATACTGGGTTAAAAACATAGTAAACATACTGAGTTAAAAACATAGTAAACATACTGGGTTAAAAACATAGTAAACATACTGAGTTAAAAACATAGTAAACATACTGAGTTAAAAACATAGTAAACATACTGAGTTAAAAACATAGTAAACACACTGAGTTAAACACATAGTAAACATACTGAGTTAAAAACATAGTAAACATACTGAGTTAAAAACATAGTAAACATACTGAGTTAAAAACATAGTAAACATACTGAGTTAAAAACATAGTAAACATACTGAGTTAAAAACATAGTAAACATACTGGGTTAAAAACATAGTAAACATACTGAGTTAAAAACATAGTAAACATACTGAGTTAAAAACATAGTAAACATACTGAGTTAAAAACATAGTAAACACACTGAGTTAAACACATAGTAAACATACTGAGTTAAAAACATAGTAAACATACTGAGTTAAAAACATAGTAAACATACTGAGTTAAAAACATAGTAAACATACTGAGTTAAAAACATAGTAAACATACTGAGTTAAAAACATAGTAAACATACTGAGTTAAACACATAGTAAACATACTGAGTTAAAAACATAGTAAACATACTGAGTTAAAAACATAGTAAACATACTGAGATGATGTGTGTGCCTTATTGTACCCTAAAAGGACCAGGACTACAATTGAATGGTGGGATTGTGTGTTTGGTGGGTGTTATTGTCCTTGCCTTGTGTTAATAAGAAAAAAAGAGAAAAAAACATGAGCTCAATAGTATGACATTTTATGAGATCAATTGGAAACCTACTTTCTGTGTCCCTCTGGATGATGAGTAGAATCACACAGCAAAGGTTCTGTAACATGCTTTGCTCTTCTCATTGCTAGGGTCATAGGGGAAATGTAATTATACAACATTTTGAGATTGGCATTTTGTAATAATGAGGACCTACAGTGAGGGAAAAAAGTATTTGATCCCCTGCTGATTTTGTACGTTTGCCCACTGACAAAGACATGATCAGTCTATAATTTTAATGGTAGGTTTATTTGAACAGTGAGAGACAGAATAACAACAACAAAAAATCCAGAAAAATGCATGTCAACAATGTTATAAATTGATTTGCATTTTAATGAGGGAAATAAGTATTTGACCCCCTCTCAATCAGAAAGATTTCTGGCTCCCAGGTTTCTTTTATACAGGTAACAAACTGAGATTAGGAGCACACTCTTAAAGGGAGTGCTCCTAATCTTAGCTTGTTACCTGTATAAAAGACACCTGTCCACAGAAGCAATCAATCAATCAGATTCCAAACTCTCCACCATGGCCAAGACCAAAGAGCTCTCCAAGGATGTCAGGGACAAGATTGTAGACCTACACAAGGCTGGAATGGGCTACAAGACCATCGCCAAGCAGCTTGGTGAGAAGGTGACAACAGTTGGTGCGATTATTCGCAAATGGAAGAAACACAAAAGACCTGTCAATCTCCCTCGGCATGGGGCTCCATGCAAGATCTCACCTCGTGGAGTTGCAATGATCATGAGAATGGTGAGGAATCAGCCCAGAACTACACGGGAGGATCTTGTCAATGATCTCAAGGCAGCTGGGACCATAGTCACCAAGAAAACAATTGGTAACACACTACGCCGTCAAGGACTGAAATTCTGCAGCGCCCGCAAGGTCCCCCTGCTCAAGAAAGCACATATACAGGCCCGTCTGAAGTTTGCCAATGAACATCTGAATGATTCAGGGGAGAACTCGGTGAAAGTGTTGTGGTCAGATGAGACCAAAATCGAGCTCTTTGGCATCAACTCAACTCGCCGTGTTTGGAGGAGGAAGAATGCTGCCTATGACCCCAAGAACACCATCCCCACCGTCAAACATGGAGGTGGAAACATTATGCTTTGGGGGTGTTTTTCTGCTAAGGGGACAGGACAACTTCACCGCATCAAAGGGACGATGGACGGGGCCATGTACCGTCCAATCTTGGGTGAGAACCTCCTTCCCTCAGCCAGGGCATTGAAAATGGGTTGTGGATGGGTATTCCAGCATGACAATGACCAAAAACACACGGCCAAGGCAACAAAGGAGTGGCTCAAGAAGAAGCACATTAAGGTCCTGGAGTGGCCTAGCCAGTCTACAGACCTTAATCCCATAGAAAATCTGTGGAGGGAGCTGAAGGTTCGAGTTGCCAAATGTCAGCCTCGAAACCTTAATGACTTGGAGAAGATCTGCAAAGAGGAGTGGGACAAAATCCCTCCTGAGATGTGTGCAAACCTGGTGGCCAACTACAAGAAACGTCTGACCTCTGTGATTGCCAACAAGGGTTTTGCCTTGTTTTGCAGAGGGGTCAAATACTTATTTCCCTCATTAAAATGCAAATCAATTTATAACATTGTTGACATGCATTTTTCTGGATTTCTTTGTTGTTATTCTGTCTCTCACTGTTCAAATAAACCTACCATTAAAATTATAGACTGATCATGTCTTTGTCAGTGGGTAAACGAACAAAATCAGCAGGGGATCAAATACTTTTTTCCCTCACTGTATTTATTGTTTATGTAAGACAGTTATGTAGGCTAAGCTATATCAACTGTTAAGTAATGGTGAATGCAATGCAATTTATTCGAGCAATGGTCTGCAATCATGTCAGGCGTCAGTGTGTAGCGGTAGGACGGAGTCAGGCGCAGGACACAGAGCTAGTAGACAACGTACTTTACTCGTAAATATAAATGAACATAATCTCCATGCAGGGAGGACAATCCCGCTCACCAGTCGATGACACCAAACATAGAACAAACATGCACACAACACAGTGGGAGCCAGAGGGTTAAATAGGGAACAAATCATGGACATAATGTGAACCAGGTGTGTACAATAAAGACAAAACTAGTAGAATACAGAAACATAGATCGGTGGCAGCTAGTACTCCGGTGACGACGAACGCCGAAGCCTACCCGAGCAAGGAGGAGGGGCAGCCTCGGCTGAATCCGTGACAGTACCCCCCCCTAGACGCGCGGCCCCAGCTGTGCGCCGACACCGGCCTTGGGGACGGCCAGGAGGACGCGGAGCAGGGCGAGTCGGATGACGACGGTGGAAATCCCTCAACATGGAGGGATCGAGGATGTCCCTCCTAGGGACACAGCACCTTCCTCCGGACCGTACCCCTCCCACTCCACGAGATACTGCAGGCCCCCCACCCGACGCCTCGAATCCAGGATGGAACGGACCGAGTACGCCGGTGCCCCCTCGATGTCCAGTCGGGGCGGAGGAACCTCCCGTACCTCAGACTCCTGGAGTGGACCAGCTACTACCGGCCTGAGGAGAGACACATGGAACGAGGGGTTAATACGGTAATCAGGAGGAAGCTGTAACCTATAACAAACCTCGTTCAATCTCCTCAGGACTTTAAATGGTCCCACAAGGGCAGGCGAAGGGGCAGGTTTCAGGTCGAGAGCCAGACCCGTCCCCTGGTGCATACACTGGGGCCTCACTGCGGTGGCGGTCGGTGCTCGCCTTCTGTCGCCTGATGGCCCGTTGCAGGCATACATGGGCAGCGTTCCAGGTCTCCTCCGAGTGCCGAAACCATTCCTCCACCACAGGTGCCTTGATCTGGCTCTGATGCCATGGTGCCAGGACCGGCTGATAACCTAATACACACTGAAATGGAGAAAGGTTAGTGGAGGAGTGGCGGAGAGAGTTCTGGGCCATCTCTGCCCAGGGGATGAAAACCGACCACTCTCCTGCCGGTCCTGGCAATAGGACCGCAGAAACCTACCCACATCCTGGTTTACTCTTTCCACCTGCCCATTACTCTCGGGGTGAAACCCTGAGGTCAGACTGACCGAGACCCCCAGACGTTCCATGAACGCCCTCCAGACCCTTGAGGTGAACTGGGAACCCCGATCAGACACTATATCCTCAGGTACCCCGTAGTGCCGGAAGACGTGTGTAAATAGGGCCTCCGCAGTCTGTAGGGCCGTAGGGAGACCGGGCAAAGGAATGAGACGGCAGGACTTAGAAAACCGATCCACAACGACCAGGATCGTGGCGTTCCCTTGCGAAATCCACCGATAGGTGGGACCACGGCCGTTGTGGAACGGGTAGGGGTTGTAATTTCCCTCTGGGCAGGTGTCTAGGTGCCTTACACTGGGCGCACACTGAGCAGGAGGAAACATAAACCCTCACGTCCTTAGCTAAAGTGGACCACCAGTACTTCCCACTAAGACAGTGAACTGTCCGACCGATGCCAGGATGACCAGAGGAGGGTGACGTGTGAGCCCAATAGATCAATCGATCGCGGACATCTAACGGAACGTACATACGACCCTCTGGACACTGGGGGGGAGTGGGCTCCGTACGTAACGCCCACTCGATGTCCGCGTCAACCTCCCACACCACCGGTGCCACCAGACACGAAGCCGGAAGTATGGGAGTGGGCTCCATGGACCTCTCCTCTGTGTCATACAGCCGGGACAGAGCGTCTGCCTTAGCGTTCTGGGAACCTGGTCTGTAAGAAAGGGTGAACACAAAACGGGTGAAAAACATGGCCCACCTTGCCTGGCTAGGGTTCAGTCTCCTCGCCGCCCGGATGTACTCCAGATTGCGGTGGTCAGTCAAAATGAGGAAAGGGTGTTTAGCCCCCTCAAGCCAATGCCTCCACGCTTTCAGAGCCTGGACAACAGCTATCAGCTCCCGGTCCCCCACATCATAGTTGCGCTCAGCCGGGCTGAGCTTCTTCGAAAAGAAAGCACAGGGGCGGAGCTTTGGTGGCGTACCCGAGCGCTGAGACAGTACAGCTCCCATCCCAGCCTCGGACGCGTCCAACTCTACTGTGAATGCCAAGGAGGGATCCGGATGAGCCAGCACAGGAGCCGAGGTAAACAGGTCCTTCAGGTGACCAAAAGCCCTGTCCGCCTCAGCTGACCACTGCAGTCGCACCGGTCCCCCCTTCAGCAAGGAGGTAGTGGGAGCCGCTACCTGACCAAAGCCCCGGATAAACCTCCGGTAGTAGTTGGCAAACCCTAAGAATCGTTGCACCCCCTTAACCGTGGTTGGAGTCGGCCAATTACCCACGGCCGAAATGCGGTCAATCTCCATCTCTACCCCTGACACGGACAGGTGGTGCCCTAGGAAGGAGACGGACTGTTGAAAGAACAGACATTTCTCCGCCTTCACCTACAGGTCATGTTCCAACAGTCGACCAAGCACCTTGCGCACCAGGGACACATGCTCGGCTCGTGTAGCGGAGTATATGAGAATGTCATCTATATACACCACTACACCCTGTCCGTGCAGGTCCCTGAAAATCTCATCAACAAAGGATTGGAAGACTGATGGAGCATTCATCAACCCGTACGGCATGACGAGGTACTCATAGTGCCCAGATGTGGTACTAAATGCCGTCTTCCACTCATCCCCCTCCCGGATACGCACCAGGTTGTACGCGCTCCTGAGATCCAATTTGGTGAAGAAGCGCGCCCCGTGCAATGACTCCGTCACACGATGAGAGGTAGTGGATAACTGTACTTAACAGTGATCTGATTGAGACCACGGTAGTCAATGCACGGGCGTAAACCTCCATTCATCTTCTTCACAAAAAAGAAACTCGAGGAGGCAGGTGAAGTGGAAGGCCGAATGTATCCCTGTCCCAGAGATTCGGAGACATATATTTCCATAGCAGCCGTCTCTTCCTGTGACAGAGGATACACATGACTCCGGGGAAGTGTAGGCCAGCTCCCGACGAACGTAGACTGCATCGGTAGTGGTCAATCAGGGCCCTCTCATTCCATCCCGTGCTGGCTGCCAGGGCCCTGAAGTCCAGTGCGAAGTCCTGAGCGCTCCTCTTCCCCTATCTGAGGTGGAACAGACGTTCCCCCGCCACTCTCCCCTCCGGTGGATGATCGAATACCGCCCGGAAGCAGCGGGTGAGATCTTCATAGCGCACCGACGCTGCGTCTATTCCTCCCCACTCAGCGTTGGCCCACTCGAGCACTCTCCCCGACAGACAGGAGATGAGGGCGGACACGCTCTCTTATCCCGAGGGAGCCGGGTGGATGGTCGCCAGGTAGAGTGCCACCTGGAGCAGAAAACCCTGGCACCCGGCAGCTGTACCATCATATGCCCTCGGGAGCGAGAGCCGAATCCCACTGGACCCAGGTGACAAAGGGGTGGACAGCGGTGTGGGTTGCAGTGTAGTTGAAGGAGGTGTAGGAAAACCCCCTCTCTCCCATCGCTCCATAGTGTTCAACACGCGATCCATGGCTGTGCCGAGAGTCTGTATCATGGTCGCTTGCTGTTGGACGCGTTCCTCCACTGATCCGGAAGGAATGAATGTACCTGCTGACTCCATTTGAGGTGCGTGTTTCTGTCAGGCGTCAGTGTGTAGCGGTAGGACGGAGTCAGGTGCAGGACACAGAGCTAGTAGACAACGTACTTTACTCGTAAATATAAATGAACATAATCTCCACGCAGGGAGGACAATCCCGCTCACCAGTCGATGACACCAAACATAGAACAAACACGCACACAACACAGTGGGAGCCAGAGGGTTAAATAGGGAACAAATCATGGACATAATGTGAACCAGGTGTGTACAATAAAGACAAAACAAGTAGAACACAGAAACATAGATCGGTGGCAGCTAGTACTCCGGTGACGAAGAACGCCGAGCCTGCCCGAACAAGGAGGAGGGGCAGCCTCGGCTGAATCCGTGACAAATCATAACTCTTTGATGGAGACTATGCACATCTTGCAATGTAGCCCAAACCCTTTAGCAAAAATAAACAAACAGGCTTATATTGGTCAGTAATAATGGAACAAAACAGATGCATCTGTACATTTAATATTCCACTAACCTTATATTAATGAAAGTTCCTCTGCTGAAGTAACCTAGACATTTGTTTTTTGCCCTTTGTGCTGACAGAAAAATGTCCTGCCACTGTAGGAAAACACTTATTCAGTAATCCACAGCAGCAATAGCACCATGGGGTGGATCATGGACGAAACCGTCTAATCTCCACCCCACTCGCAGACTCCGGGCTTTTCTAGGCTGTGTGCTACCTCTTTGAAAGCCTGTACCACCATCTACTGGTTATGAAACATACCCATATGTCACCTCCACTCCGCTCCCCCTCTCCGGGGCTTGACGTCGCCGGTCTACTTACCGCCGGTCCTGGCAACCCATATTAAGCACACCTGGATTTCAACACCTCCCTGATTATGTAACGTAGACGCTGGGAGTCGAGAAGCAGGTGGTAAATTGAATATAACAAAGAACGATACAACACAGGAGTAGCGTCTTGACATGAAACACAGAAACAATACTGTCTGGGGAAAGAACCTACGGGAGTGCCAGATAAAGGGGAGGGAATGAGTGAGGTAATGGAGTCCTCATGATGAAGCGCAGGTGCGCGTAATAATGGTTACCGGTTAGTAAACTGGCGACGTCGAATGCCGGAGGGGAGGAGTCGGACTAGACGTGACAGATTACTTCCCCTTCATATAGCACTCCGTTGTTATCACCCACCAGGCAATATTGTTTATGTTTCCATGTTTAGACGCGTTTCTTGTTTTGTATCGTTCAATGTTCTTCGTCATTCAACTCACTAACTGCACTTGCTTCCTGACTCCCTGCATCTACGTTACACCATAGGCCTTATTACAAACAAATAAGAATGATGGGACAAAGTTATTTATTTTCTTTAAGAAAAACAAAGTTAAATACAACAACAGGCCAGAATCTGTATGACTAGGGACCCTTCTCTCTGATGATACACTATATATACAAAAGTATGTGGAATTTGTATGACTTGGGACCCCTCTCTCTGATGATACACTATATATACAAAAGTATGTGGAATCTGTATGTGGACACCCCTTCAATTTGTGGATTTGGCTATTTCAGCCACACCCATTGCTGACAGGTGTATAAAATTGAGCACACAACCATGCAATCTCCATAGACACACATTGACAGTAGAATGGCCTTACTGAAGAGCTCAGTGACTTGCAACGTAACACCTTCATAGGATGCCACCTTTCCAACAAGTCAGTTTGTCAAATTTCTGCCCTGCTAGAGCTGCCCCGGTCAACTGTAAGTGCTGTTATTGTGAAGTGGAAACATCTAGGAGCAACAACGGCTCAGCCGCGAAGTGGTAGGCCACACAAGCACACAGAATGGGACCGCCGAGAGCTGAAGCGAGTAGCGTGTACAAATTGTCTGTCCTCAGTTGAAACACTCACTATCGAGTTCCAAACTGCCTCTGGAAGCAACGTCAGCACAAGAACTGTTCGTCGGGAGCTTCATGAAATGGGTTTCCATGGCAGAGCAGACGCACACAAGCCTAAGATCACAATGCGCAATGCCAAGTGTTGGCTGGTGTGGTAAAAAGCTCGCCGCCATTGGACTCTGGAGCAGTGGAAATGCATTCTCTGGAGTGATTAATCATGCTTCACCATCTGGCAGTCCGATGGACAAATCTGGGTTTGAACACTACCTGCCCCAATGCGTAGTGCCAACTGTAATGTTTGGTGGAGGAGGAATAATGGTCTCGGGCTGTTTTTCATTGTTCGGGCTAGGCCCGTTAGTTCAAGTGAAGGGAAATCTTAACGCTAAAGCATAATGCCAGAGAAGCTGGTGTTTGGAGGATATATTGGCAGAGAATCCTGAATGCTGATTGGTTAAAACCGCATTCCAGCCGGTGTCTATTCCACAAGTTACCACTGGCTTAATCTATGATGTTAAAATGCCTATTTACTCTGTTCCATCTGACTGCGCAATCCACTGTTTCACCAGCCCAACCAGTCAATGTATAAACTTGATCTCCACTATAAAAAAAACATCTCACATTTATTTTAGACTAACGTTTACTTTTCTGTCTGTCACTCCGACATTTGCAACATTGTTTCAATATTCAAATTCAATCTCCAGCTGTTGCATAGTAATGAAAGTGTCGGGACGAGACAGACAGAAAGGCAGCTTTTCTTAGCCAGTCGAAATCATGAATCAGCTGGCATCATTTCTATGGATATATACAAATAAATGTCAATGAACAACAGTGTCCTGATGAGAGAGCACATGTTCAAATCAAATCAAATGTTATTTGTCACATGCGCCGAATACAACCTTACAGTGAAATGCTTACTTACAAGCCCTTAACCAACAATGCAGTTTTAAGAAAAATAAGTGTTAAGTAAAAAAATAGATAAGTACAAAAATAAGATAATAATAATAATAATAATAATATATACAAATAATTAAAGAAAAGCAGTAAATTAACAGTAGCGAGGCTATATACAGGGGGTACTGGTACAGAGTCAATGTGTGGGGGCACAGGCTAGTCAAGGTAATTGAGGTAATATGTACATGTAGGTAGAGGTAGAGGTAAAGTGACTATGCATAGGTAATAAACAGAAAGTAGCAGCAGCGTAAAAGAGGGGGTTGGGACAATGCAAATAGTCTGGGTAGCCATTTGATTAGCTGTTCAGGAGTCTTATGGCTTGGGGGTAGAAGCTGTTAAGAACCATTTTGGACCTAGACTTGACGCTCCGGTACCGCTTGCCGTGCGGTAGCAGAGAGAACAGTCTATGACTTGGGTGGCTGGAGTATTTGACAATTATTAGGGCCTTCCTCTGACACCGCCTGGTATAGGGGTCCTGCATGGCAGGAAGCTTGGCCCCAGTGATGTACTGGGCCGTACGCAGTACCCTCTGTATTGCCTTGCGATCGGAGGCCGAGCAGTTGCCATACCAGGCGGTGATGCAACCAGTCAGGATGCTCTCGATGGTGCAGCTGTAGATCATTTTGAGGATATGAGGACCCATGCCAAATCTTTTTAGTCTTCTGAAGGGGAATAGGCTTTGTCGTGCCCTCTTCACGACTGTCTTGGTGTGTTTGGACCATGATAGTTGGACCATGATAGTTTGTTGGTGATGTGAACACCAAGGAACTTGAAACTCTCAACCTGCTCCACTACAGCCCCGTTGATGAGAATTGCGGTGTGCTCGGTCCTTCTTTCCTGTAGTCCACAATCATCTCCTTTGTCTTGGTCACGTTGAGGGAGAGGTTGTTATCTTGGCACCACACGGCCAGGTCTCTGACCTCCTCCCTATAGGCTGTCTCATCGTTGTCGATGATCAGGCCTATCACTGTTGTGTCGTCTGCAAACTTAATGATGCTGTTGGAGTCGTGCTTGGCCATGCAGTCATGGGTGAACAGGGAGTACAGGAGGGGACTGAGCATGCACACCTGATGGGCCCTCGTGTTGAGGATCAGCGTGGCAGATGTGTTGTTACCTACCCTTACCACCTGGGGGCGGCCCATCAGGAAGTCCAGGATCCAGTTGCAGAGGGAGGTGTTTAGTCCCAGGGTCCTTAGCTTAGTTATGAGCTTTGAGGGCACTATGGTGTTGAACGCTGAGCTGTAGTCAATGAATAGCATTCTCACGTAGGTGTTCCTTTTGTCCAGGTGGGAAAGGGCAGTGTGGAGTGCAATAGAGATTGCATCATCTGTGGATCTGTTGGAGCGATATGCAAATTGGAGTGGGTCTAGGGTTTCTGGGATAATGGTGTTGATGTGAGCCATGACCAGCTTTTCAAAGCACTTCATGGCTACAGGCGTGAGTGCTACGGATCGATAATCATTTAGGCAGTTTACCTTAGTGTTCTTGGGCACAGGGACTATGGTGGTCTGCTTGAAACATGTTGGTATTACAGACTCAGTCAGGGACAGGTTGAAAATGTCAGTGAAGACACTTGCCAGTTGGTCAGCGCATGCTCGTAGTACACGTCCTGGCAATACGTCTGGCCCTGTGGCCTTGTGAATGTTGACCTGTTTAAAGGTCTTACTCACATCGGCTACGGAGAGCGTGATCACACAGTCGTCCAGAACAGCTGATGCTCTTATGTATGCTTCAGTCTTGCTTGCCTCGAAGCGAGCATAGAAAGCATTTAGCTCGTCTGGTAGGCTCGCGTCACTGGGCAGCTCGCAGCTGTGCTTCCCTTTATAGTCCGTGATAGTTTGCAAGTCATGCCACATCTGACGAGAGTTGGAGCCAGTGTAGTACGATTCAATCTTAGTCCTGTATTGACACTATGCCTGTTTGACAGTTCGTCGTAGGGCATAGCAGGATTTCTTCTAAGCTTCCGGATTAGTGTCCCGCTCCTTGAAAGCGGCAGCTCTAGCCTTTAGCTCAGTGTGGATGTTGGCAGTAATCCATGGCTTCTGGTTGGAATATGTACGTACGGTCACTTTGGGGACGACGTCGTCAATGCACTTATTAATGAAGCCGGTGAATGATGTGGTATACTCCTCAATGCCATCAGATGAATGCCAGAACATATTCCAGTCTGTGCTAGTCAAACAGTCCTGTAGCTTAGCATCCACTTCATAGGACCACTTCCATATTGTGCACATCGCTGATACTTCCTGTTTGAGTTTTTGCTTGTAAGCAGGAATCAGAATGATAGTTATGGTCAGATTTGCCAAATGGAGGGCGAGGGAGATCTTTGTACGTGTCTCTATGTGTGGACTGAAGGTGATCTATCATTTTTTTAATAGATCACCTTTAGTAGAAATGAGATAGAAATGAGGTAAAACGGATTTCAGTTTTCCTGCATTAAAGTTCCCGGCCACTAGGAGCGCCACCTCTAGATGAACATTTTCTTGTTTGCTTATGGCCTTATACAGCTCGTTGAGTCTGGTCTTAGTCCCAGAATTGGATCGTGGTTTTAAATAGACATCTACGAAGAATGTAGATTAAAACTATATTGGTAAATAGTGTGGTCTACAGCTTATTATGAGTTACTCTAACTCAGGTGAGCAATACCTAGAGACTTTAATATTTCAAGGAGACACACACCACCTCCCCAATCTTACCGGAGGCTGCTGTTCTGTCTTGCCGATGCACAGAAAACCCAGATAACTATATATTATCCATGTCTTTGTTTAGCCACGACACGGTGAAACATAGGATATTACAGTTTTTATTGTCCCGTTAATAGTCTCAAATCTCATCCATTTTATTCTTGAGTGATTGCACGTTCTCCAGAACGTAGGGTAAAGGCAGATTATCCACTCGCCAAATGCAGTTTCGCCAGGCATCTGGTTCTCCAACCTCTGTAACGGCATCTCCTTTTCACACGAATGATGGGGATTTGGGCCTGGTCCATGAGGAGCAGTATATCCTTCATGTCCGACTCATTAAAGGAAAAATCCTCATCCAGTTTGAGTTGAGTAATCGCTGTTCCGATGCCAAAAGCTCTTTTCGCTCTTTAGAAACAATGGCGGAAACATTATGTACCATTTCAAAAGTTTTAGAACACCTACTCATTCAAGGGTTTTTCTTTATTTTTACTATTTTCTACATTGTAGAATAATTTTATATTTGAGATTCTTCAAATAGCCACCCTTTGCCTTGATGACAGATTTGCACACTGTTGGCATTCTCTCAACGAGCTTCACCTGGAATGCTTTTCAAACAGTCTTGAAGGAGTTCCCACATTTGCTGAGCACTTGTTGGCTGCTCTTCCTTCACTCTGCGGCCGGCAGGGATGTAGAGCATGGTGTTTGCAAGCCAGGGTTGTGGGTTCAATTCCCACAGGGGGGCAGTATAAAAAAATACACTGCTCAAAAAAATAAAGGGAACACTAAAATAACACATCCTAGATCTGAATGAATGAAATAATCTTATTAAATACTTTTTTCTTTACATAGTTGAATGTGCTGACAACAAAATCACACAAAAATTATCAATGGAAATCAAATTTATCAACCCATGGAGGTCTGGATTTGGAGTCACCCTCAAAATTAAAGTGGAAAACCACACTACAGGCTGATCCAACTTTGATGTAATGTCCTTAAAACAAGTCAAAATGAGGCTCAGTAGTGTGTGTGGCCTCCACGTGCCTGTATGACCTCCCTACAACGCCTGGGCATGCTCCTGATGAGGTGGCGGATGGTCTCCTGAGGGATCTCCTCCCAGACCTGGACTAAAGCATCCGCCAACTCCTGGACAGTCTGTGGTGCAACGTGGCGTTGGTGGATGGAGCGAGACATGATGTCCCAGATGTGCTCAATTGGATTCAGGTCTGGGGAACGGGCGGGCCAGCCCATAGCATCAATGCCTTCCTCTTGCAGGAACTGCTGACACACTCCAGCCACATGAGATCTAGCATTGTCTTGCATTAGGAGGAACCCAGGGCCAACCGCACCAGCATATGGTCTCACAAGGGGTCTGAGGATCTCATCTCGGTACCTAATGGCAGTCAGGCTACCTCTGGCGAGCACATGGAGGGCTGTGCGGCCCCCCAAAGAAATGCCACCCCACACCATGACTGACCCACCGCCAAACCGGTCATGCTGGAGGATGTTGCAGGCAGCAGAACGTTCTCCACGGCATCTCCAGACTCTGTCACGTCTGTCACATGTGCTCAGTGTGAACCTGCTTTCATCTGTGAAGAGCACAGGGCGCCAGTGGCGAATTTGCCAATCTTGGTGTTATCTGGCAAATGCCAAACGTCCTGCACGGTGTTGGGCTGTAAGCACAACCCCCACCTGTGGACGTCGGGCCCTCATACCACCCTCATGGAATCTGTTTCTGACCGTTTGAGCAGACACATGCACATTTGTGGCCTGCTGGAGGTCATTTTGCAGGGCTCTGGCAGTGCTCCTCCTGCTCCTCCTTGCACAAAGGCGGAGGTAGCAGTCCTGCTGCTGGGTTGTTGCCCTCCTACGGCCTCCTCCACGTCTCCTGATGTACTGGCCTGTCTCCTGGTAGCGCCTCCATGCTCTGGACACTACGCTGACAGACACAGCAAACCTTCTTGCCACAGCTCGCATTGATGTGCCATCCTGGATGAGCTGCACTACCTGAGCTACTTGTGTGGGTTGTAGACTCCATCTCATGCTACCACTAGAGTGAAAGCACCGCCAGCATTCAAAAGTGACCAAAACATCAGCCAGGAAGCATAGGAACTGAGAAGTGGTCTGTGGTCACCACCTGCAAAACCAGTCCTTTATTGGGGGTGTCTTGTTAATTGCCTATAATTTCCACCTGTTGTCTATCCCATTTGCACAACAGCATGTGAAATGTAGTGTCAATCAGTGTTGCTTCCTAAGTGGACAGTTTGATTTCACAGAAGTGTGATTGACTTGGAGTTACATTGTGTTGTTTAAGTGTTCCCTTTATTTTTTTGAGCAGTGTATATAAATAATGTATGCACTCACTAACTGTAAGTCGCTCTGGATAAGAGTGTCTGCTAAATGACAAAAAAAAAATCACCATAACACCTCCTCCTCCATGCTTTACGGTGGGAAATAAACATGCAGAGATCATCAGTTCACCTACACTGCGTCACACAAAGACACAGCGGTTGGAACCAAAAATCTCCTGATGATTATGATGACTGACAGTGTTAGCATGATTAAGCCTTGTGTTTTTTAAATTCTATCTCTCTTCATCTGTCTCTCAATTGCAGGTATGTTTATTCCCCGTGTACACTAGTATGTGGTGCAGAGCGGTGAAACACCGCTTCCCATTAATTTTCAATGGAAGGAAAGCGGAGAGGGCGGGGCACCTTTGGGAGGCGCGAAGGTGGCGTGGGAGGCGTTGGAAAAAGTTCAAAATTTCCGAACTTTATGCAAATCACCAGCAGCGATGAATAATCATATCGAGTGGTTCCCATGACGAATTTGACTATAGGGACCCAACACTATAGACCTTCTTCAGCAAAGATGGCTGACAAAAATACATTTTAGTCATTTAGCAGACGCTCTTATCCAGAGCAACTTACAGTTAGTGAGTTCATACATGTTTTTTTGTATTTTTTTCATACTGGTCCCCCGTGGGAAACGAACCCACAACCCTGGCGTTGCAAACGCCATGCTCTACCAACTGGACAAATACTAGGATTTAAGTAAATGTAAGTAGTGATAATGTCATAACGAATCATGTAAAAAAAAACATACAGTTGAGAGGAATATGTTAGTTAATGTAGAGACAAACGATTATGTATTTTTTTTAATCATGAAGTAAATTTACGAAAATCGCTATTTAGCAAGCTAGCTGACTAGCAAACATTAGCCAGCTAGCTAGCTAGCTTTTGGGGCGTTGTGACATGAGTATGAAATTGTAATTCGTGTTGTTTCATGTTTTAGGGACTCCTGAGAGAACCAGCAAACCAGGATGTCGTCTTGTGAAACAGTGGTTGTAAAGAATCTAGCGTAGAATCCCGTATTATCGGCATATTCAACAGCGTTTAAGAAATATATTACCTTCAACAGTGTTATCTTGTGATCAAGCCTTCAATGTTTTGTGATTATTGGTGTCGTAAAAATGTTAGCTAACGGTTTAGCAATTAGCAAGTTTGACATTTCATTTGAAATATTACTGTTATCTGCTTTTGATAAGCGGTTTAGCAAAAAAATACGTCCCGTATTATCTGTATACGGCCCCCAGTTATTGGGCACCTTACTATTTTGTTCAATTACAAGATATATCTGTTTAATTTTGTTGAAAAAAGAGACACCAACCACGTACCCGAAGTGTTTACTAGATAGTTGACTAGTTGGCTAGTCTTCCGGTAATAAAATAATGATTTGCCTGTCAACTTTTCATTGCGTAGCCCGGTGCGCCCTCTTGTGGACTCTTAAAAAATGGTTTTTCACCAACATATTCAGTGTTGTAACCAAATGAAATATGAGTATTAATAATTTACATCAAATACACTTTAATTTCAGTTATGTGCATTAACATAAAACAATGAAAACACTGTTGGAGTTTGTGTTGCAGAGGTGCACTTGGAAAGTAAAGGAAGAAATACACAAGATGGGTTCAATAAATATATATATTATATTTTAGACATTTATTTTTTTGAACAAATAAATAATTTCATATGAACACAAACAAAACAAACAATTAAATCTCGACCTCCATCCCTATATTGTCACAAAAATCACAATAAAAATCCAGCTCCACCGCTACCTCTTGATCCCACTGCACACACCTGCAGTGGAACCAGTGCTGGCAAAAGTCACAGCACACCCATGGCACCTCGGATCTACACTCCTGAGAGGAGCTTGCAGGCGGATCACGCTCCCCGCAGCGAGCACAGCAGGTGGTGTCTTCTTTTATAAAAAATTAAATAATAATACAAATTGATTAATATGGTTTTGCAAAATGTAGAAGTTCTTCAACAACAATAGTAATTGATACAACTGAGAGAGCGAGAAAAACAGATTATGAAGTACCTGAGAGTGGTGCCATGGGTGGTGTGAAAGATGTGACCGGTGTAGCTTTTCTCTTCCTTTTCTGTGCTGCAGTTTGAGAAAAAGTAGTGTTAGACAGAGCATGTTGCATGAAAACCCTTTTCAACTTTTTTACATCAATACCTCTGCAGCTTCCTCTGAGATGACTTGAGGGCTGGTGCTATGTACTGTAGATATATAAAGATATATATATACTTCTTTCACATTGCTGTTTTATAAAACAGATAACAAACAGTCATTTTTTTCGTAATTTAACATGTGTTTACCTGTGGAGGTGGTGGTATTCAAATTGCAGGGGGCAGGGACACCAGACGAGGCTGCTATGGTGGTGTGACCAGGGGAGACGGAGGAGGCAGTTGGTCCAGAGGAGGCCGTGTTGGTGGTGACAGACATGGGGGGTGGTGTGCATTGGGGTGGTGGTGGACAAAACCGCCGACGATGGCTTGGAGGAGCTGGTGTTTGTAATGGTGGGGTTGAGGGGCCGACGATGGTGTGGCCGGGAGAGTAGGCATGTGGCCTTCTTCTGCAGCTGGGGACTCCGGCGGCTCCTACAGGTGTTGCACACTGGGAGGCGCTGGCAGTGGTGATGCAGCTGTCAGGAGTGGTTCCAGCAGGGGGTCCAGCAGAGGTGATGGCGTCAATGGTCTCATCCATGGCAGCCCTCTCCTGTGCCCTCTGTGTTCTGAGGGCTGCCCGACGCTCTTTCTCCTCTGCCCCGGCCCTCTCCTTCTCACCCCTCTCCTACCACTGGCGCGTGTATTGCTCCCCGGTGAGGCATGTGGCGACCACAGGGAGTCTTCTGTATCGGTCCAGCCGATACTTCAGGACAGTAAGGATGTGCCCCAGGTCCTTCGCTATCAGCCCCCCCTCTATTAGGGGGTGCTCTTCTAGAGCTAGGGATAGGACTGGAGCAGCGGCTGGGACTGGGGCAGGGTCCTCCTGTGGTCGCTGGGGAGGAGGTGCTGATGGATGGCACAGTGCTGCTGGTTCCAGTAGAGGCGGTGTTGGGACCCGGTAGGGTCCGAGACGGCATTAAACGGGACCCTTCAATGGCTGAAGGGTCAAAAGGGAAGAGGCCACACTTCTTAAACCCTTCCACCACATAGCGCATGTCCTTGCATCGCTGGTATGGGTAGCGGAATACTCTGGCAAATTCTGATTTGTTTACCATGTAGGAGTGGTCAAAATGGCTAAGGTCTCCAGCTACCTTGGAGAACTCAGCCTTTAAAGGGCCAAAGTATGCCACGTCCAGCGGCTGCAGGACATGGGTGCAGTGTGGTGGAAGACAAAGAAGTATAACCCCTTCCCTTAGCGCCACCGCGAGCACTTCCGGGTCCATGTGGCTCTTGTGCCCATCGAAGAGGAGAAGGAGAGGGCGCTCTTTCACTGCATACTTAATGAAGTGCTGAAACCACTTCCTGAACAGGTCCCCGTCAATGTAGCCACTGCTTGACCGTCCATACAAGGCTTGGGGGGGGCCTCCCAGTGTGTAGTGGCCACCGGGGAAACACTTGGGGTAGATGATAAACGGGGGGACGTCCTCCCCAGTTGCGTTGAAGCAGGCCAGCACTGTGATGTGCTCCTTGGTCCCCGGAGCCTGCTGGTACACGTGTTTTGCGCCCCTGGGAGCCAGCACTTTGTGCCTGCTCTGGTCGCTACGAAACCCAGACTCATCGCAGTTATAGATTTGTCTGGGTTTCTCCCTCAACACACTCTCCTCCAAGTGCTTCTCATAAGAAGTGAAGAAGGTGTCCATCGTCGGACGTGTGGCACACTCAGCTCTCCCCCTATCCAGGGTGTCCGGCCTCCTCATGCTTAGGTTCTTGTGCCTCCTCCTGAACATTTCCCACCACCTCTTCCCCAGTGGTGGGATTGTTTCCCTTGGGTGCCGAAACCTACAATAGAATAGAATATATAATTGTCCATCCAGGATGAAAATGTTTGTTTTGGCATCACCATACACATCCACATTTACATCACACTCATTGAGAACAGTCAGTCCACCAATCTACATACATAAACACATAGAACACCAAATACCTGCGTATTTTGTCGGCGTATTTCATCAGCCTCTGTCTGGTGAAGGGGAACCCATGGCTGGAGCAGTAGATACAGTACTGCACCAGAGACTTTTCATCCTCTGGTGCAAGCAATGTGGGTGGTCCACTGCGACAACCATGGGTCACCCGGCCGCTCAGCCTGTCCGCCAGGGTCTGCCGAGGTACACCATGCACCTTGGTAGATAAGAAAATAAAACTGTTACTAGCAGATAAAATTCACATACACATGGTAATCTCCTAAAAACAAAAGATGCCTGACCTTGGCAGCCTGGCGGATAGCCATCCCTGCCCCGCAGTCCTCCATGGCATGGAACATGTCCACCTCACTCCACTGCTTCCTCTTGACTTTCTCCATGCTGCAGTGGTAAATACATGTAGCTAAATAACTTGGCATACTATACACATTTTAGAAAGATAACTCAATCTGAATATGTATAAACATTTACATTTCAAAGCTAAGGCATTGAAAGGTGATGAAAGTTTTCACAATAACTGAAAGTGTACCCACGTTTTTTGTTTGATGTTATCTGTAATGAAAATTAGTGTCCCAATTTGTGTAATATTGATGCATGCATTGTACCATTTAACTAAATACTGCCTCTATGTAGCTGTTGTAAGATGAAACATAGCCAACAGTGATAGGTGTCAAAAAGTTGATGGTTCAAAGTTCCAAATAAATTTTTGCAGATTGTGCAAAACGCCTCCGTCAGAGGACTCCAATTTTGATACGGTAAAGCTTGACAACATGCAGCTGTTTTCGTGATATGTATTATCTAACACTTACAATTTCTTTCCTTTTTGCTTACTTAGCAGTTCTATCAACATTTAGCAACTAAGATAGCAACATTAGAAAATCCGTTAGAAATATTTCAGAGGTAAAAAGTTGGATATTGAATTAGGTGTGGTCTGTCGCGCAGTCGAATTTTACAATATGCAGCGTGTTCCACAAAATGTGTACATATAACTTTTTTGAAAACTCTCAAAACCTAACTTAACTTACATAAATTGCACTGAAAATCGGTGGTCAGCTAGCTAAAAGGGTGTCGTTAGTCACAAATTTACCGTTATTTTTCAGTCCATTTAAATGGAGCTCGAGGTGATTCAGTCCTCCAACCGCTAGAGAGTGTCCGAGGTCAGGGGGTGTCTGATGTTTGGGGAAAATTAGCTAGCTAGCTAAAGCATTTACTGTAAATTGAATGTACAATTTTGTAAGCTTTCCTTGCTGATATTTGCCATGCAATGCAGCTGAAGTGACGTAGCTAGCCAACTATGTTATTGCTTATTGTGTAGTGAAGGATAAAAATACCTGTATGCCTATGGATGTGTAACTAGCTATGTAGCCGATCTGTGTATGGATCCTAAAACGTTTGGTTTAAATATTAGTTCTGAACCTAGCTATGAACTTCAGCTATCATAGCCGGTTGTATCGACTTCAAAACAGTCTGAATGGCATCAATGAAGCCTATGGATTGAGTAGACTATAATACAACTTTATTGTGCCAAGGATACAAGTTGGATATACATATAGTTATTACCAAGCATGAGATCTCCACATTGTAGCCTGTACATTGACTATATTCACTGATCATGTACTCTACCTTGGCAAATAAAGGTGTAGTTCAGGTATACATGTCTGTGAGATTCTTTTTCAGTCATATCCAATACCAGGAGTGTCTATCTCCAGTCTTTGAATGATGCTGTGTCTGCATGTATGTATTACAATTATACACTTCAACAATATTTACCAATCCTGGTCCTGGGACATCAATGGCTACATGTTGTAACTATGCAATAGACTAGAAACATGATTTAACTTGTTAAAGGCTGATTTGTAATTCATATATAGAGAAACAGAATTTAAAAAACACTACACTACACTTCCTATGTGTCATGTAAATACTCTAAAACCGGTTCATCTCAATTTCTAATTTCCTTCATCTGCACTGATCAGACACAGGATAGTTGTAGTATTTCATCAAATGAGATCTAATTTCAACCAGTAGAGAATGTGAAACGCTTTATTGAAGTAAGTTAATTGTACAAGTGTTATAAATACATAATACATGCATTATAAATATCATTATAATATATTGTAAATACAAGTTCAATCTGTACTTCAATGCACATCTGGTGTGCATTATAAAAACAGAGGAAGAAAGAGGAGGTGAGGAGAGAGGTGTGAGAAAGAGGAGGTGGGGAGAGAGGTGTGAGAAAGAGGAGGTGGGGAGAGAGGTGTGAGAAAGAGGAGGTGGGGAGAGAGGTGTGAGAAAGAGGAGGTGGGGAGAGAGGTGTGAGAGGGTAAAAGACAAGGGGAAAGAGGTAAGAACAGAGGAGCAGGGAAGACGGCATATGATTAATGAATTACAGTGCTACTAGATGTCATGTTCTCTCAGTTCATCACAATTACATAATAGTGTCTCTAGCGGTCTCTCCTAACCAGCCTTGGGCCCCCAGTTAGGCTGAAGGTTATCCTAAGAGCGGGTGAGGTGGCGATGATGGGACTGGGGGTTGGCATCCTATCTCACATCAAAACATACCTGCAGACGAGTGACAGCTGGAGAGAGAGAGCGCGTGATTAAGCCTTATGTTTTTTTTTTTATAACACTACTACATCTCTATCTGTATTTCAATGGAAAGCATCTGGGGGGGGGGGTTCACCGACACAGCTGATATAACCTAGAGGATTTAGGGAGAAGGGGGGAGAGGGATGAAGTGAAGGAGAGGGACTGTTATTTAGAAAATAAGGTAGTTATAGAGACAGTGTTCAACAGGAATCTGTTGTGGCCTCACTTGGTGTTCACACTAAGTGGCTGCAGAGTACTTCATACTGAAAAACATGCACAGACACACAAGGACAAACAATATAGCGTAGTTATATAAATAATGAAGTGTCTTACTATTCTCCATGGTTGGTACTCTTGCCTATTCTTTGAAGGTGGAAGGAGCCAGTTATACACCTGAGCCTCCTTACTGCACAACACAATCCATCAATCAGATTGACACACAAGTGTGTAGGTATGGGTTATAGGGTGTCTAATTGTTCATTTATTTTTCAATGTGGGTGACTCTTAAAAGAGCCTGTTTTGTTTTTGTACAGACATCACCCTTACCTGAACAGCACCCTCACCTGAGAAGTAGAAATCAAAGAGAGAGAAACTGGGAATTGAATAACTGCAGTTGACATCGCTAAGTAAACAGAATAATTATCTTATTGCAATGTGGATGGCTCTTAAAATAGCCTTTGGTTGTGCGTAGTGTAGTCTATGGTGTGGCCAGGGAACAGCACCCTCTTCGAAGAAGTAGGAGGTGAAGATCTCCCGCACACGGATTGCCTCCCGCGCTGCATTGTTGGCCCCCATCCTTGAAACATCCTGCAGAGCAGCAGACCTCTCCTCTGGCACACGGCAGCCAACCACATATCCCCTCCTGGTCGTTGTGTTTGTCCTCATGAAGTTATGCAAGACACAGGTAGCCTTCACATGCCTGAATTCCCCCAGGAGGCAGTCCAAGATGGCCCTGGTGCAGTGCCCTACACGGTAACTGTAGGAAATCGTTTTTAAGGAATCTCCAGTTGCAAGGTATCTGTCCATTGGAAATGTATGTACTTCTGGTGTACCAAAATGCAATAACCATGTCGGTGTGATCGAGGCGTTAGAGTTTCGATCAATGATGTGTATAAACGTGCAGCCATCTTGGCACTCTTGAATTGTACAAAATATTTTCAAAGCTATATAAATGCATTTATTAATGTCTACATTCGTTTTTGACATGTTTAATCTATTACAGATACCTTAATGCATACTTTTACATTATGTGCTCTGAACATAAAAAATAAATAAAAAAAATCTAATCAAATCAAGCTTTATTTAATACAGCACATTTCAGACATGGAATGCAACGCAATGTGCTTCACAGGGAAAATAATAAAACCAATGAAATATTTACTACACAACAAACATAAGAGGATAAAATACAAAAGAATAACAATAAAAACAAAATGACTAAAAAGCACCCTAAGGAAAAGCAAAGCTAAAAAGATTTGTTTTATGATCTATTTTAAATATGTCCACAGTTTCGGCCCCACTCAGGTTCTCTGGTAGGCTATTCCAGAGGCTGGGGGCATAATAACTAAAGGCTGCCTCTCCGTGTTTCTTGGTCCTAGGCTTTGGGATAGTTAAAAGGCCAGTGCCAGAGGACCAGAGGGACCTACTGGGTACATAACTTAAAAGCATGTCTGACATGTATTGTGGTGCACAATTGTGGATTGATTTAAAAACCAATAGATGAATTTTCAAATGAATTCTACAACTCACAGGCAGCCAGTGCAGAGACCTTAAAACCGGTGTAATGTGCGCTCTCCATCTGGTCTTGGTCAGTATCCGTGCTGCAGCATTCTGTATGTTTTGCAGTTGACCAATGGCGTTCTTGGGTAGACCAGACAGGAGAGCATTATAGTAGTCAGGCCTGCTTGTAGTAAAACATGAATGAGTCTCTCTGTATCAGCCTGAGAGAGAAACATTTTCCTTAAAGTGTTTTACTTTAGAGAGTACTAATGTTACTATCCCCATTACAATGGCCTCTCAAAGGCCAATACATAGCATCAGCATTCCAGGGTTTATACACGTAATTGGTTTCGATTGCCAAGTACCTCAACTCCATGGTGATTTCAACCACGGAGTTGAGCGCAGACTTTCGTTTTTTTAATGAGCCTCTGACTCCTTCGAGTCGCTATTAAGTCGATACTTTAAAAAATAACTTTCTTAAACCCTTACCGTGTACCTATGTTTGTCCTCTTTTTTTGCGTGCCTTTCTTTCTTTGCTGAAATCAGTACTTTTTAATAAAACGTTAATCAAATACAACCACAGACTGTTTTCTCGTTGCTGTTGCTCCAAGGTGGCAACTCAGCGTGAATGTGCATGTGCCAATTGAATCTCAACAAGGAAAAAGTTGGGGGTTGTATTTGAAAAAACGTTTTATTAAAAAGTATGGATTTCAGGAAACAAAGAAAGGCACGCAACAACAGAGGACAAAAATAGGTACACAGTAAGTTAAACATTTTTAAGGATAGATTGCATAGCGACTTGAAGGAATCGGAGGTTCATTTCAAAAACTCTAGTTTGCGCTCAACTCCGTGGATGAAATTATCATGGAGTTGAAGTACCCGGCTAGAGTTTCGATAGAGTTGACGATATGTCTCTCCATGCATGGCCAAGTTAATATATCAAGATACAAGGTCTACAATCCCTCCCTGGCCAATCATTGATTTGACAGCAGAGGAGAGCAGTATTATGGGAGATTGCCAACAAGGTTGAATAGGTGGGATGTCTGACTGACACTGCTGATACCTGAACTGTCCTTAGTGTTCTCAAAGAAGACCACTAGTCTAAATTACATTATAGCCACAGAAGTTAGGGGGTTTTCAACGTGTTTTCACCTGATCCTCCTGTTTCTGTGCTCAGTGGAGGTGACAGGAGAACAGCAGTATGGTGGCCTGGGAGGAGAGATCACCCTGACCCCCAAGGTCTCAGGACAGCCTGAGGACATCCTGTGGAAACACAATGGGAACAAGGTGGTGGAGTTTGATGGGAGTCAGAATGTGGAGTATGGCAGGTATAAAGGCAGGACCGTCCTGGACTGGGACTCTGGAGAGCTATCTATCAAAGGTCTCACTGATGCAGACAGTGGGCCCTATGAGTTAGAGGCTGCCGTCAAGGGCAAGCTGCAGTACTCACAACATGAGGTGGACGTTATTGGTAAGTGTGTAATGTTACTGTCTAGAGGCCTGCAAGTCAGGTTTGTGTGTATACAGTATGTTGATTTACAGTATCAGTACGGGCGTTTAAAAAAATAATCATTAGGCCTAGACAACGGCTGATTAAGTGATGCCAGAATTGTAAAAAAAAAAAAAAAAAGGAATTGTATACCTTGGGTACTGTAACTAATGAGTCAGGACCCACATATTCTCACCTAGCTCTTGAACTCTTGTTCCAGTGTGATATTGAAACTGCCCCCTTATCATCATTACATCTTTATTACAAATGTTCAAAGTTGCTGGACAGGTTTTCACCCACACCAAGACACACCTCTCCTCAGATCAGTTGAGCTGAAAACAGCTTCTCTCTTTGCTGTGTGTGTGTGTGTGTGTGCTCGTGTGTGCACGTGTGTAGATGATGTGGCACAGCCCAGCGTTACCTGTGTGGTCAACATCACAACCCCAGAGAAAAGCGACCGAACCCTGCTGTGCTCAGCTGACCTTCAGCCCCTCACCAAGTTCATCTGGAGGAGTCCTGGAGGGTCAGTAAGTCCAGGACCTGAACTGTTCATAGCTGGGGGGGAGAACCAGGAGTCTGTCTACACATGTGTGGTGAAAAACCCTGTTAGTGAGAAAACTGCAGAGTTCACCCTGAAGGACTGCTACGCTGGTAAGATAACACTTCTAAACTGCAGTTATAGTAATATATCGTACTCTCACTTTCATTCTCTCTCGTGTTCACAATTTGGATGTATTATTTAATGCTGCCAAGACATTTGCATGCAATGTACATGCTGTACATTTATTGCGAGTGAGAACATGGTTCAGAGAGACATGGAATGAGATTTTTGTGAATACAATGTTATAGTGAGCATGCTAAACATCTTTTTTGAATATCCAGGATATTCATATATTAGTCACTTGCATTACTATATAATTCATAGTGTTATGACTGCTTAATTCATGTGTTATTAAGTGTGAAAATGCTGCCGATCCAAGTTGTTTTAATGGTGTTTCTGTGCAGAGGAAGGCTCATCCAGTGTCCTGGCTGTGATCCTGTCCATCCTCATCCTCCTTGTCTTAGTTGCCGTTCTGGTATTATTGTGGCGCTGGAGGAAAGGCAAGAAACGTAAGACCATCCTATGTCCTATGACAAAATCAGGCCTGAAGGCCAACCTTTAGTTCCAGACTCAGGAAATATAAGGGGCATAGTTCAGTATTAAGGGAGGAAAAGCCCCTCATTCTAATGATCTGGCTAGACCAGAGTCAATCCATTTCCTCCCTACTCCCCTGGCATGTGCTGAGCTTTCAGATGATCACGGTCCCAGTGACGCCAGCTGACTTGTTACAAGGTCGTTGACCTTGGATCTGAGATTAGAGATTAGAGTAGAGAAGAGGAGAGAAAAGAGTACAACCAGCAAACACAGCAAAGTACATACATAGTCTTTCTGGTTAGACATATAAATGATACAGGATGTTTATCCACATCTCTTCCCTATGTCTAATTCTGTCCTTTATCCCTCTTGTCTTTTCCACTCTGTGGTGGATGACCAGCGGCTGAAGCTGCACTGAGAAAATCTGAAGAGGAGGCGGTGCTGATGAAAGTTACAGTACAAGGTTGTTTAGCTGTAAAAATGCTATTTTGAACTTGAGGTGTATTGCTATAGACTTCGTTTGGCCATCACATATATTTTAAGACAACACTAATACCTTACCACTTTGCTGTTTCTAAATAAAACTATTTTGTTTTAATTTAATAGGAAACCAAGATCCTGAAGATGACCATTCTGAGAACACTGGAAATACAACTTATACACAAAAAGGTTCTCCTTATATGGTGTTTATTACCTTGGGCATAAGGAACTTTGAATACATATGGTAATAATGGGAATGAATGTTTTTGTGTGTACAGGACATGTGAAGGAGGTGATAGAGCTGTTTAACAAGCAGGATGCAGATGCAAACAGTAAACAGCACACCGCACCAACTGGAAGGATTTTGTCTCCAACAAAAAGTGGGGGTCACATCCCATTGGACAGACAGAATGACAGGCTCTCAGACAAACAGACAGGTGATTTTTTTCTCCCATGGCAGATAGCTTAAACAAAATAGTCAATATTGAGACTGACAATGACATAAGTCATGTTATCATTAAGACAAATGTGTCTATATAATAGTGTTTGTGTAGTCATGTATCAACCCATTTTCTCAATCTGTGTTTCAGAGACAGAGCCAGTACAGGACAAACCCACCCCGGCCCAACCAGACCTAGTCACACCAGACCCCACCCTGGCCCAACCAGACCCAGTCACACCAGACCCCACTCTGGCCCAACCAGACCCAGTCACACCAGTGCCCACTCTGGCCCAACCAGACCCAGTCACACCAGTGCCCACTCTGGCCCAACCAGACCCAGTCACACCAGACCCCACCCCGGCCCAACCAGACCTAATCACACTAGACCCCACCCTGGCCCAACCAGACACAACAGTTACCATTCTGGGCCAACCAGACCCAGGCACATCAGAGTCTACCCTAGCCCAACCAGACCCAAGCATACCAGAACCCAAAGAAGCCCAGCTAGGTCCGGACACACCAGAACCCAACCAGGAAACAGGAGTGTCGGAGACAAAGCCAGTCCAGGACAGGCCTGGGAACAAGGACAGCACTCCACTCTTGAACAACTCAGACGCCATGTTCCTCCTCAGCACAGACACACATGTTGCTCTGGACCACAATGGTGGGAAATCAAACATCCATGAGCCTCAAGCTGCACTGAGAAAATCTGAAGAGGAGGCGGTGCTGATGAAAGTTACAGTACAAGCCCAACCAGACCCAAGCATACCAGAACCCAAAGAAGCCCAGCTAGGTCCGGACACACCAGAACCCAACCAGGAAACAGGAGTGTCGGAGACAAAGCCAGTCCAGGACAGGCCTGGGAACAAGAACAGCACTCCACTCTTGAATAACTCAGACGCCATGTTCCTCCTCAGCACAGACACACATGTTGCTCTGGACCACAATGGTGGGAAATCAAACATCCATGAGCCTCAAGCTGCACTGAGAAAATCTGAAGAGGAGGCAGTGCTGATGAAAGTTACAGTACAAGGTTGTTTAGCTGTAAAAATGCTATTTTGAACTTGAGGTGTATTGCTATAGACTTCGTTTGGCCATCACATATATTTTAAGACAACACTAATACCTTAACACTTTGCTGTTTCTAAATAAAACTATTTCGTTTTAATTTAATAGGAAACCAAGATCCTGAAGATGACCATTCTGAGAACACTGGAAATACAACTTCTACACAAAAAGGTTCTCCTTATATGGTGTGCATTACCTTGGGCATAAGGAACTTTGAATACATATGGTAATAATGGGGATGAATGTTTTTGTGTGTACAGGACATGTGAAGGAGGTGATAGAGCTGTTTAACAAGCAGGATGCAGATGCAAACAGGAAACAGCACACCGCACCAACTGGAAGGATTTTGTCTCCAACAAAAAGTGGGGGTCACATCCCTCTGGACAGACAGACAGGTGATTTTATCTCCCATGGCAGATAGCTTAAACAAAATAGTCAATATTGAGACTGACAAACATAATAAGTCATGTTATCATTAAGACAAATGTGTCTATATAATAGTGTTTGTGTAGTCATGTATCAACCCATTTTCTCATTCTGCGTTTCAGACACAGAGCCAGTACAGGACAAGCCCACCCCGGCCCAATCAGACCTAGTCACACCAGACCCCACCCTGGCCCAACCAGACCCAGTCACACCAGTGCCCACCCCGGCCCAACCAGACCTAATCACACCAGACCCCACCCTGGCCCAACCAGACCCAGTCACACCAGTGCCCACCCCGGCCCAACCAGACCCAGTCACACCTGTGGCCACCCTGGCCCAGCCAGACTTAATCACACCAGACCCCACCCTGGCTCAACCAGACCTAGTCACACCAGAACCCGCCCTGGCCCAACCAGACTTAGTCACAACAGAGCCTGTGCCAGCCCAACCGGGTCCAATCACAACAGAGACAGCTCCAGGCCAAACAGACCCAAGAACAAGAGAGACAGCTCCAGGCAAAACAGACCCAAGAACAAGAGAGACGGCTCCAGGCAAAACAGACCCAAGAACAAGAGAGACGGCTCCAGGCAAAACAGACCCAAGAACAAGAGAGATGGCTCCAGGCAAAACAGACCCAAGAACAAGAGAGACGGCTCCAGGCAAAACAGACCCAAGAACAAGAAAGACGGCTCCAGGCCAAACAGACCCAAGAACAAGAGAGACGGCTCCAGGCAAACCAGACCCAAGAACAAGAAAGACCGTTCCAGGCAAAACAGACCCAAGAACAAGAGAGACGGCTCGAGGCCAAACAGACTCAGCAGACACAACAGAGACAGCTCCAGGCAAAACAGAACCAATAACAAGAGAGACGGCTCCAGGCAAAACAGACCCAATAACAAGAGAGACGGCTCCACGCAAAACAGACTCAAGAACAAGAGAGATGGCTCCAGGCAAAACAGACCCAAGAACAAGAAAGACGGCTCCAGGCCAAACAGACACAGCAGACACGACAGAGACAGCTCCAGGCAAAACAGACCCAATAACAAGAGAGACGGCTCCAGGCCAAACAGACCCAAGAACAAGAAAGACAGCTCCAGGAAAAACAGACCCAATAACAAGAGAGATGGCTCCAGGCAAAACAGACCCAAGAACATAAGAGACGGCTCCAGGCAAAACAGACCCAATAACAAGAGGGACGGCTCCAAGGCAAACAGACCCAAGAACAAAAGAGACGGCTCCAGGCAAAATAGACCCAAGAACAAGAAAGACGGCTCCAGGCAAAACAGACCCATGAACAAGAGGGACGGCTCCAGGCAAAACAGACCCAAGAACAAGAGAGATGGCTCCAGGCAAAACAGACCCAAGAACAAGAGAGACAGCTCCAGTCCAAACAGACTCAGTACACACAACATAGACAGCTCCAGGCAAAACAGACCCAATAACAAGAGAGACGGCTCCAGGCCAAACAGACCCAATAACAAGAGAGACGGCTCCAGGCAAAACAGACCCAAGAACAAGAGAGACGGCTCCAGGCCAAACAGACTCAGCAGACACGACAGAGACAGCTCCAGGCAAAACAGACCCACTAACAAGAGAGACAGCTCCAGGTCAAACAGACTCAGCAGGCACAACAGATCCCGCCACGGCCCAAAAAGACCCAGGCACAACAAGACCTGAAGAAGTTAATCTAGGCACAAACACACCAACACCCAAAGGGGCTCCACTAAATGCAGAAACAGAAAAACAGGGTAGACAGGTGGATGCAAAGAACAAGGTGGACGTTGGGAAGGATGGAAAGACAAACCACAACCAAAGGGATTGGAAAGAGGGAAAGCAGAAGGTGGAACTGGAAAAAAAAAAAAGAATAAGGGAGAGGAGCTGGGGGCAATTGTTGGAGAGATGGACAAACAGATAGAAGAAAAAGATAAAGATGTGGGAAAAGACCTCAGACAGAAGCAAGGTGGAGAAGATACAGAGCTGGATAGAGAGAATAGAGGAGAGGGGGAATGATGCAAACCCAAAGATAAAGAACGAAGGAGAAAGGACAGTACACAGCAGACCACAAAGACAAGAACCAGACAAATCAACACACAGGAGGACAACCAGGATACCCAGTCAGGGGAACCAGCCAGGGGAGTAGAGACAGAATAATGATGTGGAAGAATAAGGGAAAGGGCAAAGAGGAAGTAATAAAGAGACTGAGAGGAGAAAGATGAGAAGAGAAAAGAGAACAGAGATGGAAAAATGACCACAATAGAGGTATTGGTGCAAACACAGAGGATGAGAGGGGAAATGAAGGAGAGATGGAGGAGGAAGCGGAAGAGGAGAAGGAACCAGACACAGAGAAAGAAGGAGATGATACCAACCAGACATCCACCCAGAGTGATGAGGAGATGGATGAGACACCCACCCCAGACCCCAATGAGCAGCACATTACCCAGACTACACTACAGGGGCAGTCCAGTGACTCCACAGGAGCCCTAGAGAACCAAGAAGAGATGGAACATGGGACACCCATCACAGACCCCAATGAGCAGCACATTACCCAGACTTCACTACAGAGGCTGTCCAGTGACTCACAATAATCCCTAATGGAAACAACCCAGTAGAATTCTGGGACAGCTGTATGACTTTAAATGCACTGTTTTTGAAATTACACTATAGTTTGGATAACAGGTCTCCGCGTTATTTTCTAGTGGAGTTAGAAGTGCTGTCCTCATACTGTTAGAAGAAAGACCGTAGTGAAGAAAATGCTGGATGCTACATATTTATTGATTGACTTTCACTGTGAAAATAAAAGGGAATAAAGTGCTCAGTGTAATAGAAGCATTGGAATTACTTGATTTGGTTTCATAATTTGCAAACTGCATTTTATTCTCTAGTTATGTTTCAGTTCTATGCACCAGTGGTAGCTAGCATAATACATAATATACTACAAGTTAATAAACTACTGATTGCTGTCAGAATAAAAGACTGAAGTGACAAATAAGTATTTTCTAAAAGTTTACAATCAGCATTTTCCTCAAGTTACGTTTCAGTGATACGTACCTGTGGTAGCTAACATAATACATGATTTACTACAAGTTAATACACTATTTGTTATTTTAGCTCAATTTAAAGATATGTTTTAATTAACCTTAACATACTGTCATTGCTAAAGCACTTACTTAGGCTACTAATATGCCATTTTGATGGGTTGTCAGAGGTTCTCAATGATCACTTTAAATATATAAATGTTTAAAAAATTATGTGAAAATGTGACTGTAACCAGACCAGAACAAGCGGCGAACACACTAAATGTATTCGGTAAAGTGTTATGAAATGTAATGTCATATAATATTTTAAACTGTATAACTGTCTTAATGTTACTGGACCCCATGAAGAGTAGCTACTGCCTTGGCAGCAGCTAATGGGGATCCTTAATAAAAACAACAACAACAAAATACTCTGCAGGTTGATGTTTGTCATGAGTCTTGTCCTGGAGGCAGAACTGAGTGCTTTCCGCTAGATGGGCCAGCTGCAGTCACGTTGGCTATATTGTAAAAACAAGCGGGTGTCTCTCCGCATCATGTGGGACTAAACAGCCCCCCCAGAGTAATGAAGATGGGGCAGAACTGGGAACTTTAAATCAAGTGAACCTTCACATGCCCTTTCCTTCATAATATCATATTTTTACAAGTCATATTATGTGAAACGCATCACAAGAAGTATCTGAATTTGACTGGAATTCCTACACAGCTAAACAATTTAGGCCTATTGGACTATATTCTATACTGTATAAAACAAAAACTGGTATGGTCAATATTGCATGACCAAATCAACTCAATAACTAATAACAGCGAAGATAACCTTTGGTTATGGAGAAGATATTTCACAGTGGCAGGTCTGTAATGAAATAGGGAGACAGGCAAATGCTAGAAACAGTGGAAAGGTTGGAAGCAGGGATTGAACCCTGTTCTCAGGTGGAAAGTTGAATGCAACACGTGCCGGGGAGCATTACCAGTACACCAAGGCTCTGCACAGGAAATATGAATGGTTGATGGCAGTGGATAACCAAATCATAGGTTGCGGTCTCCTTGTCCATAGACACGGTAAGGCAACAAACATTTTATATTTTGTAATTTAGGTGAATTATCTCTTTAAAATAGCTCTGGAAGAAAATCCTGCTTGCTCTCCAGGAGGGTTGGTCACCCGATCTATGTTTCCCAAGTGCTGGGTGTTTGAAAAATCTAATAAATATTCATGTTCAGGTGGTTTATGCCTACTAATTGAAGACCCTTGACATCATCTCTACTTAGACAAAATATGATGTGTTTATGAGTTGCTTAGCGTGTGCACAATACTAAAATGACAAAAAGTATATTTGATTCCTGGAGTATTAAATATGCTTATTTGTATGACTTATTCAAAACTGTCCTTAAATGGCTGCAAAAATACATTGCCTCATATAATTCATTTTCAAAGACACAAGTAGGCATATAAGATTTAAAATATGTGATTACACTGGCAAAATTTGGAGGAAGTAGAATAATAAAAATAAGTGGGGAACAACAGTGGTCCTCTGTAGCTCAATTGGTAGAGCATGGCGCTTGTAACGCCGGGGTAGTGGGTTCGATCCCCGGGACCACCCATACGTGAAAATGTATGCACACATGACTGTAAGTCGCTTTGGATAAAAGCGTCTGCTTAATGTCATATTATTATTATATTATAACGATTAGTTACCGGAGTGTAACTCCAGTTCTATGAGTGGAGCGGAGCCCCATGGGGGAGCTCTGCTCCTATTGGTTTACCCACTGCCCTAAGGCAGCATCAGCCTGAGACAAAATTATGCACACACCTGCAGCCAATAGGAGTACAGGTGTCCCTATAAGAGGGGATGCCTCCCCTCAATCAGCCTCCCGAGATATTTATCTTCAGCGAGACGAGAGAGGGTCGGCAGGGCCTTAAGACCAATGGGGCTCCGCTCCACTCATAGAACTGGAGTTACACTCCGGTAACTAATCGTTCTATATCGTGGAGCTCCGCCCCATAGGGGAGCTCTGCTCCTATTGGTTTAAGGCGGAGCGTAGCGCTCCAAAATGTACTCCCTGCCGAGCCCAACACTTCCCATCAAAATGAAAAGGTCAGGCCTAGCAATGGCTGCAACCAATTCCCGCAGTACTGTAACCACTGTCACCCTACAAGTGTCACAATATACTGCGTCATCGGTTAAAAACCCGCCCCACCTAGTCCAATGGCAATACCAATGACTAGTGGGCAGATCACCAGAATACAGGCCATACTAATCTGTACTAGCAGATAGATGGTACCTCAATATCCTGTTACAATACTACCGACCACTAATGGAATGACACAAAGTGTCACTCTACATTGTGTACACGGTAGGCCGCCTCACTCAATCAATGGAACCCCAGAGATTAGTGGGCAGATCCCAGAACATGATTCATACTAATCTGAACAAGCAGATAGATGACGTCACATTCCGTCAAATTGTCATGACCGGTCTAATAGTATCGTAACCAAGTTACTACTATTATCCCCCATCATTCCGCCTCACTCCAGTGAATCACTGGTGGGCAGATCAATACATGCCCTCTACTGTACTGAACCTGTCAGTCAGGAGTCATGCAAACAATATGTCCTTCTATCAGAAGCGGACCTGATAGAGACCCTGTCTCCACAGTCCTGCATTCCTCTCCTCCTAGCTCAAAGTCTCCCTTCAGCCACGCTGAGTACAGACTGAGCCAAAGAGTTAGAAGACATATCCAAGAGATAGAAACGGATAAATGGAGACGGTGTTGACCATGACGCCGCTCTACATATATCCTCTACCCCTGTTCCTCTGAAAAGGGCAGTAGAAGCTGCTACTCCACGAGTGGAGTGAGCTCTGATACCCTGAGGCAATTGTCGCCCCGCTGCCTCATAAGCTGTCTCAATGCCCTCACAGAGCCAATGAGACAGACGCTGTTTCGAAAGTGGTCTACCTAGTGCAGCAGCACCATGACACACAAACAGCTGAGGCGATGACCTAATCGCTGCTGTGCGCTCGACGTAACACGCCAAGGCGCGTACTGGGCACAGGCGATGGAGCCTTTCCTCACTCCTCTCTCTATGAGGAGGATGAGAAAAAGCCCACAGCTCCACGGTCTGTGATCTATATGAACTCCTAATAACCTTCGGCACAAATGCCGGGTTAGGACGTAACACCGCTCTGCTCAGATCGCCATTAATGGCCAGGCAGTCGGGTCTCATCGAAAGAGCACACAAATCACTAACACGCTTAGCCGTAGTCAAAGCGAGCAACAGTGCTGTCTTCAAAGACAGCATCTTGAGGGGTATTTGATTCAATGGCTCGAACGGCGACTTACATAGCGCTTCGAGTACCAAAGCCAAATCCCACTGAGGAAGCGTGGCTCTAGGTGTTGGCCTATGCCGCCGCGTTCCTAATAGGAAATGTTTCACTAGAGGGTGGCTAAAGAAATTGTCTCTGCCAAACCCCTCGTGACAAGCTGAAATCGCCGCTGCAAACACCTTAATGGTGGCGGGCGATCTCTGCTTGTCAAACATAAGCTGTAGGAAAGAGAGAATACTCTCAACCTGACAGCTCATGGGGTCTACACCTTGTGTGACACACCATTGTGAAAACACGTTCCATCTACTGGCATACATCTTAGAAGTGGAACTGGCACGTGAACCCTGTATGGTCCTGATCACCGCATCAGATAACCCACGGCGCTCTAGCCTGTCCCTCTCAGCAGCCAGGCCTTCAGTGGTTGGCCAATTATGGGCAACTGCCCTATCGTGCCCCCCGCCTGAGACAACGCGTCCCGTCGATGTAGAATTGGCCAAGGTGGCGCAATCAACATCTGACTCATCTCCGCAAACCAAGGAGCCCCTGGGCGATCGGGGGCTACCAGTATCACTGACAGCCCTCCTGACCTCACCCAGGCTAACAGTGGGAGAATGCAGGACAGCGGAGGGAATGCATACAGAAGAACTCTCGGCCGCGGGTGGTGCGCAAAGGCGTCTCTTCCTAGTGGCGGTTCTTCCTGTTCCCTCAGAGAGAACCATAGGGGACATTGCGCGTTCACACGTGACGCGAATAGATCCACCTCGGCTCTCCCGAACTGTTCCCAAATTTGTAGAACAATGTCCGGATGCAGACACCACTCGTCGTCTCGAGGACCCCCTCTTGACATGAGGTCTGCTCCTATGTTCAAGTAGCCCGGAATGTGTGCTGCTCTCAATGAGCGAAGGTGCTCGTGAGCCCACAGCCACAATTCCTCTGCCGCCCGATGGAGAGCAGGAGACCTGACTCCTCCCTGGCGATTTATGTGGGCTACTGTGGTCCGGTTGTCTGACCAGACCAGCACATCGCGACCCTGAAGGGTAGACGCGAAGTGGGTCAAAACCAGTCGAACCGTTTCCAACTCCAAGAGGTTGATGTGGCCACTCGAAAGAGGCCACACACCTCCTATCGCTTGGGTCTGACATGTCACTCCCCATTCCGTCAGAGACGCATCTGTGAACACTGGGATGTAAGAGGACACTCTGCCTATCGGGACTCCGTGCGTGAGAACGCGCGGGTTTCTCCAATAGTTCAGATCTGCACTGAGCGAGAGGGGAACCACCACCAACCGATGACGTTGACGCAATGGTTCTAGTCTTAGTTGGGCGAACCATCGCTGCATCCTGCGCATGTGCAGGAGTCCCAGCGGAACCACAGAGTGGGCTGACGACATGAGACCCAAGAGTGACATGATCGACAGCGCCGTCACCGTGTGATTCGGACGACACTTCCTCAGGGCTAGTAATAAGGCTACCCTTCGGGGGTCCGAAATTCGAGCCCTCATCATTACAGTGTCTAGCTGTATCCCCAGGTAGACAATCTGATGACTGGGCCAGGGCGCGCTCTTTTTCAAATTCACAGCGAACCCCAGACGTGTGAGATGAATCACTGTCTGTGTTGTGTGAGTGATCGCCAGCTCTGCTGACGGGGCGAGAACCAGTAGGTTGTCTAGGTAGGCTAGTAGCCGTATTCCCTGATGACGCAACGGTTCCAATGCTGCCTCCACACACTTGGAAAACGTGCGAGGTGCCAGGGAGCACCCAAATGGCATCCTCGTGTATTCTTCCGCCACCCCTTGAAAGGCGAATCGCAGAAACTTCCTGTGATGCGGCTGTACCGGCACATGAAAGTACGCGTCCTTTAGGTCTATGCTCGTACAAAAGTCTCCTTTCTGGACACATTCCAGCAGACGTTTTGTCGTTAGCATTCGAAAGGGCCGTTTGGTTACGCTCTCGTTGAGAATGTGTAAATCCAATATCGGCCTCATTCCCCCCGTCTTTTTGGGCACCAGGAAGTAGGGCGAATATAGCCCTTTGTTCCTTTGCTCCTGGGGAACCACTGTGACCGCCTCCTTCGCCAAAAGTTCCGTAATCTCTGAAACCAGAGCGGCCACTTTTTCTGGCGTTTTCATCACCGTCTCCACCACTCCCCTGAATCGGGGTGGGGTCCGATGGAATTGGATGGCATAACCCTTCTGCAACATCTGTTCTAGCCAGCGTGAGAGGGTGCAGCTTTGCTGCCACTGCCAGCAATACAGAGAAAGCGGGCGAGCGCGAAGCTGTGGTACATTCAGTAGGAAGGACCTGTATTCCTCTATGGCCCTTGCCGCCGCTGTTCTCCAACACTGAGGTGGTGGAACAGCCCAAGGTGGGCCTCCCTGTCACGATTTAACTGGATATGAACCCAAATGCAGACAACTACACCGAGCCAGAGAAGGTTTAACAGGTTTATTACAAAGTAAAAATTGTCCAGGTTTCCCAAAAATAGGGGGAGGAGCAAGTCCAGGTCTACAGGGAGGGTAACAGATCCAGGTTCAGAGCAGGAGTGGTACCGTAACGTCCTAGTGTGCGGGGTGAGTCCAAAAGGGAAGTCCAGTAGTGGTACGCGGGATGGTGGTGGCAGGAGTGAAGCGGAGGCAGGAGTCAGGTTCCAATAATCTGTGGCACAGGAGAAATGTAAATAGAACAGGCCAAAAACACAAAGAGCGAAAACAAGCAGGTTGAGTCAGCAGCGAGACTAACATGGTCGTCTTGACTATGATCTGACGATGAGTGGCAAGTTTGACCGGGTCTTTAAGGCTGAGGTGATTATTGTGAATGAGCTGCAGCTGGAACCCTGACTCCCGCACACCAGACTTCACTCCTGCAATCAAGAACAGACAGAGGGGAGGGGGAGAGCAGAGAGAGAGCTACCTAGCAGCAGTAGGCCTAACAGTACCCCCCCCCCTCTACGGACGCCACCCGGCGGCCGACAGGGTTATCAGGATGTAACCTATGAAAATCACGGACCAGAGCAGGATCCACAATGAAGCTCCTGGGAACCCAGGAACGTTCCTCAGGACCATAACCCTCCCAATCCACCAGGTACTGGAAACCACGACCCCGGCGGCGAACATCCAGAAGTCGCCGGACAGTGTAGACAGGACCCCCACCCACGATCCTGGGCGGAGGAGGGGGACGAGAGGGCGGGCACAGAGGGCTAACAGACACAGGCTTAATCTGGGACACATGAAAAGTGGAATGAACCCGTAGGGAGGCAGGAAGCTGTAGTTTAACCGCGCAGGGGTTAACAATAGACAGTATTTTGAACGGTCCTATAAAACGCGGCGCCATCTTCTTAGATTCCACTTTCAATGGAAGATAACGTGACTTAAGCCATACCTCTTGACCAGGAGAGTAACCGGGAGCCTGGGACCGGTGACGGTTGGCTTGCCTCTGCATGTACGACGAAGCTCGGGACAGAGCTACCCTGGCCTTCCTCCAGACCTTGAAGCAGCGGCGCATGTGGGACTGCACCGAGGGTACCGCCAGTTCCCTCTCTTGAGAAGGGAACAGGGAAGGTTGATAACCAAGAGCACACAGAAAGGGAGACAAACCAGAGGAAGCGTTAGTCAAGGTGTTATGAGCATATTCCACCCAGGGGAGCATGGAGCTCCATGACCCAGGGTTAGACCCTGTGACACAGCGGAGAGCGGTCTCCATCTCCTGGTTCGCTCTCTCGGCTTGCCCGTTGGTCTGGGGGTGATATCCAGAGGACAGGCTGGATGTGATGCCCAAAGCTTTACAGAAAGCTTTCCATACCTGGGAGACAAACTGGGGACCCCTGTCAGAGACAATATCAGTGGGTAGACCATGAGAGCGGAACACATGTTCAACCAAAATATCAGCAGTTTCTCTGGCAGTGGGCAGTTTAGGTAGGGCCAAAAAATGAGCAAACTTAGAAAAACGATCAATTACAGTAAGAATGACAGTCTTTCCAGACGAGGGGGGAAGTCCAGTGACAAAATCCAATGCAATGTGGGACCAGGGCCGGCTGGGTATTGGCAGAGGTCGTAGATGACCAGCGCTGGCCTGGGTGGAGTTCTTACTTCGTGCACATACCGTACAAGCAGCAATGAAGGCTCGAGTGTCCGCCTCCATCCTGGGCCAGCAGAACTTCCGTCGCAAAAAGTCAAGGGTCCGAGTAACTCCAGGGTGACAGGTAAGGGGAGACGAGTGAGCCCACTGAAGTACCTGGGAGCGAACAGACTCAGGGACAAACAACCGGTTAGGAGGACCGCTCCCAGGGTCAGCTTGTAGATGTTGAGCCTGTCTAACAATCCCTTCGATGTCACATGTAATGGCAGCAACACTGCAGGTAGGAGGCAAGATGGGTTCAGGGTTACTACCAGTATCAACAGCAGAATGAACACGAGACAGGGCGTCAGGCTTGACGTTGCGTGACCCAGGACGGTAAGACAGGGAAAAATTGAATCTACCAAAAAATAGTGCCCACCTGGCTTGACCGGGATTGAGCTGCTTTGCTGACTGGATGTATGCAAGATTTTTATGATCCGTCCAAACGTTGAAGGGTTGTTCCGCCCCCTCCAACCAATGCCGCCACTCCTCGAGAGCCAGCTTAACGGCGAGCAGTTCACGATTGCCAACATCATAATTCCTCTCTGCCTGAGAAAGTTTTCGTGAAAGAAAAGCACAGGGATGCAGTTTGTTATCTTCAGGTGAACGTTGTGACAACACCGCACCTACCCCAGTGTCGGATGCATCCACCTCCACGACAAACTGGCGGTCGGGGTCAGGCTGCATCAGAATGGGAGCTGAGGCAAAGCGATGTTTCAGCTCTTCGAACGCTGATTCGGACCCTTCATTCCAAGCGAACGGTTGTGAGATGGAGGTGAGAGCGGTGAGTGGTGCAGCAATGCGGCTGTAGTCCTTGATGAACCTCCTGTAGAAGTTCGCAAACCCCAGGAATCGTTGAAGTTGTTTGCGGGTGGAGGGGGCTGGCCAGTCCGTGACAGCAGAGATCTTAGCTGGGTCCATCCGCAACTCCCCCTGAGCTATTATGTAACCCAAAAAAAGAGGTTTCAGACACATGAAATTCACATTTCTCCATCTTCACAAATAGTTTGTTCTCCAACAACCTTTGCAACACCTGGCGCACATGCAGTTCATGTTCCTGGGAGGACTCTGAGTAAATCAGGATATCATCCAGAGAGACAAAAACAAAACGATTCAACATGTCCCGAAGGACATCATTCACTAGTGCCTGAAAAACAGCAGGGGCATTAGACAAACCAAAAGGCATAACCAGATACTCAAAATGTCCCAAGGGTGTGTTGAAGGCATTACATTTACATTTTAGTCATTTAGCAGACGCTCTTATCCAGAGCGACTTACAGGAGCAATTAGGGTTAAGTGCCTTGCTCAAGGGCACATCGACAGACTTTTCACCTAGTCGGCTCGGGGATTAGAACCAGCGACCTTTCGGTTACTGGCACAACGCTCTTAACCTACAATCCAAGCTAGATGCCCTCAACCTCACGCAAATTATCAACGAACCTACCAGGTACAACCCTAAATCCGTAAACATGGGTACCCTCATAGATATCATCCTGACTAACATACCCTCTAAATACACCTCAGCTGTCTTCAACCAGGATCTCAGCGATCACTGCCTTATTGCCTGCGTCCGTAACGGGTCCGCGGTCAAACGACCACCCCTCATCACTGTCAAACGCTCCCTAAAACACTTTAGCGAGGAGGCCTTCCTAATTGACCTGGCCCAGGTATCCTGGATGGATATAGATCTCATTCCGTCAGTAGAGGATGCCTGGTTGTTCCTTAAAAGTAATTTCCTCTCAATCTTAAATAAACATGCCCCATTCAAAAAATACAGAACTAAGAACCGATATAGCCCCTGGTTCTCCTCAGACTTGACTGCCCTTGACCAGCACAAAAACATCCTGTGGCGTACAGCATTAGCATCAAATAGCCCCCGCGATATGCAACTTTTCAGGGAAGTTAGGAACCAATATACACAAGCAGTCAGGAAAGCAAAGGCTAACTTTTTCAAACAGAAATTTGCATCCTGTAGCACTAACTCCAAAAAGTTTTGGGACACTGTAAAGTCCATGGAGAATAAGAGCACTTCCTCCCAGCTGCCCACTGCACTGAGGCTAGGAAACACTATCACCACCGATAAATCTACAATAATCGAGAATTTCAACAAGCATTTTGCTACAGCTGGCCATGCTTTCCATCTGGCTACCACTAACCCGGCCACCAACTCTGCACCCTCTGCTGCAACTTGCCCATGCCCCCCCCGCTTCTCCTTCACACAAATTCAGACAGCTGATGTTTTGAAAGCGCTGCAAAATCTGGACCCCTACAAATCAGCTGGGCTAGACAATCTGGACCCTTTCTTTCTAAAACTAGCCGCCGAAATTGTCGCTACCCCTATTACTAGTCTGTTCAACCTCTCTTTCATAACGTCTGAGATCCCCAGAGATTGGAAAGCTGCCGCGGTCATCCCCCTCTTCAAAGGGGGTGACACTCTAGATCCAAATTGCTACAGACCTATATCCATCCTGCCCTGCCTTTCGAAAGTATTCGAAAGCCAAGTTAACAAACAGATCATCGACCATTTCGAATACCACCGTACCTTCTCCGCTATGCAATCCGGTTTCCGAGCTGGTCACGGGTGCACTTCAGCCACGCTCAAGGTCCTAAACGATATTATAACCGCGATTGATAATAGACAGTACTGTGCAGCCGTCTTCATCGACCTGGCCAAGGCTTTCGACTCTGTCAACCACCGCATTCTTATTGGCAGACTAAATAGCCTTGGTTTCTCAAATGACTGCCTCGCCTGGTTCACCAACTACTTCTCAGATAGAGTTCAGTGTGTCAAATCGGAGGGCCTGTTGTCTGGACCTATGGCAGTCTCTATGGGGGTGCCACAGGGTTCAATTCTTGGGCCGACACTTTTCTCCGTGTTTATCAATGATGTCGCTCTTGCTGCTGGTGACTCTCAGATCCACCTCTACGCAGACGACACCATTTTGTATACATCTGGCCCTTCATTGGACACTGTGTTAACAAACCTCCAAACGAGCTTCAATGCCATACAACAATCCTTCAGTAGCCTCCAACTGCTCTTAAACACTAGTAAAACTAAATGCATGCTTTTCAATCGAACGCTGCTGGCACCCGCCCACCCGACTAGAATCACCACTCTCGACGGGTCTGACCTAGAGTATGTGGACAACTACAAATACCTAGGTGTCTGGTTAGACTGTAAACTCAACTTCCAGACTCACATAAAGAATCTCCAATCCAAAGTTAAATCTAGAATCGGCTTCCTATTTCGCAACAAAGCCTCCTTCACTCATGCTGCCAAACATGCCCTCGTAAAACTGACTATCCTACCGATCCTTGACTTCGGCGATGTCATTTACAAAATAGCCTCCAACACTCTACTCAGCAAATTGGATGTAGTCTATCACAGTGCCATCCGTTTTGTCTCCAAAGCCCCATACACTACCCACCACTGTGACCTGTACGCTCTTGTTGGCTGGTCCTCACTACATGTTCGTCGTCAAACCCACTGGCTCCAGGCCATCTATAAATCACTGCTAGGCAAATCCCCGCCTTATCTTAGCTCATTGGTCACCATAGCAGCACCCACCCGTAGTCTGCGCTCCAGCAGGTATATCTCACTGGTCATTCCCAAAGCCAACACCTCCTTTGGCCGCCATTCCTTCCAGTTCTCTGCTGCCAATGACTGGAACGAATTGCAAAAATCTCTGAAGCTGGAGACTCTTATCTCCCTCAATAACTTTAAGCATCAGTTGTCAGAGCACCTTACCGATCACTGCACCTGTACACAGCCCATCTGAAATTAGCCCACCCAACTACCTCATCCCTATATTGTTATTTATTTTGCTCTTTTGCACCCCAGTATCTCTATTTGCACATAATATCTTGCACATCTAGCATTCCAGTGTTAATACTATTGTAATTATTCTGCACTATAGCCTATTTATTGCCTTACCTCCATAACTTGCTACATTTGCACACACTGTATATATATTTTCTGTTGTATTTCTGACTTTATGTTTTTTACCCCATATGTAACTCTGTGTTGTTTTTTTATTGCACTACTATGCTTTATCTTGGCCAGGTCGCAGTTGTAAATGAGAACCTGTTCTCAACTGGCTTACCTGGTTAAATAAAGGTGAAATAAAAAAAACAACAACAAATAAACCACTAAGCTACCTGCCTCCCCACAGGCAGTCTTCCATTCATCACCTTTACGAATGCGCACCAGGTGATACGCATTTCGTAGATCCAGTTTCGTAAAGATAGTTGCACCATGAAGGAGGGGAAAAGCAGAATTAATTAAAGGCAGAGAATATTTGTTCTTAATGGTGATGTTGTTAAGTCCACGGAAATCAATACAGGGTCTGAGGGTCTTATCCTTCTTTCCAACAAAAAATAATCCCGCTCCTACAGGTGACGAGGAAGGACGAATAATACTTGCCGCCAAGGAGTCCCGAATGTAGTTCTCCATAGCCTCCGTCTCCGGGCGGGAGAGATTGTACAGGCGACTGTTAGGGAGAGGGGCTCCTGGCTGGAGGTCAATGGCGCAGTCGTATGGCCGGTGAGGAGGAAGAGAAGTAGCTCTGTGTTTGCAGAAAACGGATGCCAGGTCATGATACACATCAGGGACAGCAGAGAGATCCATGGACTCCAGTGGAGGTTGAGGCACAGTGCTGGCAGGGGTCTGAGCAGAACACAAACAGTTCACATGACAAAATGTGCTACATGAAACAATTCTACCTGTCATCCAATCAATGTGTGGATTGTGTCTTATGAGCCAGGGGATACCAAGGACCAGGGGGGTCTGTGGGCAGTCAATTATGTGAAATTGAATGTTCTCCTGATGATTACCCGACACTCTGAGACAAACAGGAACAGTCTGATGAGTAATACGGGTCAACAATTGTCCATTTAGACCCTTAGCCTGCAGCGGACGGTCCATAGAAACAGTCTCTAAATCCATTTGTTGAGCCAACTCTCGATCCAAAAAGCTTTCATCGGCACCAGAGTCAACCAGCGCACTAACAGGGAAATTCTGGGACTGCCACTGGAGGGATGCCTGGAGCAGAATGCGGGGAGAAGAGGAAGAATCCGCTGCTCGGCTCACCAGAACTTCTCCCATTAATGATGAGCCGGCCCTTTTCCCGGACGAACTGGGCAGGAAGGAACGAAATGACCAGCTTCTCCACAATACAGGCAGACACGAGCCTGAATACGACGTGCACGCTCCTCTGAGGACAACCGTGCACGACCCACCTCCATGGCTTCGGGTTCAGTGCTCCTAGTATTGACTCGGGAAGAATCGGCCTTCTCCGTAGGGAAGAGGCGGGGAGGAGTTGGTTGACGACAGACAGGTTGCTTGGAACTAACACTCCTCTCCCGGCGGCACTCCCGAATCCGATTATCCAACCTGATGGTGAGTGAAATAAGATTATCCAGCGTAGGCGATTCATCATATGACACCAATTCATCTTTCAAAGTCTCAGACAAAGCATTAATGAACACTCCTTATAATGCCTCGTCATTCCAACCACTCACTGCCGCTAAAGTCCGAAACTCCACTGCCATCTCCGCCACACTGCGAGACCCCTGCCGAAGAGAAAACAACCGTTTAGCAGCCTCCTTGCCCCGTACGGGGTGGTCGAAAACCTTCCTCATCTCAGTGGTGAAGGCAACGTAAGCGTTGCAAATGTCCGACTGACTCTCCCAGACCGCGGATCCCCAGGAACGAGCGGAACCGCTGGTAGAGTTGATAAGGTAGGCAATACGGGCTCTTTCTGAGGCGTAGGTGAGGGGCTGTTGTTCAAACACTAACGAGCATTGAGTCAAAAAATCACCACAGGTTCCCATGTTCCCGTCATAGCGCTCTGGAGCAGAAACAAAAGGCTCTCTGATCTGGGCTGGAGGAGCAGGAAAAACAGGCGGAGCAGGAGAAGGAGCAGTTTGTATGCCATGAACGAGGGGTGCATTATTAACTTGGGTAGTAAGGGCAGACACTTGATTGGTGAGTAATTGAACCTGATTAAGCAGCATCTGACTGTTCTCAGAAATAGTCTTAAACAAAGTATCATGTTGGCCAAGTAAAATGCCCTGATTGGCTATGGCAGTCCAAATGTGAGTGCACTCTGGGGTGCAGGGACGGCCTGTTCAATAGGGCGATATGGGCGACGCACTGCCAAACGGGAAAAGGAAGGGATTTTTTTTCTAATCAATTATATCACGGCAACAGTAGTTATCAGTGTTGTAATCTGATCTGACTGCCACTAAATGTCAAATCAGGCTAAAGTCGTGCTTCAAATGGCCCCGCCCGTTTTTGGGCGATTTCAGTCAGGTTGAAAATCGCCCAGAAGTCTCTCATAGCCTGTCATGTAAAATCTATTTTTTTCAAATTTCAAAGCTTTCAATACATTCTCTATGGGTGTCTGTGGGCTTGCACTTACGCGCTTTCGTCATACGTGACGTAACCATGAACGTAACTAAGCAAATAGCGGCTAGCAGCGTCTCTGTTGCGACCTGCAGTGTGGCGTTATTTTATGTTTTTAATTTGTACACTTAGTGGCGTTATTTTATGTTTTTAATTTGTACACTTAGTTTACAAACATTCTGCCAACCATGGATTTCCAGTGGTGGGTTTTGGACTGATCTTGTTGATCGTGTACATACCCGCTACGAACGGACTAAATAATGAAAACGTTGCTGGCAGCGGAATCCAATACAGCTGGGAGACTTGGCTGGATGACAGAGTCCCGGACAGAGAAGTGGAGCCGGCCGGCTTCACCCTGGTCGGAGCGGACCTCGATCTGACAGTCACAGGGAAAATCGATCCTGGTAAGAGAGCGACTCTGTACCCCCGAGCCCCGACATTGAACTGCTTTCTGTGTCACTGCGACCTTACTATCTGCCCCGTGAGTTCCCCCAATTGTTTGTTACCGTTGTGTACTGTTGATAATCACAAGTTTACTGGAGAACTGAGACCAAGTAGAGACTTTGGACAGGGTGGATATGGTATAATAAAGGCAGTTTATTCAGAGGTAAAGATATCTGGAATCGCGTGCACGGACTCGTTCGTCAAACTCTTAGGGAGCTATCTGAAGAGAGCCCCGAAAACATTGTGTGCTGACATTTTATACAATAAATGATGTAGGTTGAATCTAGTAGTTCTGATCTTCTGATTGGTCCTGATGAGTTGGGCGAGGTCCCCTCCACTGTTGCATTGGCTCTGAGTCGGGTTCTCTGTCTTCAAATGTTCAGCCTAAAGAGAGGGGATTTTTGTGTGTGTGTGTGTGTGTGTTTAACAGTGATGATGTGTGTGTGTGTGTGTGTTTAACAGTGATGATGTGTGTGTGTGTGTGTGTTTAACAGTGATGATGTGTGTGTGTGTGTGTGTTATCAGTGATGATGTGTGTGTGTGTGTGTGTGTGTGTGTCCTCAGAGCAAGAACTCGTGAGTTGGAAGAACTGAGAGACCTATGGCGTGGGTGTTGTCCTTGGCCACCTGCTGACAAGGCTGACAAGATAGGACTCTTTTGTCCATTGTTATAGGATAGGAACAGCATTGATTGAAAACAAACGCCCAACACAAAATGGGTCATGCACAAGATTTTAGTCAGACCAAGCTATAACATTATATATTTACTACGACAGTACATTCAACCAAAAGCTAATATAACAAAGGCATCAGAGATTATTTATAATCTGTCACAGAAACTGGAATCCATCTCCCCAGATCAGTCAATAAATGCTTCTGGTATTGACTTATATGCTGCCCCTGTCTTCATGTTGTTGCTGGACATATCTTTTTTAAAATGTGTGTAGGTCACCTAAATCATCAGAAAAATTGCCCCTCCTGAGAATTTTTTCAGGAGCCGCCACTGCTGGGGTGGTATCCGAGCTACTGTCTGCTGGGTTCATGTTGGTCAGATCATACTGTCACGATTTAACTGGATATGAACCCAAATGCAGACAACTACACCGAGCCAGAGAAGGTTTAACAGGTTTATTACAAAGTAAAAATTGTCCAGGTTTCCCAAAAATAGGGGGAGGAGCAAGTCCAGGTCTACAGGGAGGGTAACAGATCCAGGTTCAGAGCAGGAGTGGTACCGTAACGTCCTAGTGTCCGGGGTGAGTCCAAAAGGGAAGTCCAGTAGTGGTACGCGGGATGGTGGTGGCAGGAGTGAAGCGGAGGCAGGAGTCAGGTTCCAATAATCTGTGGCACAGGAGAAATGCAAATAGAACAGGCCAAAAACACAAAGAGCGAAAACAAGCAGGTTGAGTCAGCAGCGAGACTAACTTGGTCGTCTTGACTATGATCTGACGATGAGTGGCAAGTTTGACCGGGTCTTTAAGGCTGAGGTGATTATGGTGAATGAGCTGCAGCTGGAACCCTGACTCCCGCACACCAGACTTCACTCCTGCAATCAAGAACAGACAGAGGGGAGGGGGAGAGCAGAGAGAGAGCTACCTAGCAGCAGTAGACCTAACACTCCCATGAAAGGGAGAGGAAACATTAGTGCGTTCTGAACCAGAAGGAGGGGCAGAGACGTCAGTTAAACCCGTAACCGTCGTATTCCTGCCCTCCGTGAACGCAGCGCGGGTCTGAATTGCACTGACCGAGGCCACAGCCTGCAACAGGGCACCATCCCCAGCAAGCGATTGCGTCATCGTAGATGACTGCAATTCGCTATTAGAGCCCCTCACTACAATACTCCTAGGAGTCTGTAATATGAGGTCTCTATGAGGTAACACAAGGCGGCGCCTTGATACCTTCTTAACCTTCACCTTCTGTGTGTGTTCAACTCTGCACCTCTGGTGGGTTGAGTCACGCTCAGTGTGGTGAGTATTAGCGCGTTCTGTGAGAGGTGGGCGCGCCGATACGTTGGTTATTCCCGTAACCTTAGTAATCCGGCCCTCCGTGAACGCAGCATGGGTCTGAATCGCACTAACCGAGACCTTAGTCTGCGATAGTGCGCCATCCCCAAATAGCGGCTGCGTCATCATGTCTCCTGACTGAGACTGCAGCCTGCTATGAGAGGCACTCACTACAGTACTCCTTGGAGTCTGTAATGTGAGGTCTCTTTGAGATAAACCAAGACGGCGTCTTGGTATCTTTCCTCTTTTCACCTCCTGTGTGCGTTCAGCTCTGCACCTCTGGTGGGCTGAACTACACTCAGTGTGGTGAGCATTGGCGCGTTCAGAAAGAAGTGGGGACGCCGAAACACTGGGCACCTTCGTGACCGTGGTAACCGGGCCCTCCGTGGACGCAGCATGGGTCTGAATCGCACTAACCGAGACCTTAGTCTGCGATAGTGCGCCATCCCCAAATAGCGGCTGCATCATCATGTCTCCTGACTGAGACTGCAGTCTGCTATGAGAGGCACTCACTACAGTACTCCTTGGAGTCTGTAATTTTTTACATTGACATTTTAGTCATTTAGCAGACGCTCTTATCCAGAGCGACTTACATGAGCAATTAGGGTTAAGTGCCTTGCTTAAGGGCACATCGACAGATTTTTCACCTAGTCGTAATGTGAGGTCTCTTTGAGATAACCGAAGACGGTGCCTTGGTATCTTTTTCCCTTTCACCTCCTGTGTGTGCTCAGCTCTGCACCTTTGGTGGGCTGAATTACACTCAGTGTGGTGAGCATTGGCGCGTTCTAAGAGAGGTGGGGGCGCCGATACGTTGGTTACTTTCGTGACCGTGGTAATCGGGCCCTCCGTGAACGCAGCATGGGTCTGAATCGCACTAACAGAGACCTTAGTCTGCGATAGTGCGCCATCCCCAAATAGCGGCTGTGTCATCCTGTCAGTGTCTGACCGAGACTGCAGCCTGCTATGTGAGACACTCACTACAGCACTCCTAGGAGTCTGTAATGTGAGGTTTCTATGAGGTAACACAAGGCGTCGCCTTGATACCTTATTAACATTCACCTCCTGTGTGTGCTCAGCTCTGCACCCCTGGTGGGCTGAGCTACACTCAGTGTGGTGAGCATCAGCGCATTCTGAGAGAAACGGGGCCGCCGATATGTTGGTTAAACCCGTAACCGTAGTATTCCGGCCCTCCTTGAATGCAGCACGGGTCTGAACTCCACTGACAGAGGCCTTAGCTTGAGACAGTACGCCATCCCCGAATAGCGGTTGCATCATCCTGTCACTATTTGACTGAGACTGCAGCCTGCTATGTGAGACACTCACTACAGCACTCCTAGGAGTCTGTAATGTGAGGTCTCTATGAGGTAACACAAGGCGGCGCCTTGATACTCTTTTTTAACATTCACCTCCTGTGTGTGCTCAGCTCTGCACACCTGGTGGGCTGAGCTACACTCAGTGTGGTGAGCATCAGCGCGTTCTGAGAGAAACGGGGGCGCCGATACGTTGGTTAAACTCGTAACCACAGTATTCCGGCCCTCCAGGAACGCAGCACGGGTCTGAACTGCACTGACTGAGACCTTGGCCTGAGACAGAGCGCCGTCCCGAATAGCGGTCGCGTCATCATGCCATTATCCGGCTGAGACTGCAGCCTGCTATGTGAGACACTCACTACAGCACTCCTAGGAGTCTGTAAAGTGAGGTCTTCATAAGGTAACATCTTAAAATTAATATCCTTTTTATACCTACCTTATGTGTGCGCTCAGCAACGCACCGTGGTGGGCTGAGCTGCACTCGAGTGGTAAGAGAGAGAGCGAGAGTGAGGAAGGTCGAACGCTCTCGGATGTATTATGGAAAAGGGCTCTTTTTTGACAAAGTCAGGTAGAGCCAACTCTTTATTACACACATCAACAAAATACATTCTCCTCCATACACTCAACGGTAGGGTGGGGGGGGAACAGTGGGCTCAGTCACACCAGGCGCTGCGCCGTCTTCCGTTCTCTCCCCCTCGCCATGTCATAAACGGCGTCTCTTCTGGCCGCCTTTCGGGTGATGCCAGGATGACGCTTTAATGACCTCTCTCGCCGGCGGAATGGTAGGCACCTCTGGCGCTGCAGGTGGGGGGGGGGGGGGGGGGGCGAGGCCCGCTCCCTTGCTGCTGGAGGCCGCCGTCTGACGCCAAGCTGTAGCGAGAGTAACGGCCGCCCTCCATCATGTCCACTTCCGGGTTGGAGGGAATGGGGGGCAGCTTAATCTCCCGCTGTTTAGCAGCCCACTCAATGAGACCTGAAAATTCAGAGCACAGAGAGGCTGTGGCGTCATCACCCAGGGATGTAAATGACCTCACACTTTCCTGAGGGAAAAGGGGTGTTAAACATCTGGGTCAGTGTATTGAATTGTTCCAATAGAATATTTATTTCTTCCCCAATAGCCCTGTCATCTCCTGAGTCAGCGCCTTCAGATGATGCCTAAGAAGCTGAGGCTAACACTTATAGCACATCCTCAAGAGGAATATCCTCCCTAAAAATGCCCAACGCTGCTTCCTCTCCTTCAAAAAAAGGAGGGCGCAGCTGGCGCATAGTGGGGGATTAATGAGGCCGTCCCTGGCGTGCTGTGTCCCTCAACCCACGAAACATAAGTCGGGGGGGGGGGTTGACAGCCACCAAGGGGAACAGCGACATTGAGCTCTGAAAAGAGCTTTTGTTAAATACTTACCCTATGGATAAGCTTGGTGTGCTCATTGTGGGACGACGTCGATGATCTGGAAAATCGACGGCGTTTTCTTCGTCCTGAGTCTTCTCTTCGTCTCTTCTTGGCTTCTTCAGTCTAGTCCAGTCGCTGAAGATAAAGGGAGGCTGATTGAGGGGAGGCATCCCCTCTTATAGGGACACCTGTACTCCTATTGGCTGCAGGTGTGTGCATAATTTTGTCTCAGGCTGATGCTGCCTTAGGGCAGTGGGTAAACCAATAGGAGCAGAGCTCCCCTATGGGGCGGAGCTCCACGATATAGAACAGTAGTGTTCTTGCTGACAGGCACAGTAATTACCCAATACTTTAGCCCATTGTTAAAAATTAGAATTGTTCCACTGATCAGTCTAAATTAAGTAAATAGATAAAATCTCCTGAAGACAAGTTTACATAAATCTACCCATACACCCTAACCAGATTATTTGTATATTTATTGTCCCCCCTCTAGAATCAAATTACACCATTTTGCTTCACAATCTGTTTGACAAAATTATTTTCATAGTTACAAATCAGGTAACTTTACCAAACTTCCCTGCTTAAACATACTGTAGGTCTGTCTTCTGCCTTTAAATTGTCACAGCCTAAATGACAATCACCAAACGAGGGGACTAAACGACTTTAGTACATGCTGTCAAAAGGCTGCATTCTGCAATAGGGACGGGAGTAAATCAACCTAATTTTGTTGACAACATTGTACATAACACAGCACTACCATACTACACTGTCTTTTCACAGTTTTTTAGACTCAGTGGAGAACGTTTTCTCTCCATTCAGCTTCACTCCAATCTTGAGGGGTGTTTCTTTAAAACGTGCATCCAATCCCCTTGCTCGCTTATATAACTAGACCAATCATATGCTTCAATGTGCCGCGGTTCACAGTGCTGTGGCAACGGAGCAAGCACAGTGGATCTGAGCCGATTCCGGCTGCGAGTCGGGCACTACGCTGAGTCAGACTCGGCCGAAGTCATGTGGCCCGAGTCTGGCCCGCCTTCAGCAGTAGAATTGATACTGAAGACAAACAAAATTTAGATTTCAGCTTTGAAAGTCATTTTGCGCCGACATATTCAGTATGGCTACTCGTTGAGTTTAAACATCCACCGTGGACCACCACCTGCGCTCGAGCAGATCTACTTCTTGTCTACCAGCGCACGAGTTAATGAGGCGCTTGCTATTCCAACTGTCATAAACTGTCACTAGAGCTCGACCATCAACACCGTAGGTAGACCCGTTTTGTTAAGATGGAAACAAAATAGCTAGCCAGCTAATTATTGTTATTTTGTGACAGTTCTAACGTTAAAGGTAATCTATTTATGATATTCTGTTTGTGGTATCATTTGCTAAATGGTCTGGTAAAATGATCGGGAAATCAGAGTAGGTTCACGTTATGTGTTTCTGTGATTGTGTTTACAACATAACGTTAAACTTCAACGGTAAATAATATTTATTATCCAATTTGGACATTAAGTAACTGGATAATTTTAGTAATAATATTCTGCAGAAAAGTGTGTTCAAAAGTAATTTTACTGCTGCTAAATTACCAGTGTGAAAAGGCAGGTTGCAGTAGCCTAACGTTAATTAAAGGACTGAGTAGGATATCAACACATATAACGACTAACGTTAACGTTAAAGGATTTCTAGCGTAGAATCCCGTATTATCGGCATATTCAACAGCTTTTAAGAAATATATTACCTTCAACAGTGTTATCTTGTGATCAAGCCTTCAATGTTTTGTGATTATTGGCCACCTTACTATTTTGTTCAATTACAAGATATATCCGTTTAATTTTGTTGAAAAAAGAGACACCAACCACGTACCCGAAGTGTTTACTAGATAGTTGACTAGTTGGCTAGTCTTCCGGTAAGAAATAATGATTTGCCTGTCAACTTTTCATTGCGTAGCCCGGTGCGCCCTCCTGTGGACTCTTAAAAAATGGTTCTTCACCAACATATTCAGTGTTGTAACCAAATAAAATATGAGTATTAATAATTTACATCAAATACACTTTAATTTCAGTTATGTGCATTAACATAAACAATGAAAACACTGTTGGAGTTTGTGTTGCAGAGGTCCACTTGGAAAGTAAAGGAAGAAATACACAAGATGGGTTCAATAAATATATATATTATATTTTAGAAATTTTTATTTTTGAACAAATAAATAATTTCATATGAACACAAACAAAACAAACATATAAATCTCGACCTCCATCCCTATATTGTCACAAAAATCACAATAAAAATCCAGCTCCACCGCTACCTCTTGATCCCACTGCACACACCTGCAGTGGAACCAGTGCTGGTAGAAGTCACAGCACAACCATGGCACCTCGGATCTACACTCCTGAGAGGAGCTTGCAGGCGGATCACGCTCCCCGCAGCGAGCACAGCAGGTGGTGTCTTCTTTTATAAAAAATTAAATAATAATACAAATTGATTAATATGGTTTTGCAAAATGTAGAAGTTCTTCAACAACAATAGTAATTGATACAACTGAGAGAGCGAGAAAAACAGATTATGAAGTACCTGAGAGTGGTGCCATGGGTGGTGTGACCGACGTGACCGGTGGAGCTTTTCTCTTCCTTTTCTGTGCTGCAGTTTGAGAAAAAGTAGTGTTAGACAGAGCATGTTGCATGAAAACCCTTTTCAACTTTTTTACATCAATACCTCTGGAGGAAGCTGCAGAGGTTTTGGAGGAGGTGGAGATGACTTGAGGGCTGGTGCTATGTACTGTAGATATGTAAAGATATACAGTGGGGAAAAAATGTATTTAGTCAGCCACCAATTGTGCAAGTTCTCCCACTTAAAAAGATGAGAGAGGCCTGTAATTTTCATCATAGGTACACGTCAACTATGACAGACAAAATGAGAAACAAAAATCCAGAAAATCACATTGTAGGATTTTTAATGAATAAATTTGCAAATTATGGTGGAAAATAAGTATTTGGTCAATAACAAAAGTTTCTCAATATTTTGTTATATACCCTTTGTTGGCAATGACACAGGTCAAACGTTTTCTGTAAGTCTTCACAAGGTTTACATACACTGTTGCTGGTATTTTGGACCATTCCTCCATGCAGATCTCCTCTAGAGCAGTGATGTTTTGGGGCTGTCGCTGGGCAACACGGACTTTCAACTCCCTCCAAAGATTTTCTATGGGGTTGAGATCTGGAGACTGGCTAGGCCACTCCAGGACCTTGAAATGCTTCTTACGAAGCCACTCCTTCGTTGCCCGGGCGGTGTGTTTGGGATCATTGTCATGCGGAAAGACCCAGCCACGTTTCATCTTCAATGCCCTTGCTGATGGAAGGAGGTTTTCACTCAAAATCTCACGATACATGGCCCCATTCATTCTTTCCTTTACACGGATCAGTCGTCCTGGTCCCTTTGCAGAAAAACAGCCCCAAAGCATGATGTTTCCACCCCCATGCTTCACAGTAGGTATGGTGTTCTTTGGATGCAACTCAGCATTCTTTGTCCTCCATGGCACCTCGGATCTACACTCCTGAGAGGAGCTTGCAGGCGGATCACGCTCCCCGCAGCGAGCACAGCAGGTGGTGTCTTCTTTTATAAAAAATAAAATAATAATACAAATTGATTAATATGGTTTTGCAAAATGTAGAAGTTCTTCAACAACAATAGTAATTGATACAACTGAGAGAGCGAGAAAAACAGATTATGAAGTACCTGTGGGTGGTGTGACCGACGTGACCGGTGGAGCTTTTCTCTTCCTTTTCTGTGCTGCAGTTTGAGAAAAAGTAGTGTTAGACAGAGCATGTTGCATGAAAACCCTTTTCAACTTTTTTACATCAATACCTCTGGAGGAAGCTGCAGAGGTTTTGGAGGAGGTGGAGATGACTTGAGGGCTGGTGCTATGTACTGTAGATATGTAAAGATATACAGTGGGGAAAAAATGTATTTAGTCAGCCACCAATTGTGCAAGTTCTCCCACTTAAAAAGATGAGAGAGGCCTGTAATTTTCATCATAGGTACACGTCAACTATGACAGACAAAATGAGAAACAAAAATCCAGAAAATCACATTGTAGGATTTTTAATGAATAAATTTGCAAATTATGGTGGAAAATAAGTATTTGGTCAATAACAAAAGTTTCTCAATATTTTGTTATATACCCTTTGTTGGCAATGACACAGGTCAAACGCTTTCTGTAAGTCTTCACAAGGTTTACATACACTGTTGCTGGTATTTTGGACCATTCCTCCATGCAGATCTCCTCTAGAGCAGTGATGTTTTGGGGCTGTCGCTGGGCAACACGGACTTTCAACTCCCTCCAAAGATTTTCTATGGGGTTGAGATCTGGAGACTGGCTAGGCCACTCCAGGACCTTGAAATGCTTCTTACGAAGCCACTCCTTCGTTGCCCGGGCGGTGTGTTTGGGATCATTGTCATGCGGAAAGACCCAGCCACGTTTCATCTTCAATGCCCTTGCTGATGGAAGGAGGTTTTCACTCAAAATCTCACGATACATGGCCCCATTCATTCTTTCCTTTACACGGATCAGTCGTCCTGGTCCCTTTGCAGAAAAACAGCCCCAAAGCATGATGTTTCCACCCCCATGCTTCACAGTAGGTATGGTGTTCTTTGGATGCAACTCAGCATTCTTTGTCCTCCAAACACGACGAGTTGAGTTTTTACCAAAAAGTTATATTTTGGTTTCATCTGACCATAAGACATTCTCCCAATCCTCTTCTGGATCATCCAAATGCACTCTAGCAAACTTCAGACGGGCCTGGACATGTACTGGCTTAAGCAGGGGGACACGTCTCACACTGCAGGATTTGAGTCCCTGGCGGCGTAGTGTGTTACTGATGGTAGGCTTTGTTTATTTGGTCCCAGCTCTCTGCAGGTCATTCACTAGGTCCCCCTGTGTGGTTCTGGGATTTTTGCTCACCGTTCTTGTGATCATTTTGACCCCACGGGGTGAGATCTTGTGTGGAGCCGCAGATCGAGGGAGATTATCAGTGGTCTTGTATGTCTTCCATTTCCTAATAATTGCTCCCACAGTTGATTTCTTCTAACCAAGCTGCTTACCTATTGCAGATTCAGTCTTCCCAGCCTGGTGCAGGTCTACAATTTTGTTTCTGGTGTCCTTTGACAGCTCTTTGGTCTTGGCCATAGTGGAGTTTGAAGTGTGACTGTTTGAGGTTGTGGACAGGTGTCTTTTATACTGATAACAAGTTCAAACAGGTTCCATTAATACAGGTAACGAGTGGAGGACAGAGGAGCCTCTTAAAGAAGAAGTTACAGGTCTGTGAGAGCCAGAAATCTTGCTTTTTTGTAGGTGACCAAATACTTATTTTCCACCATAATTTGCAAATAAATTCATTAAAAATCCTACAATGTGATTTTCTGGATTTTTTTCCCTCAATTTGTCTGTCAGAGTTGACGTGTACCTATGATGGAAATTACAGGCCTCTCTCATCTTTTTAAGTGGGAGAACTTGCACAATTGGTGTCTGACTAAATACTTTTTTCCCCCACTGTATATATATATTTTTTACATTGCTGTTTTATAAAACAGATAACAAACAGTCATTTTTTCGTAATTTAACATGTGTTTACCTGTGGAGGTGGTGGTATTCAAATTGCAGGAGGCAGGGACACCAGACGAGGCTACTATGGTGGTGTGACCAGGGGAGACGGAGGAGGCAGTTGGTCCAGAGGAGGCCGTGTTGCTGGTGTAGTGTTTAAACAGTTTATGACTTTGCTAATGGTTTCAAATGGTTTTAGAGGATGTTGACTCAGCTTAAGGGAGCATCTGGGGAGTAGTTCTATAGGGGCACCATAAAGCCGAGGAAGTCTGTTAGGTGGAGTCCTGGGATTGGTCTGTAGGGGAAAACACCCATATTATGTTACATAGGGCATAGGATATAAATACCACGGTTAAAACAAAGGAGGACAGAACAACATATTATTTTGAGTCCGTTGTTCTCCAGATGCCTGCAGATGTCTGTCAATTTACGCTGAAATCTTGTGATATAAATAAACCTTTATAATCAAAGTACAGTGTAAGCGGACTCCTTGGTCTCACAGCATAATTAGCATCATATTATTTAGATACAACAGAATGGCGACGAGGAACGTTTGGGGCGTGATGCGTCTCTCCAGTGTTCCATTCATGAGCTGCGAAGTGACTCCCGCTCAAGACACCGGCTCATAAGGTGAGATTTCTCACAATTTTGTGCGCTGGTTGGTTCGCTTGCTTATGGGTGTGTGCGCTGGAGAAATGTACCGTTTAAAAGACTTATGTGTGCAAGTTTTGCTGTTATTTGCTGTGGGATAGGAGTCCGTTCTAAAATTCTAAATTTGTTTGCGCTGGTAACTACGCAAACGGGGGGAGTGTCTATAACTATTGAAGAATGGAATGAAGGAATAAGGCCAAGGAAAATGTATACAAATTAGGACATTGCGAATCTATGGAAGCCCTCTAACAAGGCGATCATTAGGATGGGCCGAAAAATCCTAAAAGTACGTTAGGTGAATTTAGGTGAGTCCAGGGGACTTTGGGTTGTGGTATATATATTCGGTTGCAAGTTACCGCTCAACTTATAGTTGACGAAGTATATGATTGATGTAACCGCTCATCGGATGTCCGCGAACTCGTGGTCGCAGAAATGTAGGAACAATGGAAATATACGGCGCAATGGAGGTAGCATACTGCCTTAGGGGTCCATAGGAATGGGAAAAGCCTCTTAAACTGTGTATGTGTGTGTGTGTGTGGGAGAGAGAAAAATAATAAAATAAAGACGTCTCTGTTGTGTTTAAACTGTGTGTCGACTCATGTTAGGATAAGATTTATGTTAGAGATATATACATATAAATGTTTTGGTTGAGGATAGGGGTTTTTGTTTTTATAAGGAAATATGTAAGTTAAGGTTAAAAAATCTTATGAGTCTCCGTTGGTGAGAACGTTAATAATTGTTAACTATATATGAGTCTCTATAAAAAGAGAATGTTTACTAACTATTAGAATATCATGAGCCTACAGGGAGGAGTTTTAGCAGTGTATAGAGATGTTTTGTAATGGATAAAAAAAATCACTCTAAATCTGCAGATTAGGATAAATGACGTTAAGCAACTTCAAAGTAGGATTTGTGTTTTATGTTTTATGTTGGTTTGTGAGTTCTGTTAAGTGTTACTGTTTGTTTATGAGGGGAAAGAGAGGAAGTACAGCGGGACTGTCTACTTTCTGTTGTCTAGCTGGGAGAGAGCTGGGAGAGAGCTCCCTCCACTCTGAAATCGCACTGGTGAATGTACTACGCATGCATGTGATTTTATGACTTTAGAGTTACGTAGAGCAAATATGCCACTCCCCTGCCTGCACTGAGCTGCTGGGAGATGCAGACTCAGAGCAGACAGAGAAGAAATAAGAGATTTAGACACTAATAGTGTAGTCTGTTTGTTAAATAGACTGTTGTTTAACGATTAAACTATTTGCTTGAGACCTATCGAATTGATAAACTAGAGATATGTTGACGGATTAAAAATAAATAAAATAAAATGTTATTGAGCTATTTATACTATTCCTGAGTTAAGTTGTTTGCTTATTTCTTAGAGCGAATGTGACTGGAGGAATATTGAATGGTTGAAATAACTCAGTGAGTGCATAAACTACTATATTCTTGTCTGTTTATTTGTTCTTCTGTGATATGAGAGACGATAAGAAGGAGGAGACAGAGAGAGAGAGGAAGTGCTGACGAGTGCATCATGCGACAGAGTGTGCTGCAACGGATCAAGTCAAATTAAGGCTAGTACTGTTCTATTCACAAAACGTACCTTCCCATAGAGGATATTTTGGGTGCCTAGCATATTTGATGTTATGACAATTTGACAAGGACCTGTCAACAGACTGATCAATTGATGTAATTAAGAATTGCATTTTGGAGTTTTTGTGCATGAGTGGGTTTGATTAGAGTTGAGTGGGGAAATCGAGCACTGACATTATTCTGTAAAATTAAGGTAATTGGGTGCTTATTAAGCAATGGGTTTGTGAGTACTGTAGTGTTGCAGGATTAGAGGTCTTACATTTTTTGGGTTGCTCTGAAGTTGACTACTTTCATTTATTTTCTGATGGGATGTGGTAAGATTGCCACTAATCAATAATTTGGTAAAATAAAATAAAATAACATAAATTGATACAAATAAATAAATTGATGAATAAATAAATTGATTAATTAATTAATTTGGGGAAGAAAAAAAATGGAAAAAAAAGAAGAGGGAACTATAGGCTATATAGTCTAAAATAATAAAATAATTCACAATAAAGGAATATAAAAGAGTTGTTACAATGGGGAAAAAGGACATCAAAACTATGAAAGTAATTACTCCTGTTGATGTAGTACAAAATAGTAATCCTCTAGTTAATGGTATTGCAAGGTTATCTGGAAAATTGAATAAACGTTGGCCTGACATTGAACAACCATGGCTAGTGGAAGGGATTCTTAACCCAGACGTCATCAACATGATGAAAGTGATTGAATAATAGAGAGAGGAAAAGCAGAAACGACCATAAAGATGAATCCAAAACTCCAAAAGTGAGAAGAAAACGAGATGTCTGGAAACTAAGGGTGGAGTGAGGTTCAGGAGGATGGAACTTGAAGATGAAGATGATGATGATGATCAGAGTGATTGAGAGGAGATCATGGGTGGATATGACTCTGTGATCAGAAGGAAGTTGGCAAGAGAGGAAAGAAGGGGTGATGGAAGTTGAAGGAAGAAGAAGGATACTAGAGATTCGATCTCTGATGAAAGTGAAGATGGAGAAAGCAATGGAGATTTGGAGATTAAAGGTGCTTTATGTTCAGGAGGATTTTATCCTACAATGATTAGCACAGAAGAAATAGAAAGAGATGTAGACCGATGCGTATTATGCCTGGATAGGGGGAATAATTTAGAAGAAGTAAAAGAACTGGAAGAACAACTCAAGAAGCTGAAGATACAGAAGAGAAGAAAAAACTGCTGAGAAAAGGATCCCAAGAATTGGAGAAAAAGTATACATTGAGGCCAAGGAAATAGGGCACCAGTAAGAAGATGATGCCAGTGATCATTCGAGGACAAAACCTAGAATATAAGCCTTTGAAAAATACCGATATGTCAGATATATGTGAGAAGCTGTCTACTCTTCAAGATGGAGCATATCCTTGGATTTCAAAATTGGAAGAAATTACGGTGGGAACACAGTCAGCCATAGGAGACATTAAGAGACTTTTGGCTAATCTCCTTGGGATTCCAGATATGGAAGAAATATTTCAGAGAGCTGGACTTAATAGATATGTGGGGACTGAAGTGAATTACCTGAATTGTTGGCTGCAAGTATAAATAGGCTGTGGAGAGCACTGAAATATACGTTTCCAACAAATGTGCATTCTGACAACATTCTGATTGACCCATTAGGACAACAAGAAAATCCGAGAGCCTATGTGTCAAGAGTTCATCAAGTGTGGAGAAATATTACCGGAAATGATCCAGATGTGAGTCAAATTGAGAAGTCAATTTTGAGAGCTAAACTGCAGATGGGACTGCCCTCACCAGTAAGGAGCAAACTGGCAGAGGTGGTTGGACTTGGAAGCATGACAAAAGGTGTCTATAGAGATGATATAGCCCATCAAGTGGATCTGTACAGGAAAAAGGAACACAACCAGAAAGAACAGGACCAAGAAACTCTCAGAAAACTTGATGAAATACAACTGGGGGAGAATAAGAAGGAGAAGAAAAGCTTTGGTTATGAAGAATCAGTGTGCACCAAATCAACAATCACTGCCACAGCTTCAACCGGACCAGTTCCAACCGCAATTGTACCAGCCACCAATAGCGGTACCAGTTGTTTCATATCCATAGCCAGTTTCTGGACAGACACAGAATTGCAGAAGAAGAGGACGAGAAGGCTTAGAAAGAGGAAGAGGAGGAAGATTTAAGCCATACTTCCAGCAATCTCCAGAAGTGTGCTATAGTTGTGGACAGGTTGGTCACTTTGCCCGTGAGTGCAATGGGCCAGGAGGAAACATCAGAGGAAATTTCAGAGGAAGATACAGGGGTCAGTTAAGATCATCTGGAGGACCGGTGAACCCCTATAGGGGCCCGGAGCAAGGATTCTAGGGGTGCCCAGAAGATCCGAAAGGGGGGTGTCAGCTGGTAGCATCAGGACCGGAAAAAGATCCAACAATTGAAGTGAAAATAAACAACGGACCATGGGAAGTGATGGTGGATAGCGGAACTGTTTTTATCTGTGTTCAGCCTGAAGAGGCTACACATCTCACTATGTCAAATTAACTAATTAGGATAGGGATTTAAGGGAGTGAAACAGTTGATTACTCTTACGGAACCAATTGAGCTCTGCTATAAAAATCTGAAAATTACAATACCCATACTGGTATCAGAACATATACCTATTGCATTGTTGGGAAGAGATGCATTGTGGAAGTTGAATTGTAAAATAAGATGTACACCAGACGGCTGTCTGGTAGAAGTGCCAAAGGAAAAGGTTTACCAATTGTTGATGATGACAGAGATGGATTTGTCTACAGTATTCTGGATGGGAAATCTCAGTGAAGATTTTTAGGAGCCAGACCTCCTTGGTAGAATCAGTATCCATTGAAAGATGAAGCAATCCAAGGGATTGAACCAGGAATTGAAGGACTTTCAAAAGCAGGTGTTTTGAAGACAAAAGAAAAAATCCTTAGAGTAGGAATCAATTGTTGTTTTGGGAGAAACCATGAGGGGTTGATAGTAGCGCCTCTGGACCTATTAGGTCTGATGATTTAGGAAGCTAGGGGTTAGCTAATGTTGCAAGGGGGGAGATTAGGAGAAAGATCACAAGGGAGTAGGGTTTTTGGGAATCATATTTGCTTGACAAGATTGACTATGTCATAGGCAGGTGGACAATATGTCTGAAAAATAATATTTACAGGGGGTGACTGTTATTCTTGGTTACATTCCTACACCAAGAGGTGAATAAGATGTGAAACTAAGCTAAAAGATGCTCAATCGTTCGCCAAGTTTTTGTGTAAAGAAGTCATAAGCAGGTGGGGACTTCCCGATCACATATTGTGCTGCCATCTTGTTAGAAGGTAACAGATTATTTTATTATAGTGATTAAGAGTGACTTTCATTGTGTTCCATGGTGTTTAGCGCCCCCTAGTGGAGCTTTCTGGTACTTAGAATTATGTACAAAAACCCGGAAGTAAAGTTGTCATTATGCACGCAGACAAGCAGCTAGAAACAACGTTACTGTACAGTTCTTTCAGTGCAACTATTTCTTGTTACGCTTCAGCCTCGGAAAATATTTGTTTGTAAGTTCAATTCAAGCATATTGCAAGTGATGATAATATTGTTATTGACAGAATTGCTTACTTATCAATGTTAATTGGTTACATTTACTCACGCAAATTGCATTGACTTTCATGGATGCCGTTAGCTGTATTAGTTTGCTCGTGCGTCATGTAAAAGAAGTGTAAAACATACTATAGTTTGTTACTGTTTCTAGTGTAATATGCTTTGTTATTGTACAGAGGTGTTTGTACATTATTAGAGTAATGAAAGGAGTTGGCTAGTTGTTACTCATAGAGTAATTATCTATTTGGTTTGTCGTCATGCCAGATACATGGTAACTTGGCACTTGCTTTGTATTTATGCAACTTCAACTTGAAATGTATAATGTACAGCTACAGTATGTCAATGTGAATTGAATACTAAAGTATATTATTTTCTGTATTTACAGTTTCACAACATAAACGTTTTCAATACATTCGTTCAAGAAAAGTCACGCCTTGGAAGTTTTATTGAAGACTCAGTTGTTAGCTATCTGTCTAGTTTTGCACGGGAACGCAATTCAAGGGCAGAATAGTGAAAAAACATCATCACGGCGGGCTCAAGCACAAGAATAATCGCACGTGGTGGTTATGATTCTACGTTCATTAGCCAACAAAGCCTCTGATCCTAGGGATGACCAGCAGTCTACGATGCAGCAACCAGAGGCAAGTGTTCGACAGAAAGAGGAAGAGGAGCGAGTAAGAGAGATGGAGGAGCCTCTTCAGCACATTGAGACCAAGTCTCAGTCTACAAGATCAAGGTCATCAAAACAGTCAAGCAGATCCTCAACTGTGAGTTGTGCAGCCATCAAAGCACGTGCCAAGGCGGACGCAGCGCGTGCTCGAGTCTCCTATGCTGAAAAGGAAGCTTCTGTGATGAAACAAAAAGCGGAACTGGATGCAAGTTTATATGTTCTCCAAGTTGAGAGAACAGCTGCTGCTGCGTTGGCTGAAGCTGTAGCCTTTGAAGAAGCTGTAGAGTCTGAACGCAGAGAGCTCCACAGAGAACTCAACACAGGGACACAGCCCTTAAGTCCAGTCCAACGTACTTGTGAGTATGTGCAACAACATGCTAGGCCCTACTTTGCTGAAATGCCATTTGAAGTAGAGACACAAGAGCTTAGTGTTGACCCAGCTACAGGCCACAATTCAGAAAGTAGCAAACAACGGAGCATGAGCAGAGACTCTCCGTACAAAAGAAATGAAAAGAAGCATGGTGGAAAGGGAAAACAGACCCATTTCCAGTCACCGACACAAAGCTTCCCTGAGTCACAAGTGGCACCAGAACTCACCAAGTACCTCCTGCGCCGCGAGATGGTGAGTTCCGGACTCCTGAAGTTTGATGATCGTCCTGAAAATTATTGGGCATGGAAAGCATATTTTCTCAATGCGATCAGAGACTTGAATCTATCAGCCAGGGAAGAGTTAGATCTAATTACCAAGTGGCTAGGGGCAGAGTCGTCTGAGCAAGCAAAGAGAATTAGATCTGTCTATATTCTCAATGCAACAGCAGGGCTTAACATGGTCTGGCAACGACTAGAAGAGTGCTATGGTACACCCGAAGTGATCGAGAATGCACTGTTGAAGAAAATTGATGAATTTCCAAAACTGTCTAACAAAGACAATCACAAACTAAGAGAACTGGGTGACATTCTTCTCGAACTGGAGTGTGCTAAAGAAGAAGGGTACCTTCCAGGCCTCGCTTATCTGGACACATCTCGTGGGGTAAACCCTATAGTAGAGAAACTTCCATTCAGTTTACAAGAGAAATGGATAGCACAGGGATCCAAATACAAGGAGGACTATCGGGTAGCATTCCCACCATTCTCGTTTTTCTCGAGATTCATCAGGAACCAGGCGAAAATTAGAAACGACCCCAGCTTCACCCTCTACACCTCAACTACCCAGGTGTCTGTGAAAAGTGAGAAACCTGTCAGGTACAGCAGCAAGACACCTGTGACTGAACACAAAACAGATGTGTCATCTGAGCCCTCAGACCACCAAACCAAACCCAGTAAGACAAAGGTTGAAAGCCCTGACCATCACTGTCCAATACATAACAAGCCTCATCCTCTTAAAAAGTGTCGCGGGTTTAGATACAAAACTCTAGATGAGCGCAAATCATATCTCAAAGAGAATGGCATTTGTTTCCGATGTTGTGGGTCAACTCAGCACAGAGCTAAAGACTGTAAGGTGTCAATCAAGTGCTCCGAGTGTGACAGCGACAGACATCTTGCTGCTCTGCATCCAGGTCCAGCTCCTTCAACGATAGACACCGCTACAGCAGAGAAAGAGCATGGCGGGGAGCAAGGTGAAGATGCTCTTCTATCAGTCACCTCAAAGTGTACCGAGATCTGTGGTGAGGCAGCCAATCCAAGATCATGTTCAAAAATATGCCTAGTCAAAGCTTATCCAGCTGGGAAAAGAGAGAAAGCTGTCAAAATGTATGCAGTGCTTGATGAACAGAGCAACAAATCTCTGGCCAAGACAGAGTTTTTCAATCTCTTCAACATCAATGACAACTCTGCTCCATACACCATGAAGACCTGTTCTGGGGTAACAGAGACTTCAGGCAGGAGAGCCGTCAACTTCATGGTGGAGTCTATAGACGGACACAAGCAGCTCACTCTCCCTACTCTGATAGAGTGTGACATGATGCCAGACGATAGAATGGAGATTCCCTCCCCAGACATTGCGCATCATCATCCCCATCTGCAACCAGTGGCGGACAAAATTCCAGCTGTGGACCCAGACGCTCCCATCCTCCTGCTCTTAGGACGAGACATCTTAAGGGTACACAAGGTACGAGAACAAATCAATGGGCCCCACGACACTCCTTATGCACAGCGACTCGACCTCGGGTGGGTCATCGTGGGTGAAGTTTGTCTGGGAACGGCTCACCGACCAGCCAGTGTTAACGTGTTCAGGACAAACATACTTCAAAATGGTCGCACGTCCTATCTGAGCCCTTGCCCTGACATCATCCAGGTGAAAGAGAACTACAGCAGCGTAGCTCAGCAACACATTTCTCTCTCTACGGGGCACTCGAGAGATCCAAGCACAACTGTGAACACAGACAGCCTGGGATGTTCCGTGTTCAACAAAACACAAGACGATGATAAACCAGCACCATCTGTGGAAGACAAAGCTTTCTTGGACATTATGGACAAACAGGTTTTCCAGGATGATGGAAACAACTGGGTGGCTCCACTACCCTTTCGCCCCACTAGACGTCGTCTTCCTAATAACAGGGAGCAGGCCATGAAGCGTCTCACATCACTTCGTAGGACTTTAGACAAAAAGCCTGACATGAAACTTCAATTTATTGACTTCATGCAAAATATGCTGGATAACGACCAAGCTGAACATTCTCCGACACTAGAGGGAGACAAAGAACGCTGGTATCTGCCAATATTTGGTGTTTACCATCCACAAAAGCCTGAACAAATAAGAGTGGTGTTTGACTCCAGCGCTGAGTGTCATGGCGTGTCACTGAACGACGTCCTGCTCAGGGGTCCAGACTTAAACAACACACTTTTGGGCGTCTTAATGCGCTTCCGCAAGGATGGCATTGCACTAACGACAGATGTGCAACAAATGTTTTACTGTTTTGGTGTACGTGAGGATCACAGAGATTACTTAAGGTTTCTCTGGTATGAAGACAACAACCCAAATAGAAACATAACTGAGTACAGGATGAAAGTCCATGTATTTGGGAACAGCCCCTCACCAGCCGTAGCCATCTACTGCATGAGACGAGCAGCTCTACAGGGTGAGAAGGAATACGGGTCGGAACCCAAGCAGTTTGTAGTGAGGAACTTTTATGTCGATGATGGGCTGATATCAGTAGCTACTCCAGAAGAAGCTATCAACATTATGAGAAAAACACAAGCAATGTTAGCGGAGTCCAACATGAAACTACACAAGATTGCATCCAATAGCAAAACAGTTATGGAAGCCTTCCCCATGGAGGACCGTGCCAAGGACTTAAAAGACTTGGAACTCGGAGTAGATCCTCTCCCTTTTCAACGGAGCCTAGGACTTTCCTGGAACCTGGAAACAGACAGCTTCACATTCCAGGTGTCCCACAATGAGAAGCCTTTTACACGGAGAGGCATCCTGTCCACAGTGAATAGTCTTTATGACCCCCTTGGATTTGTGGCTCCAATAACGATGCAAGGTAAAGCCTTAATCAGAGAACTCTCTTCTGATCAGAGTGAGTGGGATGCCCCCCTTCCCACAGAAAAAGAAGAGGAATGGAAAACGTGGAAGGAATCTTTGATGGAGTTGGAACATCTGTATATTCAGCGGCCCTACATCCTAGTCACAAAAGGTGACCTGGGACCTCCCAGGGTATTAGAGATACAGTACAGGGAGATAGCTGGAGGTAAGCAGGAGGTAAGCTTCTCATATGGTGTTGAGTAAAGCTTAACCATGTATTAGATCGTAGGTAGGTAGTTAGCTGTAGTTAGGTATTGTATTTATTATAGGTTAGTATTGTTGTTATTGTAGGTTTCCGTAGGTAATTGTAGGTTAGTATCGAAGCACGAGGCTAGCTAGCTAGCGGGTAGCTACTGGTAACGATTAGCAACGCTGGAGAGCTGTTTCCAATGTTAATGTAGTCCTAGCCAACGTTTAATTTTTTGCTTAACCATGTATTAGATCGTAGGTAGGTAGTTAGCTGTAGTTAGGTATTGTATTTATTATAGGTTAGTATTGTTGTTATTGTAGGTTTCCGTAGGTAATTGTAGGTTAGTATCGAAGCACGAGGCTAGCTAGCTAGCGGGTAGCTACTGGTAACGATTAGCAACGCTGGAGAGCTGTTTCCAATGTTAATGTAGTCCTAGCCAACGTTTAATTTTTTGCTTAACCATGTATTAGATCGTAGGTAGGTAGTTAGCTGTAGTTAGGTATTGTATTTATTATAGGTTAGTATTGTTGTTATTGTAGGTTTCCGTAGGTAATTGTAGGTTAGTATCGAAGCACGAGGCTAGCTAGCTAGCGGGTAGCTACTGGTAACGATTAGCAACGCTGGAGAGCTGGTTCCAATGTTAATGTAGTCCTAGCCAACGTTTAATTTTTTGCTTAACCATGTATTAGATCGTAGGTAGGTAGTTAGCTGTAGTTAGGTATTGTATTTATTATAGGTTAGTATTGTTGTTATTGTAGGTTTCCGTAGGTAATTGTAGGTTAGTATCGAAGCACGAGGCTAGCTAGCTAGCGGGTAGCTACTGGTAACGATTAGCAACGCTGGAGAGCTGTTTCCAATGTTAATGTAGTCCTAGCCAACGTTTAATTTTTTGCTGCGTTATGCGTTATGAAAGGAACTAGACACGGACTTGAATTATCTGTTTAGTGTGCTAACACACTCTTGGCAGTTTGTTGTAACCAAGTATTGATGCTAAATTGTGTGTTAATGGATGCTAGCTTGCAAGTTAGCTACGGCGTCATAGCTAGGCTTCGTGGGTTGTTGTGGGTAGTTACTGTGTCTTGGCAGTGTCCTCGGCCGTGCCGGCTGTAGCACGAAGCTAGCTAGCTAGCCGTTCTTCAAACAAAGTCAACACAGTGGCCATTGCTAGCTCCCCAACACGACCAGCTAGCTGTACTGTAGTAGCTAACTACAATATACTTGTCCTAGCTAGCCAACGTCTAATCATTGCTGCGTCATGAAAGGAACTTGACACAGACACGAATGATCTGTTTAGTGTGTTATCACATTATTGGTGGTTTGTTGTGACCAAGTGTTGGTGCTAAACGGTGTGTTATTGTTATTGGATGCTAGCTTGCTAGTTGGCTATGGTGTCATAGTTGGCTAGCTGAATAAAGTGGGTTGAGTCTATTCCTTTAAACATTGAACCGCTGTGGTTCACAACAATTCTGATTTCTAAAGGCGGAAGTTGGGAGAGTTTTTGTTCGGGTGGTTCAGTGAAACAATTTTAGTTTCTGAGGTAGAAGTTTTTGGTGAGGGAGGCCCTGCTCTCTCCGCTCCCAGATGCTTAGCCCATTTCATTCCGATCTCCTCTGCATTTTTGTAGCCATTTGCTACAGCCTGTCAACTATGCCTCTGCCTATCCCTGTTCTCTCCTCTCTGCACAGGCTACACAAACGCACCACACCGCGTGGCTGCTGCCTCTCTAACCTGGTGGTCCCTGCACGCACCACCCACGCGGAGTTCCAGGTCGCAGGCAGCCTCTGGAACTGCCGTTCTGCTGCCAACAAAGCTGACTTCATCCCAGCCTATGCCAACCTCCAGTCCCTCGATTTCCTGGCGCTGACGGAAACATGGATCACCACTGAAAACACTGCTACTCCTACTGCTCTCTCCTCGTCTGACCATGTGTTCTCGCATACCCCGAGAGCATCTGGTCAGAGGGGTGGTGGTACAGGAATCCTCATCTCTCCCAAGTGGACATTCTCAATTTTTCCCCTAACCCATCTGTCTATCTCCTCATTTGAATTCCATGCTGTCACAGTCACTAGCCCATTTAAGCTTAATATCCTTGTCATCTATCGCCCTCCAGGTTCCCTTGGAGAGTTCATCAATGAGCTTGACGCCTTGATAAGTTCCTTCCCTGAGGATGGCTCACCCCTCACAGTTTTGGGGGATTTCAACCTCTCTATGTCCACATTTGACTCATTTCTCTCTGCCTCCTTCTTTCCACTCCTCTCCTCTTTTGACCTCACCCTCTCACCGTCCCCCCCTACTCACAAGGCAGGCAATACGCTTGACCTCATCTTCACTAGATGCTGCTCCTCTACTAATCTCACTGCAACTCCCCTCCATGTCTCCGACCACTACTTTGTTTCCTTTTCTCTCTCACTCTCCTCCCACACTACTCACTCTGCCCCTACACAGATGGTAATGCGCCGCCGCAACCTTCGCTCTCTCTCTCCCACTACTCTCTCCTCTTCCATCCTATCATCTCTTCCCTCTGCTCAATCCTTCTCCCTCCAATCTCCTGATTCTGCCTCCTCAACCCTCCTCTCCTCCCTTTCTGCATCCTTTGACTCTCTGTGTCCCCTATCCTCCCGGCCGGCTCGGTCCTCCCCTCCAGCTCCGTGGCTTGATGACTCATTGCGAGCTCACAGAACAGAGCTCCGGGCAGCGGAGCGGAAATGGAAGAAAACTAAACTCCCTGCCGACCTGGCATCTTTTCACTCCCTCCTCTCTACATTTTCTTCATCTGTTTCTGCTGCTAAGGCCACCTTCTACCACTCTAAATTCCAAGCATCTGCCTCTAACCCTAGGAAGCTCTTTGCCACATTTTCCTCCCTCCTGAATCCTCCCCCCCCCCCCCCCCCCCCTCCTCTCTCTCTGTGGATGACTTCGTCAACCACTTTGAAAAGAAGGTTGACGACATCCGATCCTCGTTTGTTAAGTCTAATGACACTGCTGGTCCTGCTCACACTGCCCTACCCTATGCTTTGACTTCTTTCTCCCCTCTCTCTCCAGATAAAATCCTGCGACTTGTGACTGCAGGCCGCCCAACAACCTGCCCGCTTGACCCCATCCCCTCCTCCCTTCTCCAGACCATCTCCGGTGACCTTCTCCCCTACCTCACCTCGCTGATCAACTCATCCTTGACCGCTGGCCATGTCCCTTCCGTCTTCAAGAGAGCGAGAGTTGCTCCCCTTCTCAAAAAACCAACACTCGACCCCACTGATGTCAACAACTACAGACCAGTATCCCTTCTTTCTTTTCTTTCCAAAACTATTGAGCGTGCCGTCTTTAGCCAACTCTCTTGCTATCTCTCTCAGAATGACCTTCTTGATCCAAACCAGTCAGGTTTCAGGACTGGTCATTCAACTGAGACTGCTCTTCTCTGTGTCACGGAGACTCTCCGCACTGCTAAAGCTAACTCTCTCTCCTCTGCTCTTGTCCTTCTAGACCTGTCTGCTGCCTTTGATACTGTGAACCATCAGATCCTCCTCTCCACCCTCTCCGAGCTGGGCATCTCCGGCGCGGCTCACTCCTGGATTGCGTCCTACCTGACCGGTCGCTCCTACCAAGTGGCGTGGCGGGAAGCTGTCTCCGCACCATGTGCTCTCACCACTGGTGTCCCCCAGGGCTCGGTTCTAGGCCCTCTCCTTTTCTCCCTATACACCAAGTCACTTGGCTCTGTCATATCCTCACATGGCCTTTCCTATCATTGCTACGCTGACGATACACAACTAATCTTCTCCTTTCCCCCTTCTGATAACCAGGTGGCGAATCGCATCTCTGCATGTCTGGCAGACATATCAGTATGGATGACGGATCACCACCTCAAGCTGAACCCTGGCAAGACGGAGCTGCTCTTCCTCCCGGGGAAGGACTGCCCGTTCCATGATCTCGCCATCACGGTTGACAACTCCGCTGTGTCCTCCTCCCAGAGTGCGAAGAGCCTAGGCGTGACCCTGGACAACACCCTGTCGTTCTCCGCCAACATCAAGGCGGTGACCCGCTCCTGCAGGTTCATGCTCTACAACATTCGGAGAGTGCGACCCTGCCTTACACAGGAAGCGGCGCAGGTCCTGGTCCAGGCACTTGTCATCTCCCGTCTGGACTACTGCAACTCGCTGTTGGCTGGCCTCCCTGCCTGTGCCATTAAACCCCTACAACTCATCCAGAATGCCGCAGCCCGTCTGGTGTTCAACCTTCCCAAGTTCTCTCACGTCACCCCCCTCCTCCGCACACTCCACTGGCTTCCAGTTGAAGCTCGCATCCGCTACAAGACCATGGTGCTTGCCTATGGAGCAGTGAGGGGAACGGCACCTCTGTACCTTCAGGCTCTGATCAGTCCCTACACCCAAACGAGGGCATTGCGTTCATCCACCTCTGGCCTGCTGGCTCCCCTTCCTCTGCGGAAGCATAGCTCCCGCTCAGCCCAGTCAAAACTGTTCGCTGCTCTGGCACCCCAATGGTGGAACAAGCTCCCTCACGACGCCAGGACAGCGGAGTCACTCACCACCTTCCGGAGACATTTGAAACCCCACCTCTTTAAGGAATACCTGGGATAGGATAAAGTATTCCTTCTAACCCCCCCCCCCCCCCAAATTGTAAAGTGGTTATCCCACTGGCTATAGGGTGAACGCACCAATTTGTGAGTCGCTCTGGCTAAGAGCGTCTGCTAAATGACGTTAATGTGCCCTTGAGCAAGGCACTTAACCCTAATTGCTCCTGTAAGTCGCTCTGGATAAGAGCGTCTGCTAAATGACTAAAATGTAAATGTAAAAATGTAGTCTCCTTGTCTACCACTCAAAGAAGAGAGCTGCACATCTTCTCGGATGCCTCTACAGTAGTCATAGGAGCGGTAGCCTATCTGAGAGTTATTGACTCGGAAGGTCAATGCCATGTTGGATTTGTCATGGGGAAATCTAAATTGGCCCCTCGACCGGCCCACACTATCCCACGCCTAGAACTGTGTGCGGCTGTGCTAGCTGTTGAGATGTATGAACTGATCAGAGACGAAATAGACATTGATGTAAATGCAGCCAAGTTCTACACAGACAGTAAGATAGTTCTCAGTTACATCCACAATGTCACCAAAAGATGTTATGTGTATGTTGCCAATAGGGTAACTCGTATCAGGAAGTCTACCCATCCAGACCAGTAGTGTTACGTAAACACTGACAGCAATCCAGCAGACCATGCAACCAGGCCCATACGAGCCGCACTCTTAAAGCACACCAGTTGGTTCTCAGGTCCCCCTTTTCTGGCTCAAGCAAACTCAAGTGAGTCTGAGACCATCAATTTTGACCTTGTAGAGCCTGACGCAGACACAGAGATTCGGCCAGACGTCACTGCCTTCGTCACTAAGGTTTCTGGAGCTCAATTCGGCTCTCATCGCTTTGAGAGGTTCTCGAACTGGAAAGCTCTCAATCGAGCCACAGCACGACTCATTCATGTTGCCAGATCCTTTCACGAAAGTGCGGACGACAACAACTGCAGAGGCTGGCATCAGTGTAAAAAACCATGCAGTACAAGTGAGTTGTCACAAGCCAAAACAGCAATCATTCGCTGTGTACAACATGAAGCCTTCAAAGAGGAATTCAAATGCCTTGAGAAAGGAAAAGAGTTACCAAAACAAAGTACACTCAAAAAGCTGAACCCAGTGATTGATGAGGATGGGTTGCTGAGGGTGGGAGGCCGATTATCCTCTGCCGACCTGTCACAAGACGAAAAACATCCTCTCATCATCCCACGGACGCATCATGTCGCCACTCTGCTGGTAAGACATTATCACGAGCAAGTGGCTCACCAGGGCCGTCATTTTTCAGATGGAGCTATTCGAGCAGCAGGCTTCTGGATTATTGGGAGCAAACATCTGGTCTCTGGTATCATCCACAAGTGTGTCACCTGCCGTAAGGTTAGAGGAAAGTCAGTTGACCAAAAGATGGCGGACTTACCTGCAGACAGACTCACATCAGAGCCACCATTCACCAGTGTTGGACTTGATGTGTTTGGACCATGGAATGTCATAACTCGTCGCACTAGAGGTGGTAGTGCAGACTCCAAGCGCTGGGTGGTACTCTTTACATGTATGTCTACTAGAGCAGTCCATATTGAGCTCATCGAATCCATGTCCACATCCAGCTTCATCAACGCGCTGAGGCGTTTTTTCTCTATCCGTGGTCCAGCAAAAGTGCTACGCTCTGATCGAGGTACAAACTTTATAGGTGCCTGCAGGGAACTGGGAATCGACACAAATGACTCAGAGTTGACTAAATACCTCTCAGACAAGGGATGTACTTGGATATTTAATCCCCCACACTCGTCTCATATGGGTGGTTCTTGGGAGAGACTCATTGGGGTTGCCAGACGTATCCTTGATGCTATGCTGTTTCAGACGGGCTCCACTCGTCTCACACATGAGGTCTTGAGCACTCTTATGTCTGAAGTTATGGCAATAATCAATGCGAGACCCCTAGTGTCAGTGTCAACCGATCCTGACATGCCTGCTGCCGTTCTTACACCCTCAATGTTACTGACACAAAAGACCAACGCTACCTCAGCCCCTTCTGGATATTTCCACATGAACGATCTTCATGGAAAACAGTGGAAGCAAGTCCAGTGTCTCGCTGACACTTTTTGGAAAAGGTGGAGACAGGAGTACCTGACAACACTGCAGAGACGCAGAAAATGGACAGCAGAAAAGCCAAATGTGAAAGTGGGAGATGTTGTCTTATTGAAAGACAGTCAGACGCACAGAAATGACTGGCCAGTGGGACTTGTGGTCAAAACCTTTCCCAGTACTGACGGAAAGGTCAGGAAAGTAGAACTAAAGGTTGTCAAGCAAGGGATTGCTAAGGTGTTTCTGAGACCAATCTCAGAGATTGTTGTTCTTCTTTCTGAAGCATCCTAGAGGCAAAATATTTTTATTTCATAGTGGCACAATTTCATTATACCAGGCGGAGAGTGTGCTGCCATCTTGTTAGAAGGTAACAGATTATTTTATTATAGTGATTAAGAGTGACTTTCATTGTGTTCCATGGTGTTTAGCGCCCCCTAGTGGAGCTTTCTGGTACTTAGAATTATGTACAAAAACCCGGAAGTAAAGTTGTCATTATGCACGCAGACAAGCAGCTAGAAACAACGTTACTGTACAGTTCTTTCAGTGCAACTATTTCTTGTTACGCTTCAGCCTCGGAAAATATTTGTTTGTAAGTTCAATTCAAGCATATTGCAAGTGATGATAATATTGTTATTGACAGAATTGCTTACTTATCAATGTTAATTGGTTACATTTACTCACGCAAATTGCATTGACTTTCATGGATGCCGTTAGCTGTATTAGTTTGCTCGTGCGTCATGTAAAAGAAGTGTAAAACATACTATAGTTTGTTACTGTTTCTAGTGTAATATGCTTTGTTATTGTACAGAGGTGTTTGTACATTATTAGAGTAATGAAAGGAGTTGGCTAGTTGTTACTCATAGAGTAATTATCTATTTGGTTTGTCGTCATGCCAGATACATGGTAACTTGGCACTTGCTTTGTATTTATGCAACTTCAACTTGAAATGTATAATGTACAGCTACAGTATGTCAATGTGAATTGAATACTAAAGTATATTATTTTCTGTATTTGCAGTTTCACAACATAAACGTTTTCAATACATTCGTTCAAGAAAAGTCACGCCTTGGAAGTTTTATTGAAGACTCAGTTGTTAGCTATCTGTCTAGTTTTGCACGGGAACGCAATTCAAGGGCAGAATACATATCCTAAAATTAGAGGGAAAGGAATTTGTGGATAAATCAGTGAAATGGTCTTTGGGAATAATTAGGGAAAGAGTCAGACTAAAAAGTTAGGAAAACTAGGGTTGAAGGAACTCTAGGACAGTCAGCTAAGCTTCAATGTTAGTAGTAGGAGAGAGAGAACAGTGGTGAAGGGAAATTTAGAGTTCAGTGGGAAGATAGATATGGCAGGAGTTTAGATCTGTTAGGAGCAGTTGCATTGAGAAAGTATGCGTTGCTGAATGATAAGAGAAGAATGAAGATTGAGGGTGATTGTAGTCTCTATATTTACAATTCCCAGCAGGAAGATCAAGGTGATTATAAATTTATTTTTTATAATCAACAGTTTGAATGTGAGGGATTAGAGTTGGGACTGAGAGTTAATGTAGTGACACTAGTGGTGATAGATGGAAATACAAGTAAAGAGTTCAAAGCTTTAGGGAGAATGGATGAATCAACAACAATGCCATCAACACTTCAGCCTATTATAGCAACAGTGAGAAGCAATCCAACTCTTTCAACATTGACAGTTATTAAAGCTATAAATGTATCACATTTGATTACAAGGGAGCCAATCGCTCCAGCACCAATTTTAGAGGAAAAGACTGTCAATAGGGTTATTATGGGTGGTACAGCTCATCTTCCTTGTAGATGTGAGAGATGGAGTGGGGGTGGTGACGTTCCTCCCACATGGAGAGATAATTATGGAGAAGAAGTGTTGTTATCAGGACCAGAAGTAGAAGCTGTGCCCCCTAGTCAAATGAAGTATATTTTGTACAACGATATGAAGTGGAAGAGGGTTATGAGTGATTGCTCACTTATTTTGCGTAATGTTACATGGAAAGATCAGGGAGAACATATGTGTACTTATTTAGTGCAAGCATTAAAGTTTGTTCCGGCTAATAATTATTGGTTAAAAGGCTATGTAACTCGTAAGGTGACGCTTATGATGGAAGATTTGAAGTCTGTTGAAGCTTCCACAGTCACCAAAGGAGTTCAGGAGAAGTATATTACAGTAGCCACTCCAACAGTAAATAATACACAGAGGATATCTGTAACTTTCCCACTGGAAATAGTTAAGAGTGTTAATACATCAACTAAAGCAACTATTTTAATAGCAACTTTGAAAGAGATTAATGGTACGACGGCAATAACAAATTTAGGAAATATGACACAGATACCAACAACAACTTTTCTGAAACTAAAGGATGTAGCAAGAGTGACTCAGGAGTTTATGATACAGATGGAGAGTGCTGTCAATGGTAGTAAGGATAGTGTTGAAATAGGAGAGCAGATGGTAGTAGAGAATGATGTAGATTCATCTGAAATAGTGCAGAATACTATCATGGAGGTACAGGATGAGTTCTTTGATTTTAATGGAAGACAAGAAGATATATCTGATCAATACAGCTCGTTAGGGAAGAGAGAAACTAAATGGAAGGCATATGGATTTGATTCTTGTTTTGCAAATTAAAGATGGATGGGCAGGTAGGAATCTTTGGTTCCAGCAGTTAACTCATTCTGTCAGTGAGGAATCTTGAGGGTCCATGCCTGTTGAGAATTCCAGCACCAGGCACATGGGGTTCTATCTTAGAGACGGTGGCTAAACCTCTATCAAGTACGTGTCAATCTTATGCTTTATAATGGCTGTTGTATCAGCAACAATCATTAACAGAGATAAAATAATGTCGTTGTGGAAGCATTTGTTTAGGCCTAGGTTTAATTGTTCTTGGTTAAATGAATTACCCTATGTAAATTTGTTAGATGGGAAGGAAAATCAGTTAACAGCGCTTCATGGAGCATTGGAGGTGAAACCAGTGAGGGCTAAAAGCTGTTTTTGTTGAAATAAAACATATGATGGAAAGGGGATGTTTAGGGGAATATCAGATGGTGATGATTATATGATGACTTTGGGGTAAGCAGGAACATAAGGTTAGTAATGAGAAATATAATGTAACTTTTGAGGTTTAATTTAGTAAGAAGAGAAGTACTTTGATGGGGAGAGAGAAGTTTTTGCATGGTAATGTGGCTATTGGGAATTTTAGAAACATCTGGGGTTTGTGGTGAGAAAGAATATATATTCTTACCCTATGGATGGAAAGGATGTTGTTACATGTTGAAGTTGAAGCTTCCATATGAAGTTTTAAAATTAAAAGAAGGGAAGCTCGGGGAAAGAGATAAATCTGATTCTGAAAGAGAGAAGTTTCATAGTCTGGGAAGCCTACCATTGGAGGATAAGTCTAGTAGAGAAGTGGGGACTTTTTCCATGTTATGGTGTAACATTTTTGGCAGATCACATTGATAATATTACCTATACTTTGCAGGGTTTTGCAAGTGAAACGATAAGAGGGTTTAACCTTCTGTCAAGACTCAAAGGAGTATTGATGGATAGATATCAATTTTGAATTTTTCACATGGGTTTAAATATTATGGTGATAGTTAGTATTTTGTGATGAATCAAAGGGGGGAAATGGAATGTGATTCATTTTATATGTCATTTTATATATCATTTTTAGTGGATATTGATGTTTTAATTTACATTTACATTTACATTTTAGTCATTTAGCAGACGCTCTTATCCAGAGCGACTTACAGGAGCAATTAGGGTTAAGTGCCTTGCTCAAGGGCACATTTACGTCATTTAGCAGACGCTCTTAACCAGAGCGACTCACAAAATGGTGCATTCACCCTATAGCCAGTGGGATAACCACTTTACAATTTGAATGTGTTGTTTTGCAAAAGATACTGTTTGGTCTTTTATTTTCTTCCAGAAGCATATGGGGGAATGTGTAGAGGGGATTCAAATACTCAAACATGGACAATATGAAGGGACAATATGAATGGACTGGAGGAAGTGGAACAAGGAAGGTGTGGATATGTTCAGATTCCATCATCGACGTTGTATTGGAAGTCGACACTGCTGAGGAGATGAAGTGTAGTGGACTACATTCCAGTGTCTGCAATGATATATAGACATATTTGCATGTGTAATACATAATTTGTGTCATATTCTTTCTGTATTAATTTTTGTAGAATGATATTTGCTGTTATTGGGTACATGTGGGGATCTCAGATGTTTTTGTTTATTTCGTGGATTCTTAGGGATATTGGGTCTAGGCAGGGATAGAGAGAATCCACAGGAGGATCCGATGGGTCGACCAGGCTGAATGTGGACATTTTTGATTGTATTTTGTTTGCTGAGGCTTTCATGTGTATTCAAATTGCATCATAGTTTAAAATGCATTGATAAAGATTTATGAATTGATCTGGAGTACATAGGTGGTTGCCTGGGGCAGAGGGGCCGTGAGAGAATTTTACTGTCTTGATTGATTGATGGATATTTGGAAAGAAAGCTACCAGACAGGTTTTTCGCTCTCACACTCCATAAAGATTTGTTCATATTTCATAGAAATTTATTTGCACTCCATAGAAAAATGTGTTTTTGGTTTATTGTTAAAGATACTCAATAAGAGAAATTGTTATTTGTCATAATCCTATTCTTTTTGTTTTCGAGACTTAATTAGTCTCGAAGGGGGGAAATATGTAGTGTTTAAACAGTTTATGACTTTGCTAATGGTTTCAAATGGTTTTAGAGGATGTTGACTCAGCTTAAGGGAGCATCTGGGGAGTAGTTCTATAGGGGCACCCTAAAGCCGAGGAAGTCTGTTAGGTGGAGTCCTGGGATTGGTCTGTAGGGGAAAACACCCATATTATGTTACATAGGGCATAGGATATAAATACCACGGTTAAAACAAAGGGGAACAGAACAACATATTATTTTGAGTCCGTTGTTCTCCAGATGCCTGCAGATGTCTGTCAATTTACGCTGAAATCTTGTGATATAAATAAACCTTTATAATCAAAGTACAGTGTAAGCGGACTCCTTGGTCTCACAGCATAATTAGCATCATATTATTTAGATACAACACTGGTGACAGACATGGGGGGTGGTGTGCATTGGGGTGGTGGTGGACAAAACCGCCGACGATGGCTTGGAGGAGCTGGTGTTTGTAATGGTGGGGTTGAGGGGCCGACGATGGTGTGGCCGGGAGAGTAGGCATGTGGCCTTCTTCTGCAGCTGGGGACTCCGGCGGCTCCTACAGGTGTTGCACACTGGGAGGCACTGGCAGTGGTGATGCAGCTGTCAGGAGTGGTTCCAGCAGGGGGTCCAGCAGAGGCGATGGCGTCAATGGTCTCATCCATGGCAGCCCTCTCCTGTGCCCTCTGTGTTCTGAGGGCTGCCCGACGCTCTTTCTCCTCTGCCTTGGCCCTCTCCTTCTCACCCCTCTCCTGCCACTGGCGCGTGTATTCCTCCCGGGTGAGGCATTTGGCGACCACAGGGAGTCTTCTGTATCGGTCCAGCCGATACTTCAGGACAGTAAGGATGTGCCCCAGGTCCTTCGCTATCAGCCCCCCCTCTATTAGGGGGTGCTCTTCTAGAGCTAGGGATGGGACTGGAGCAGCGGCTGGGACTGTAGCAGGGGCTGAGGGTCCTCCTGTCGCTGGGGAGGAGGTGCTGATGGATGGCACAGTGCTGCTGGTTCCAGTAGAGGCGGTGTTGGGACCCGGTAGGGTCCGAGACGGCATTAAACGGGACCCTTCAATGGCTGAAGGGTCAAAAGGGAAGAGGCCACACTTCTTAAACCCTTCCACCACATAGCGCATGTCCTTGCATCGCTGGTACGGGTAGCGGAATACTCTGGCAAATTCTGATTTGTTTACCATGTAGGAGTGGTCAAAATGGCTAAGGTCTCCAGCTACCTTGGAGAACTCAGCCTTTAAAGGGCCAAAGTATGCCACATCCAGCGGCTGCAGGACATGGGTGCAGTGTGGTGGAAGACAAAGAAGTATAACCCCTTCCCTTAGTGCCGCCGCGAGCACTTCCGGGTCCATGTGGCTCTTGTGCCCATCGAAGAGGAGAAGGAGAGGGCGCTCTTTCACTGCATGCTTAATGAAGTGCTGAAACCACTTCCTGAACAAGTCCCCGTCAATGTAGCCACTGCTTGACCGCCCATACAAGGCTTGGGGGGGGGCCTCCCAGTGTGTAGTGGCCACCGGGGAAACACTTGGGGTAGATGATAAACGGGGGGACGTCCTCCCCAGTTGCGTTGAAGCAGGCCAGCACTGTGATGTGCTCCTAGGTCCCCGGAGCCTGCTGGTACACGTGTTTTGCGCCCCGGGGAGCCAGCACTTTGTGCCTGCTCTGGTTGCTACGAAACCCAGACTCATCGCAGTTATAGATTTGTCTGGGTTTCTCCCTCAACCCACTCTCCTCCAAGTGCTTCTCATAAGAAGTGAAGAAGGTGTCCATCGTCGGACGTGTGGCACACTCAGCTCTCCCCCTATCCAGGGTGTCCGGCCTCCTCATGCTTAGGTTCTTGTGCCTCCTCCTGAACATTTCCCACCACCTCTTCCCCAGTGGTGGGATTATTTCCCCTGGGTGCCGAAACCTACAATAGAATATAATATATAATTGTCCATCCAGGATGAAAATGTTTGTTTTGGCATCACCATACACATCCACATTTACATCACACACATTGAGAACAGTCAGTCCACCAATCTACATACATAAACACATAGAACACCAAATACCTGCATATTTTGTCGGCGTATTTCATCAGCCTCTGTCTGGTGAAGGGGAACCCATGGCTGGCGCAGTAGATACAGTACTGCACCAGAGACTTTTCATCCTCTGGTGCAAGCAATGTGGGTGGTCCACTGCGACAACCATGGGTCACCCGGCAGCTCAGCCTGTCCGCCAGGGTCTGCCGAGGTACACCATGCACTTTGGTAGATAAGAAAATAAAACTGTTACTAGCAGATAAAATTCACATACACATGGTAATCTCCTAAAAACAAAAGATGCCTAACCTTGGCAGCCTGGCGGATAGCCATCCCTGCTCCGCAGTCCTCCATGGCATGGAACATGTCCACCTCACTCCACTGCTTCCTCTTGACTTTCTCCATGCTGCAGTGGTAAATACATGTAGCTAAATAACTTGGCATACTATACACATTTTAGAAAGATAACTCAATCTGAATATGTATAAACATTTACATTTCAAAGGCATTGAAAGGTGATGAAAGTTTTCACAATAACTGAAAGTGTACCCACGTTTTTTGTTTGATGTTATCTGTAATGAAAATTAATGTCCCAATTAGTGTAATATTGATGCATACATTGTACCATTTGACTAAATACTGCCTCTATGTAGCTGTTGTAAGATGAAACATAGCCAACAGTGATAGGTGTCAAAAAGTTCATGGTTCAAAGTTCCAAATAAATTTTTGCAGATTGTGCAAAACGCCTCAGTCAGAGGACTCCAATTTTGATACGGTAAAGCTTGACAACATGCAGCTGTTTTCGTGATATGTATTATCTTACACTTACAATTTATTTCCTTTTTGCTTACTTAGCAGTTCTATCAACATTTAGCAACTAAGATAGCAACATTAGAAAATCCGTTAGCTATATTTCAGAGGTAAAAAGTTGGATATAAAATTTGGTGTGGTCTGTCGCGCAGTCAAATTTTACAATATGCAGCGTGTTCCACAAAATGTGTACATATAACTTTTTTTGAAAACTCTCAAAACCTAACTTAACTTACATAAATTGCACTGAAAATCGGTGGTCAGCTAGCTCAAAGGGTGTCGTTAGTCACAAAACATACCATTATTTTTCAGTCCCTTTAAATGTTGAGCTCGAGGTGATTCAGTCCTCCAACCGCTAGAGAGTGTCCGAGGTTAGGGGGTGTCCGATGTTTGGGGAAAATTAGCTAACATGTTTCGAAGCCAGTTTCATAATCAGCAATTAGATTGTGTTGTCTGTGATGTTAACTTACAGCAAACTGCCAACCAACCTCTTCTGATTAATGAAGGGGAGTATTCCCTAAAAATGACACACATTTTTTTGAATGTTAATGCAGTCACTTTGACACGTAGAAATCTCTGATCTGTCTCTCTAGCCTGCCAGCTAATTCCACCAGTAGCCCCAGCTCTTCCTCCTGTAGCCAGCCAGCTATTCAGCCAACAAAGGTGATTAAGGTTCCTAAAAATTAATGCAAGTCGCTATATTTGCCCTTTAGTAATTCAGTTAATCAATGTGTGTTTTAGAGCTCCGGCCCTCAACGTCAGCATTTTGTCAGAAATGACTGAGAAGTATTCAGAGTATAGTGTGACTTCAAACGTGTCAAGATTTCTGACATCTATCCAACAAGAGCAGTCTACACTTAATGTAGAACATCCTGCTGTTCCTCAGACATTTTACATGTCCAATGAGACCGCTGAGGAAATGTTGTTCAGTGGTCAGGACTTTGAGGATGAACTGTTTGTGGATGCTTTGATGGACACTGCAGGTGTAGGAGGAGGTGGAGGTCAGGGTGAGGTTGATGATGCTGAGGAGAACGTTGATGATGAGGGTGATGATGTCGAGGAGATGGTTGACGATGAGGTTGAAAGTCCAACGGACCGTTTCAAAGGCTACTTGGTGAATTAGGCTCTTGAATATGGAATAACAAGAAGAAGGAGACCGAAGTTGTGCCTTCATCATGGGTCCAGGATGACATGAGCTACTGGCCCCCTTATACATCCACAGAACGCTGCACAAGGGCAGTGAAAGGTAGAAGAATTACTTTATCCTATCCCAGGTATTCCTTAAAGAAGTGGGGTTTCAAGTGTCTCCGGAAGGTGGTGAGTGACTCCGCTGTCCTGGCGTCGTGAGGGAGCTTGTTCCACCATTGGGGTGCCAGAGCAGCGAAGTCACTCACCAGTTTTGACTGGGCTGAGCGGGAACTGTGCTTCCGCAGAGGTAGGGGGGCCAGCAGGCCAGAGGTGGATGAACGCAATGCCCTCGTTTGGGTGTAGGGACTGATCAGAGCCTGAAGGTACGGAGGTGCCGTTCCCCTCGCAGCTCCGTAGGCAAGCACCATGGTCTTGTAGCAGATGTGAGCTTCAACTGGAAGCCAGTGGAGTGTGCGGAGGAGCGGGGTGACATGAGAGAACTTGGGAAGGTTGAACACCAGACGGGCTGCGGCATTCTGGATGAGTTGTAGGGGTTTAATGGCACAGGCAGGGAGCCCAGCCAACAGTGAGTTGCAGTAATCCAGACGGGATCTATAATGTGATTGCATTGATTATGTTGTTTATATTTATCTTTATTATCCTTTCTAACTTTAACTACTGAAAGAATGTGAGGGATAAAACACAACTGTGTTCTGTTTTGTATTTTTGCAGCAATTCTTCGTGAGAGCTTAACCTCCATGGAAATAATTAAGCAACAGCAAAAGCTGATTCTGCTGCAGCTGCAAAAGCTCCAGGCGAACAGATCAACCCTGGATGAGGTTCCAGATTTGACATACCTTCGACTTCCAATGTCCTCGCTGGAAAACTTGAGGAGAGTTGAGGGCCAACTTTCAGATCAAGACTTAAAAAAGAACCTTGTATGACAAGATATAATTATATCATTACATCTATTGCTGAAAAGTAATCAACCAAGCCACAATCTGACCCAGACTACCATTCCAGCTTTATTCAAATTAGTATTAAATTCATCAAATATGAGTTTTTGTTTTTCACACCATATATTTGGGACTGTCTGGAGGGATGACCATCAAGGAGAATGTGTGGAGAATCCTCTCAAAACTCCATACAAATGGCCTGGCCATGAAAATGAATTGGAGAGGGGCCAATGGGAAACAGGCTTTTGAACCTCTTGCCTTAAAAAGTGTTGTTATGGGTAAGTTGACTTTCAAGGCCACTGCATGGAGCAGAGAGGCATAATGTCACAGAAGGAATTAATTAGATAAAACAGGCCAGCATGTCAATTTGATTGTCAGCAGGGAAGATCATTATTACAACACAGTTTTCAAGGCAGGAAGAATATAATGAACTGGAAATATTTTACAAAAAGCCGTTGATAAAACTATTTTGTAGGGATAGGGGAGTTGCATAAACTATGAGTCATATTTCAGGGAGTATTTCAATAAGTGTTCTATTTTCTCTCTTTCTGATATTTACAAAGGTGCTGTGCCACGCAGCCATTCTGAAGTTCCTGATGTGGAGATAGAAAAATACATAAAACGATGGATGCAGCTAGCCCCTGACAGAGATGGGGCGAGAAAAAGGAGAGTGCGAGTGAGAAGTGACCAGACCTTGGAGGAGTGATGGAGAAAACTGAATGCCTACCAGAGCTTAAATAGAAAGAAACCTTAAATAGACAAAATCAAACTACTTCTCATTGTTTCTGTGATCAAAAAATTAAATGAACATTTAAATGAAATTATTTGAGTCTTTCCTGTTTAAATTTTAGTATTTTTATACTTTGTGCAAGGCAATTGATCAGCATTAAAAGATTTGTGGATGGGTATTATTTGTATATACAAAATGTATAATAGTAATATTTATAAAATACATTTATTAACATTGCATTGGGCCGCTTCTGGGGGGATTCTGGTAAGATGCCGGCAAAGTCGGCTGAATTCCGGTAGACGGAAACGGCCCGATGTACTTGGGCCGATTCTGGGCAGTCATTCATTTTGATTCCGGGCCGAGTCCGACACCCGATTCCGGGCCGATTCAATCAGCTTGAGGAATGAGTGACTCAACCAACTGCGAACTGGAAATGTTCACTTTCAACGAGTGGAGAAGGCTGTTCAAATGCAATGGCAGCTCGCTTTTTCTTCACAATAATTGTGTTCGAGAGTCATTGTCTTGGTAAGTGTGCACATTTTCTTATTCCTTAACAAAATAGTGTATTGCTCAGTGTCTTTCTACACGGGCTGGTGCCCCATGTCTTTTTCAGCACAGAGGCTGGTTACATGGGTTTTAGGAGGTTATTGGGTCACTCAGCAATGTTACAAGTAGGGCTTAGAATAAGCACATAGGTTTTGCTAGAGGCCTAATGGGACGGTAATAGCACTGTGTTGGCTTGTCTTTATCTGGGAAACGTTTAACATAGGGGAAATTACCTATGTTCTAGCCTAGGTAACATACCCAAGCAGAACTGACTAGTCTATGCCATGTTAATGATTTACTGTATCACAAGATAAGGTCTATTGCTGGTATAGTAGGCTATCTATCTCTTCATGGCCTTGATTTGTATGGTGGAAATACCACTACTAGGCCTACTATTGAAGGAGTTGTTACATATATCTTACAAAGGCTGCATTTACACAGGCATCCAATTCTGATATTTTGCCCAATTATTGGCAGTAGCAGTGTGTGGGTAAAATCATTGGGGAAGGCAAGCCAGAAGAAAAAGCCATATTACAACCAATGTGTTGTGATAATTGCGGTGCTTGCTCTATAATGTGTTAGTTCATATGCCTTGTGACCGTGATATACAGTGCCTTCGGAAAGTATTCAGACCCCTTAACTTTTTCCACATTTTGTTACATTACAGCCTTATTCTAAAATGGATTAATTAAACATTTCCTCAGCAATCTACACACAATACCCCATAATGGCAAACCGAAAACAGGTTTTTATAAATTTTTGCAAATGTATTAAAAATAAAAAACAGAAATACCTTACTTACATAAGTATTCAGACCCTTTGCTATGAGACTCGAAATTGAGCTGAGGTGCATCCTGTTTCCAATGATCATCCTTGAGATGTTTCTACAACTTGATTGGAGTCCACCTGTGGTAAATTCAATTGATTGGACATGATTTGGAAAGTCACACACCCGTCTATATAAGGTCCCACAGTTGACAGTGCATGTCAAAGCAAAAACCAAGCCATGAGGTCGAAGGAATTGTCCGTAGAGCTCCAAGACAGGATTGTGTCAAGGCACATATCTGGTGAAGGGTACCAAAAAATGTCTGCAGCATTGACGGTCCACAAGAACACAGTGGCCTCCATTAATCCTTAAATCGAAGAAGTTTGGAACCACCAAGACTCTTCCTAGAGCTGGCCGCCCGGCCAAACTGAGCAATCGGTGGAGAAGGGCCTTTGTCAGGGAGGTGACGAAGAACCCGATGGACACTCTGACAGAGCTCTAGAGTATCTCTGTGGAGATGGGAGAGCCTTCCAGAAGGACAACCATCTCTGCAGCACTCCACCAATCAGGCCTTTATGGTAGAGTGGCCAGACGGAAGCCACTCATCAATAAAAGGCACATGACAGCCCGCTTGGAGTTTGCCAAAAGGTACCTAAAGACTCTCAGACCATGAGAAACAAGGTTCTCTGGTCTGATGAAACCAAGATTGAATTCTTTGTTCTGAATGCCAAGTGTCACATCTGGAGGAAACCTGGCACCATGCCTATGGTGAAGCATGGTGGTGAAAGCATCATGCTGTGGGGATGTGGCAGGTAGTGGGAGACTAGTCAAGAATGAGGGAAAGATGAACAGAGCAAAGTACAGAGAGATTCAGACTGGGGCGAAGGTTCACCTTCCAACAGGACAACGACCCTAAGCACACTGCCAAGACAACGCAGGAGTGGCTTCGGGACAAGTCTCTGAATGTCCTTGAGTGGCCCAGCCAGAGCCCAGACTTGAACCTGATCGAAGAACTATGGAAAGACCTGAAAATAGCTGTGCAGCAGCGCTCCCCATCCAACCTGACAGAGCTTGAGAGGATCTGCAGAGAAGAATGGGAGAAACTCCCCAAATACAGGTGTGCCAAGCTTGAAGCATCATACCCAATAAAACTTGATGATGTAATCGCTGCCAAAGGTGCTTCAACAAAGTACTGAGTAAAGGGTCTGAATACTTGTGTACATTTTACATTTCAGTTTTTTTTTTTTAATAAATTAGCAAAAAATTGTAAAAGCAGTTTTTGCTTTGTTATTATTGGTTATTGTGTGTAGATTGATGAGGCAAAAAAACAATTTAATCAATTTTAGAATAAGGCTGTAACGTAACAAAATGTGGAAAAAGTCAAGGGGTCTGAATACTTTCCCAAGGCACTGTATAGGCCTAAGGCCGAGACATTAAGAAGACACAGTGGCAGAATAAATTCAACCATACCTTTGTTTCATCGTCATTCGTCTGTTTTGAATTTAGAAAATGCTCCATTATTAAAATAAATACTTTTCTTCTCCATGAAGTAATCCAACAATGTGTACGCCGCCATCTTGTCTATTTCAAGTCTTCTCCCAGTAATGGCTAACTCCCAGTAATTGATACCAAAAATCTTTGGTTAAACCGCTTTATCTGGTGTAACAATCTGTAGCTAATATTTTACCAAAAATATCTGGGGGTGGTAGGCTACTGTGTGTTTCCAAAGAGAAGCTTTTCTAAAATATTTTTTGATTTTCTGTGCCCATTGGAAGTAACAGGTGCACAGCAGTATGGTGGTCAGGGAGGAGAGATCACCCTGACCCCCTCATTGTCTGGATATATTGAATACATCCTGTGGAAACACAATGGAAACAAGGTGGTAGTGTTTGATGGGAGCCAGAACAGGGAGTATGGCAGGTATAAACACAGGATCATCCTGGACTGGCACACTGGAGAGCTAACTATCAGTGGTCTCACAGATGCAGACAGTGGATCCTACTTGTTAGAGGCAGTCATCAACGGCAAGCTACAGGACTCACACCATGACGTCAAGGTAATAGTTAAGTGCTTGTATAGTTCTACAAGTCAAGTGTATGTTACAGTGTAGATACAATATGTCAGTAAGTGTGCATTTATCATTAGGCCAAGCCCTAATCAAAGGCCAAGTATTGGTTGTATTAACCAATCAGATTAGCAGAGCTGAAAACTACTTCTCACTTTTCTGAAGTCTACCTGGAGAGAGACAGAAAAAGGAATACCTGACAATGCTATCCCCCACACTCAGTGTTTTTAAAGACTCTCAACCCCCTATACTAACACTACTGTTACTCTTATAACCACACTCCTATTCTAGTCTTGTCACAAAACTATCATCATTAATGTTTACTTGTGCAGGTGTGATATATCACAGTCTATTATTTTAAGACAAACAGTTTTGCTGGGTATGTTTAGATGTTGTGTCACAGCCCACCATAACCTGTGTGGTCAACAACACAACCCCAGAGAATATGGACAGAACCCTGCTGTGCTCAGCTGACCTCCAGCCCCTGACCCAGTTCATTTAGAGGAGTTCTGGGGGATCAGTAAGTCCAGGACCTGAACTGTTCATACTTGGGGGGAGAACCAGGAGTCTGTCTACACATGTGTGGTGAAAAACCCTGTTAGTGAGAAAACAGCAGAGTTCAACCTGAAGGACTGCAACACTGGTAAGACAACACTGCTATAGTGCTGCTGCTACTATTGCTTCACTTTTATGTTACGGTGAGCATAATGTTACGGTGAGGATGCTATGTCTTTGCTATGTCTGAAGATCCAGAACATTCATATGTAACAGTCACTTACATGTTTAATAAATGCATTCTCAAGTGTGGAAGTGCTAAGGTGTTTTTATTGTTTTATTTATTTATTGTTTTTCTTGTGTTTCTGTGCAGAGAAAGGCTTGTCCACTTAGCTGGGTGTTGGCCTGTCCCAGCTCTTCATTCTCCTTTTAATAGTCCTTATTGTGGGGGCCATCTTGTACTTCAGGAAAGCCAAGGAAGGTAAGACCACAGAGATCCTACTAAATTACCAGAGGTGATCATAGGGGTCATAGACCCTCATAATTCTAGAATTTGCTTATAATGGCAGCCATTTTGGTAAAGGAGAAATCCAAACCAGTCTAAGTGGAATGAAAAGCATTGGAGGCAAAGGGTTCCAAAAGGGTTCTTCGGCTGTCCCTATAGGATAACCCTTTTTGGTTCCAGGTAGAACCCATTCGGGTTCCATGTAGAACCCTCTGTGGAAAGGGTTCTACATTGAACTCAAAAGGGTTCTACCTGTAACCAAAAAGGGTTCTTCAAAGGGTTCTCCTATTGGGAGAACGGAATAACCCTTTTAGGTTCTAGATGGCATCTTTTTTTCTAAGAGTGTAGGGCGGCAGGAAGCCTAGCGGTTAGAGCGTTGGGACAGTAACCAAAAGGTTGCTGGTTCGAATACCTGAGCTGACTATCTGAAAATCAGTCGATGTGCCCTTGAGGAAGGCACTTCGACCTAATTTGCTCCAGGGGCGCTGTACTACTATGACTGACTGTAAAACAACACATTTCCCTGTACCTATCCGGTGTACTGTATGTGACAATAATATATATATATATTTTGCATTTCCATTTTTACTTATGCAGGAAAATATATATCTGAAATTGTGTAATAGAAATATTGTCAACACAAAATATTGTCATATGATTGTAAATGCCGTTTACAAGTTTTATACACATTTTCTGTATAGATAGCCTCCAAAATATATGTATACAGACCTCAGTGTTCTTTTTGTTTTGTTTTGTGTTATAATTTATAGTATGAGAGTTATTACATAAATGTGGTGTTCTTGTAGGGAAAGCCCTTCATTCTTATAATCTGGGTAGACCAGAATCAATCCATTTCCTCCCTCTCAGTCAGGCCCTGTCCTAGTGACGCCAGCTGACTTGCTACAAGGTCATTGACCTGGATTCAGAGATAGAAAGAATACATAGAAAAGAAGGGAGAACAGAGAGCAACTCAGAACAATACACAGCAACACCAAATAGTATTTCATATAAAACATTTTATTAACAATATTAACAACAAACATTGTAGAAAGTGTATCCGCTATCACTCCCCTTTGTCAAATCCTGTCCTTTATTCCTCTCGCATTTTCCATTCTGTTGTGGATGACTGGCATTTACCTGTAGCTACCTACAGAGAGAAGATCTGATGTGGAGAGGCAACCGGAAGAAGGTACAGTAAGATGATGCACTTTACTTCTTCAAGTCACATGATTATACAGCACATTAGTTTCTGAATACTGCTACAGGGAACTTTTGTCTAAACAGAAAAATACTTAATGATGTGTTAATGAATGACCCATTGTTTCTGTTTGATCTTAACAGCATCTCCTATGAAATCTAATTCTTAAAGTGAGGGTTTCTTTACCTGTAGTCATTTTTAAATGGTTTCTGTTGTTCTATATTATTTTACAATTACTGTCAAATACATAATGAACCTGAACCCAAATTAGACTCATTGTTTATGTTTTAATTTGACAGGAGATAGAAATCATCCTGACCAGTTCATGAAGACCCCAGAGGTTCCTCCAGGTCAGTAACGTGTGCTACCTACATTATGGAATCTAATATGGAACATTCCCAGTTGTTCAGAGAATTATTGTTCTCCGTTTTTTTTTTACAGGAAATGTGAAGATGAAGGAGGGGACATTTGAGAATAATGATCACGCTCTTTGTAGCCGATGTGAGTAAGAACTTTAAACAGGTCAACATTCACAAGGCCAGACGGATCACCAGGGCGTGTACTTAGAGCATGAGTGGACCAATTGGCAAGTGTCTTCACTGACATTTTCAACCTCTCCCTGACCGAGTCTGTAATACCTTCATGTTTCAAGCAGACCACCTTCCCTGTGCCAAAGAAAGCGAAGGTAACCTGCCTAAATTATTACCGCCCCGTAGCACTCACGTCGGTAGCCGTGAAGTGCTTTGAAAGGCTGGTCATGGCTCACATCAACACCATCATCCAGGAAACTCCAATTCAAATACCGCCCCAAGAGATCTACAGATGACGCAATCTCTATTGCACTCCACACTGCCCTTTCCCACCTGGACAAAAGGAACACCTATGTGAGAATGCTGTTAATTGACTACAGCTCAGTGTTCAACACCATAGTGCCCACAAAGCTCATCACTAAGCTAAGGACCCTGGGACTAAACACCTCCCTTTGCAATTGGATCCTGGACTTCCTGACGGGCCACCCCCAGGTGGTAAGGGTAGGCAACAACACATCTGCCACGTTGATCCTCAACACTGGGGCCCTTCAGGGGTGCGTGCTTAGTCCCCTCCTGTACTCCCTGTTCACCCACAACTGCGTGGCCAAGCACGACTCCAACACCATCATTAAGTTTGCTGACCACACAACAGTGGTAGGCCTGATCACCGACAACGATGAGACAGTCTATAGGGAGGAGGTCAGAGCAAGACACAGGAGCTGATCGTGGACTACAGGAAAAGGAGGGCCGAACAGGCCCCCATTAACATCGACGGGGCTGTACTGAAGCGGGTTGAGAGTTTCATGTTCCTTGGTGTACACATCATCAACAAACTATCATGGACGTCTTCTCTAGCAGGAGGTAAGCTTGGCTTCTCATATGGTGTTGAGTAAAGCTTAAACCATGTATTTAGATCGTAGGTAGGTAGTTAGTTGTAGTTAGGTATTGTAGTTATTGTAGGTTAGTATTGTTGTTATTGTAGGTTTCCGTAGGTAATTATTGTAGGTTAGTATCGAAGCACGAGGCTAGCTAGCTAGCGGGTAGCTACTGGTAACGTTTAGCAACGGTGGAGAGCTGTTTCCAATGTTAATGTGCTAGCTAGCCAACGTTTAATTTTTGCTGCGTTATGCGTTATGTAACCAAGTATTGGTGCTAAACTGTGTGTTATTGGATGCTAGCATGCTAGTTAGCTATGGCGTCATAGCTAGGCATCGTGGGTTGTTGTGGGTAGTTACTGTAGGTTGGCAGCGTCTTCGGCCGTGCCGGCTGTAGCACGAAGCGAGCTAACTAGCCGTTTTTCAAACAGAGTCAGAGTCAACACAGTAGCCATTGTGTGCCGGGTGTAGCACGAAGCTAGCTAGCTAGCCGTTCTTCAAACAAAGTCAACACAGTGGCCAGTGCTAGCTACCCAACACGACCAGCTAACTGTACTAGCTAAATACATTATACTTGTCCTAGCTAGCCAACGTTTAATCATTGCTGCGTCATGAAAGGAACGGACACGAATGATCTGTTTAGTGTGTTTACACACTATTGGTGGTTTGTTGTGACCAAGTGTTGGTGCTAAACTGTGTGTTACTGGATGCTAGCATGCTAGTTAGCTAGTTAACACACTATTGGTGGTTTGTTGTGACCAAGTGTTGGTGCTAAACTGTGTGTTATTGTTATTGGATGCTAGCATGCTAGTTAGCTATGGTGTCATAGTTAGCTAGCTGAATAAAGTGGGTTGAGTCTATTCCTTTAAACATTGAACCGCTGTGGTTCACAACAATTCTGATTTCTAAAGGTGGAAGTTGGGAGAGTTTTTGTTCGGGTGGTTCAGTGAAACAATTTTAGTTTCTGAGGTAGGAGTTTTTGGTGAGGGAGGCCCTGCTCTCTCCTCTCCCAGATGCTTAGCTCATTTCATTCCGATCTCCTCTGCATTTTTGTAGCCATTTGCTACAGCCTGTCAACTATGCCTCTGCCTATCCCTGTTCTCTCCTCTCTGCACAGGCTACACAAACGCACCACACCGCGTGGCTGCTGCCTCTCTAACCTGGTGGTCCCTGCACGCACCCCACACCTGGAGTTCCAGGTCTCAGGCAGCCTCTGGAACTGCCGTTCTGCTGCCAACAAAGCTGACTTCATCCCAGCCTATGCCAACCTCCAGTCCCTCGACTTCCTGGCGCTGACGGAAACATGGATTACCACTGAAAACACTGCTACTCCTACTGCTCTCTCCTCGTCTGACCATGTGTTCTCGCATACCCCGAGAGCATCTGGTCAGAGGGGTGGTGGTACAGGAATCCTCATCTCTCCCAAGTGGACATTCTCAATTTTTCCCCTAACCCATCTGTCTATCTCCTCATTTGAATTCCATGCTGTCACAGTCACTAGCCCATTTAAGCTTAATATCCTTGTCATCTATCGCCCTCCAGGTTCCCTTGGAGAGTTCATCAATGAGCTTGACGCCTTGATAAGTTCCTTTCCTGAGGATGGCTCACCCCTCACAGTTTTGGGGGATTTCAACCTCCCTATGTCCACATTTGACTCATTTCTCTCTGCCTCCTTCTTTCCACTCCTCTCCTCTTTTGACCTCACCCTCTCACCGTCCCCCCCTACTCACAAGGCAGGCAATACGCTTGACCTCATCTTCACTAGATGCTGCTCCTCTACTAATCTCACTGCAACTCCCCTCCATGTCTCTGACCACTACTTTGTTTCCTTTTCTCTCTCGCTCTCCTCCCACACTACTCACTCTGCCCCTACACAGATGGTAATGCGCCGCCGCAACCTTCGCTCTCTCTCTCCCACTACTCTCTCCTCTTCCATCCTATCATCTCTTCCCTCTGCTCAATCCTTCTCCCTCCAATCTCCTGATTCTGCCTCCTCAACCCTCCTCTCCTCCCTTTCTGCATCCTTTGACTCTCTGTGTCCCCTATCCTCCCGGCCGGCTCGGTCCTCCCCTCCAGCTCCGTGGCTTGATGACTCATTGCGAGCTCACAGAACAGAGCTCCGGGCAGCGGAGCGGAAATGGAAGAAAACTAAACTCCCTGCCGACCTGGCATCTTTTCACTCCCTCCTCTCTACATTTTCTTCATCTGTTTCTGCTGCTAAGGCCACTTTCTACCACTCTAAATTCCAAGCATCTGCCTCTAACCCTAGGAAGCTCTTTGCCACATTTTCCTCCCTGCTGAATCCCCCCCCCCCCCCCCCCCTCCTCTCTCTCTGTGGATGACTTCGTCAACCACTTTGAAAAGAAGGTTGACGACATCCGATCCTCGTTTGTTAAGTCTAATGACACTGCTGGTTCTGCTCACACTGCCCTACCCTATGCTTTGACTTCTTTCTCCCCTCTCTCTCCAGATAAAATCCTGCGACTTGTGACTGCAGGCCGCCCAACAACCTGCCCGCTTGACCCCATCCCCTCCTCTCTTCTCCAGACCATCTCCGGTGACCTTCTCCCCTACCTCACCTCGCTGATCAACTCATCCTTGACCGCTGGCCATGTCCCTTCCGTCTTCAAGAGAGCGAGAGTTGCTCCCCTTCTCAAAAAACCAACACTCGACCCCACTGATGTCAACAACTACAGACCAGTATCCCTTCTTTCTTTTCTTTCCAAAACTATTGAGCGTGCCGTCTTTAGCCAACTCTCTTGCTATCTCTCTCAGAATGACCTTCTTGATCCAAACCAATCAGGTTTCAGGACTGGTCATTCAACTGAGACTGCTCTTCTCTGTGTCACGGAGGCTCTCCGCACTGCTAAAGCTAACTCTCTCTCCTCTGCTCTTGTCCTTCTAGACCTGTCTGCTGCCTTTGATACTGTGAACCATCAGATCCTCCTCTCCACCCTCTCCGAGCTGGGCATCTCCGGCGCGGCTCACTCCTGGATTGCGTCCTACCTGACCGGTCGCTCCTACCAAGTGGCGTGGCGAGAAGCTGTCTCCGCACCACGTGCTCTCACCACTGGTGTCCCCCAGGGCTCAGTTCTAGGCCCTCTCCTTTTCTCCCTATACACCAAGTCACTTGGCTCTGTCATATCCTCACATGGCCTCTCCTATCATTGCTACGCTGACGATACACAACTAATCTTCTCCTTTCCTCCTTCTGATAACCAGGTGGCGAATCGCATCTCTGCATGTCTGGCAGACATATCAGTATGGATGACGGATCACCACCTCAAGCTGAACCCTGGCAAGACGGAGCTGCTCTTCCTCCCGGGGAAGGACTGCCCGTTCCATGATCTCGCCATCACGGTTGACAACTCCGTTGTGTCCTCCTCCCAGAGTGCGAAGAGCCTTGGCGTGACCCTGGACAACACCCTGTCGTTCTCCGCTAACATCAAGGCGGTGACCCGCTCCTGCAGGTTCATGCTCTACAACATTCGGAGAGTACGACCCTGCCTTACACAGGAAGCGGCACAGGTCCTAATCCAGGCACTTGTCATCTCCCGTCTGGATTACTGCAACTCGCTGTTGGCTGGCCTCCCTGCATGTGCCATTAAACCCCTACAACTCATCCAGAATGCCGCAGCCCGTCTGGTGTTCAACCTTCCCAAGTTCTCTCACGTCACCCCCCTCCTCCGCACACTCCACTGGCTTCCAGTTGAAGCTCGCATCCGTTACAAGACCATGGTGCTTGCCTATGGAGCAGTGAGGGGAACGGCACCTCTGTACCTTCGGGCTCTGATCAGTCCCTACACCCAAACGAGGGCATTGCGTTCATCCACCTCTGGCCTGCTGGCTCCCCTTCCTCTGCGGAAGCATAGTTCCCGCTCAGCCCAGTCAAAACTGTTCGCTGCTCTGGCACCCCAATGGTGGAACAAGCTCCCTCACGACGCCAGGACAGCGGAGTCACTCACCACCTTCCGGAGACATTTGAAACCCCACCTCTTTAAGGAATACCTGGGATAGGATTAAGCAATCCTTCTACCCCCCCCCCCCCCCCCCTCCCCCACACACACACACAGCGGAGTCGCTCACCACCTTCCGGAGACATTTGAAACCCCACCTCTCTAAGGAATACCTGGGATAGGATAAAGTAATCCTTCTACCACACCCCCCACCCCCCCCCCCCCACACACACAGCGGAGTCGCTCACCACCTTCCGGAGACATTTGAAACCCCACCTCTCTAAGGAATACCTGGATAGGATAAAGTAATCCTTCTACCCCCACCCCCCCCCCCCCCCCCCCACAGCGGAGTCACTCACCACCTTCCGGAGACATTTGAAACCCCACCTCTTTAAGGAATACCTGGGATAGGATAAAGTAATCCTTCTACCCCCCCCCCCCCCCCCCCCACACACAGCGGAGTCGCTCACCACCTTCCGGAGACATTTGAAACCCCACCTCTTTAAGGAATACCTGGGATAGGATAAAGTAATCCTTCTACCCCCCCCCCCCCCCCCCCCCCCCCAAAAAAAAAATGTAAAGTGGTTATCCCACTGGCTATAGGGTGAATGCATCAATTTGTGAGTCGCTCTGGACAAGAGCGTCTGCTAAATGACGTAAATGTGCCCTTGAGCAAGGCACTTAACCCTAACTGCTCCTGTAAGTCGCTCTGGATAAGAGCGTCTGCTAAATGACTAAAATGTAAAATGTAAATGTAATGGACCAAACACACCAAGACAGTCGTGAAGAGGGGACGACAACACCTTTTCCCCCTCAGGAGACTGAATAGATTTGGCATGGGTCCCCAGATTCTCAAAAAGTTCTACAGCTGCACCATCGAGAGCATCCTGACCGGTTGCATCACCGCCTGGTATGGCAACTGCTCGGCATCCGACCGTAAGACGCTACATAGGGTAGTGCGTACGGCCCAGTACATCACTGGGGCCAAGCTTCCTGCCATCCAGGACCTATATACTAGGCGATGTCAGAGGAAGGCCCAAAAAATTGTCGAAGACTCCAGTCACCCAAGTCATAGACTGTTCTCTCTCCTACCGCATGGCAAGCGGTACCAGAGCGCCAAGTCTAGGTCAAAAAGGCTCCTTAACAGATTCTACCCCCAAGCCATAAGACTGTTGAACAATTAATCAAATGGCCACCCGGACTATTTACATTGTTTTTACACTTCTGCTACTCGCTGTTTATTATCTATGCATAGTCACTTTACCCCTACCTACATGTACAAATTACCTTGACTAACCTGTACCCCCGCACATTGACTCAGTACCGGTACCCCCTGTATATAGTCTCGTTATTGTTATTTTTTTGTGTTACATTTTATTTTTTACTTTAGTTTATTTAGTAAATATTTTCTTTAGTCTATTTCTTGAACTGCATTATTGGTTAAAGGCTTGTAAATAAGCATTTCACGGTAAGGTCTACAACTGTTGTATTCGGCGCATGTGACAAATACAATTTGATTTTATTTTATTTTCGTACAGAATAATATGAAATGGTCTGAGACCAGGTTGCAATAAGTAATATCATTTTTCACTCTCTCATTCAATTATTTTGTATGCTGTACTTATCTTGCCATTCTGTGTTTCAATGTCAAGAGACAGTGCTAGAAGTGGACAGGTCTGAGAACCAGGAACCAGGAATACTAGACCTGCACAATTACAGACCTGCACACGAAGCCCAGCCAGGAGAGACACCAGGACCTGTATACAGTAAACCACAAATACAAGAACCAGACAAATCAACACCTGCAGGAGTCCAAACCAGGACACCCAGTCAGGGGAACCAGCCAGGGGAGTAGAGACAGAATAATGAGGTGGAAGAATAAGGGAAAGGGCAAAGAGGAAGTAATCAAGAGACTGAGAGGAGAAAGATAAGAGAAAAGAGAACAGAATACAGAGGAGGGGGACATGAAGGAGAGATGGAGGAAGGGGAGGAGGAGAAGGAGCCAGCACAAATAAATAATTAGATGATACCAACCAGACATCCACCCAGACTGATGAGGAGATGGATGACACACCCATCACAGACCCCAATGAGCAGCACATTACCCAGACTACACTACAGGGGCAGACCAGTGACTCCCCAGCATCCCCAGAGAGCCCAGAAGAGATGGAACATGAGTCACCCATCCCAGACCCCAAGGAGCAGCACATTACCCATAGTACACCACATAGGCTGTCCAGTGACTCCACAGAAGACTCAGAAAAGATTGATGACACACCCATCACAGACCCCAATGAGCAGCACATTATCCACAGTGCACTGCAGGGGCAGACCAGTGACCCCCAAGGGAAAGGGCACAGAGAAAGTACAAAGAAATGCATCCCTCAGGAATCTACAATCGATTTGTATTGAAGATTATCCACAAACTGTAACACTTCTTTGTACCAGTAGGGGTCAGTGTACTTTAGCATGTCCATCTACTACTTCCCTTGCAGGGGCCATTTTTATTTCAGTGTGGTAACGCTGTCTTTGTCATAGTTGTTGTGAATACATACATTACAACAAAAATTAACAAATATGTCTATGTGTTGATGTGATCCTGTTTGAGCTGTGTCATAGACCAATACCACATTTGTTTATAGACCAATGGCAAATTTGACCAGACCGTTTACATTAGAGAGAGGATTTCTTCTACAGCTTATTACATTTACATTTAGCAGATGCTCTTATCCAGAAAGACTTACAATAAGTACATTCATCTAAAGAAAGTGACTCAACTATGCATCACAGTCATCGCAAGTAAGACACAACCAGATAAACAACAGCTGATCAATGATTATGACCCCAGAAGACACAGCTAATTAATTGTTGGTTCACTAATTGATTTTACCTTGCAGATACTGCATTTCTGTTTGAGTTTCATACCAAATACTGATACACTGACATAGTACTTTCTTAGTCTAGTATTTCCTTAGCACGATAATTGACCTTCCTAATCCACAGATTGGCTCCTACAAACAATACACAAAGACAAACTGCATCTCAGTAGCTAATGAAAGAGTACTGAGAGCACAAAAAATAACAAGAGAACAAGTTAATAAACCAAATGCCAAGCTGGCCTAGATTTCCAAAGGGAATAGGTCAGACCTGGTTAGTTTAACCCCCGAGTCAGAGAGGGGCCTCTGATCTGCTACCAGCTGACCTGTGGGTCCAGAGCACCAGAGAAGAATGAACACTATCGGTTTCTGTGGTCACAACAAATACCGGGGGAATATTAATATATTGAATTATTCTGGAGGAGCGGAGGTGGGTGTGTATGGGGATAATAATGCAATTCCTCAGCGATGGTGTTGATGTCTCGCTTCAGCAGGAGAGCTCTGGTCCTGTTCTCCTTCTGCTGGCTGGGAGGTTCAACACCCCATGCCTCCCTTTCTACATCCAACCTCTTACTTTAACACTCATTGTTTCAGGGAAGATTCCTGACTGTTACCACTGGCATTAACAGTCATTCATTCTCGTAAAGACGAGCCAATTTGAGTTTCCCCTTTAGATTGTTTGGGTCCAGTTTGGCTCCTCTGCTACTTGAAAGAGAGAGCGAGAGAGAGAAGCGAGAGAGACAGAGAGAGAGAGAGAGTGGGCCACCCTCCAAGACTGTTCTTTATAACAGGTTGATTAGAATGCTAGGTTGTTTAAATTGCCTCCTGGAGTGCCGAGGTGGAAAATAACAATATCCTCTGGCTTTAGACTCCATAGCCCCATGGCCCCATAGCTTCTCATTTATTTTCATGCAGCAGGGTTAAGATAGAGAGGCCTACCTGGCACCACTCCACTGGGGAAGTTGCCTCAATGGCTGCTGAGACCAAGGAGGACAGATCCAGGTGGCTTATGATGAATCAATTAATATCAGTTCAATAAAAGTGGCTGGAAGAATGCCTCTTTTTGTGCCACGGTTTATGGTGACAGAACAAACTCCGTGCCCACGGTCATTATGTGGATGAATAATTTAGCGTGGCCAAGACGCCATAATGAAATAATGAATGAGACTCCTTTGCAATTATTGTCCCGTACCTCAATTAAGGCCTGGTTTGTCTCCAGATCCCCTTTTAATGGGAATACCAGGAGTGACTAAGAGGGAATTGTTCAGCAGAGTTGTTATCACTTTGTCTGTCTTCCAGGATGCTGTGGAGGTTTATTACTGTAAACCAGGCCCAATCTGTACACTCCATTCTGCTGCTAACATTTGGTCATCATGCAACATTTAAGAGGGCCCAAGGCACACACATTGTGTACTTTCCTGTCCACCAGGAGAGGAGAGGCACAGACAGTGTTGGTGTTATTGTGCTTCTACACTTGTGCTTTTACAGGTGAAGCCACTTCCTTTAGGATGCAATAATACATTCCTTGAAAACCATTTAGATTATTTGGTAAGATAGATAGAGGGGACCGAGTGGTGCAGTGGTCTAAGGCACTGCATTGCTAGTGCTAGAGGTGTCACTACAGACCTGGGTTCGATCCTGGGCTGTATCACAACTGGCCGTGATCGGGAGTCCCATAGGCCGGCGCACAATTGGTCCAGCGTCGTCCGGGTTAGGGGAGGGTTTGGCTGGGGTAGGGCGTCATTGTAAATAAGAATTTGTTCTTAACTGACTTGCCCAGTTTTTCTGAACCTTTCACACTGGCAGCCATTGAAGGTGACAAACTAGATAAAAATACAAAAATAATTTTCAACACTTTCCTCTCATTGTTTCTGCAAACCTCTCAGGTTTCTCCTACTCTGTTGATCTGACTCTTGTTGGGCAGATTTCTCCTGCTGCATGATGTTTTCATGACTCCTATAATAGGACATTTAAGTTGAGGATGTTAACGGAAGATGTGTTATGTTTGAATCACACACTGTCTATCAAGTAAAACTCTGTTGTCATTTTCATATTTGGAGACATATTTTGAAAACCACAATGTAAACAGTGTGTATCAGACCTCCAGGTTGAACAACGATGTGGTGATATCCCAGACTGATAAAGCCACTTTGCAAGAGCCTCAGCCTCATGGCAGATCCTTAACCATCCAAGGACCAGCCCTAACCCAATTAACCCATCTCAAAACATCCCTTTGTGGCTTTGGCTGGACTTTGAAGTTGTGGAGACTCCTTTGTGTCAGGACTACTTTCGCTGTCAGACAACCTCCTGGAAATATTTCTGCAAGAGGAATTGTTTACCGTGAACCCAATTTGAAAAACATTTTTAGACCGACTTTGAGACCGGCAAAATCAAAGTCTTTGCGTGTTTTCATGTCGGTTTCACACTGGGATTCATTTCAATACATCTTTCCATGTGTGCCCTCTCTTTTTAATTAACTGCTATACCAATAGGGACTTAGAGCATCTCATAATTTGTCCAGTCCATTCAAACAGACAAGGCAGACAGATTACGAAACCATGTAAAAGCATGACTCTCTTTAATATCTAAGAGGCATAACGGCTTTTGGCAAGTGGTTGGAAACTCTTTTATGAGTTTGAATTCAACTAAGGCCCATACGAATTTGTTTATGTGCTTTAAGTTGATCCGTGAGGGAAATCAGTGTCATAAAGAGAAAATGAAAACCTACTCAGTACAGACGTCCCTCTGACAGAGAGACAACAGAGTTTTACTGAAAAAATATATCTAATTTACATATTCCCACGCTATCACTAGCTTTCCACAAACTCATCATCTGGTTTCACACTATTCTGTTGAAGACAATGAGACCATCTGATTCAATTTGTCATAGATAAGCTCTGCGCATGTTGTTCAATTCCCCGGAGCCCAGTTATTAAAAGGGTTAAGATGTCACAGAGAGCTCATGTTTTCAATTTGCTCACATTTTTAAACAACACTGTAACCATTTGTAATTAACTTTTTGGAGGAAAATATGCACTCTTTTCAACAATTGAATATGTATCCTCTCAACACCCCATAGAGACAATATCCTGTGTGACAACAGAGGAAATGGTTCTGTTTTTGTTTTGTGTTGTCATGCGTGTGTATTCGTGTAAATACATTTCTCAATAGCGCAGTTGCTTTCGTTCAGAGCTTTGTGGGTCCTTTATTTGAACAAGCTGCCTGTCAATGTGCCATACTGAAAGATCTCTGCTTGTGCACTCACAGACCTGACACGATTCTCATGTGACAAAATGGAAAACACTCTCGCTGCGTACTGCCTCCTTCATACTGCTCGATGGGAAGATTAAAGCCAATCCAAACAAAGTACACTTTCTTCATTTCTGAGTTGGTAGATGGGAAGGCCACCAAGGGAAACAGCTCACTTGTCTATGACATCAGACAAGTTATCATTTATCTCTCACTCTCTCTCTCCTTCACTCACTCACTCTCTCTCTCTCTCTCTGAGCCCTTCATCCTGTACTCCTCTCTCTCACACACTTCCCATTACTCACTCTTCCCCCCATCAAATCGCTCCGATAAGGAGACTCAGACTGGGTCTCGACTGTAGTAGTCGTGCCAGAGCTCAGGAAAGCCCAACGGTGCCTGCTCTGCTTTTACTTCCCTTATACCACAAACTGCACAACAATGAGGGTCTTTGTCCAAGACTGTGAAAAACAACACATCACCTTCACTTGACTTTAATACTTAGCAGGCATCCCTGCTGATAATCGCCGGAAAAAATGTGTTGGCACCCCCTTCTCTGGGTAATTGTAGACAATCTGGTGTATTTACGACAGCTGTCTTAACACCAATAGGATGGCATGGCTCTCACCGACTAGTCACTACGACCTACTGTAGAGCCTCTATGGACAGCAAGGGACATTGTGCACAGCTATTATTAAATAAACATTTCCAGAGCCTGCTCACACAGTTGCCAGATTTTAAAATGAGATACACTGTCTGTGGGAGGATAATTTTTAGGATGGCCAAGAAATACTTGAAAACTCTGAAATAGTTTCAGAAGGTAGAAATCTGTTTGTGTTTAGGTAGAAAAGTATTTCATTTTTGAATCGATATCTAGTACACACGGTATACAATACCAGATAACTGAAGTCTCTTATCACCTTTTGTGATAAAGAGGTCATCCAAATATGACACAGTTCCTTGGTGCATTGCTGTAATTGGTTATCTGAGACAGTATTAATGACTTGAAGGGATTCATTTGACCCCATTTTCATTTCAATGCCTGATCTACTCTTCTAATCAATGGGGTAGCTACATTCCATTATGAGTGGATACAGAGGAAGACCTGGCTAGAAGTCTGTTGTGGTATGTCCCTCACTAATTAGGTCTTAAATATCAAACCCAAAAGAGGAGACAAAACAAACCGTCTGGCTTTCTTGTGGTTTGAGATCTGGACGTTCTCCATATGTGAGGGACCTCCACTTACCCTTCTGCTGTAAAACGCCATGTTAGATGTACTCTGTAATAAACGAATCATGTCTGGCATGTTTTTGTTAAACAACTATACGGTGAACAGAGAAGGAATGGTGAATATAGCACAAGAAATATGACAGACAGACCTACTGTCTAAATGTAGCCACTTAATGGTAATCCTGCTACCAGCTCCGATACGCTCCGATACGATACAGGAACGATGCGTTTTAGTTTGAAACGATTTGGTGCGATTCGGTTTGATTAGAGAACGAATCGATGTGATTCATTTCAAACATTTGTTGCATGAACACATTCACTTTCCATTCTAATTTAAAATCTGCTGCTGATGGAGCTCATGTGCTGGGCCTCTCTGAGCTCGATCTGTTTTAGCTGTTTGTGTGGGTAAATGACGTGTGTCTATGGTGTATACTATGTAGGCAGTTGATATGAGCCTTAAGGGACACTAGGCATCTTCCACCCCACTACCACTACCACTATCAGATTAGGGGGGGCATGTAGCCTGTGTTTTTTGTCCTTCTGCTTTTGTTCTGAAATCACCATCAAACACTAATTAAATTGTCATATTTTAAGATTAAGTGTTTGAGCTAGTAATGAATCAATATGTATTGTTTACAAATTAGCTATGACATAGCCAATGAATATATAGCACAATTTTGGATTCCCCCCCCCCATCTCAAAATCTAATGGTTTTGACCGTTTTGATGTTTTTAGTGAGTTTATTTTCTCCTCCCGTTTTGGCCATGCAGTGTGCCTCGCAAAAGTGACTCCTTGTAATGAAATTATCAACTGCCGGGGGCGGCAGGTAGCTTAGTGGGTAAGAGCGTTGTGCCAGTAACCGAAAGGTCGCTGGTTCTAATCCCCGAGCCGACTAGGTGAAAAATCTGTCGATGTGCCCTTGAGCAAGGCACTTAACCCTAATTGCTCTGGATAAGAGTGTCTGCTAAATGACTAAAATATAAATGTAAACTTTACCCTGTATATCTAAAATGACCATATGTACTGATTGTTTAAAGCAAAACTATTGCTGATGGTGAACCTGAAAATATATTGTAAGCCCCGTTCAGCAGGTATTGCCAGATGAGAGTTGTCTTCAGTAATTGACTTTTATTCCGGTAAAACACAATTTTCAACAGCGCATAGATAACAATAACCTAGCAAATTACATAGGCTGATGGTGAACCTGAAACTAATAAAGCCTAATATCGAGCAAGACATTTTAGCATTTGAATGCTGAAGGTGCCAGGCAGATGTGCAAGATCAGGAACAGGCCTCCTACCACGCATTGGTCAGCGAACAATGCTGGGCACAGTGCGCGACAGTACGCGAAACTGGGCACAGTGCGCAGTTTGACTAGACTAGACTACGGATATTCCATAGGGTTATTCGGCATGCAAAATGACTTGTATATCAATGACTGTCAACACAGTTACATGCTAATGCCGCGTTCAGGTGCTAATCGGAACTAGGAAACTATGAACTTTCCGATTTGTTAACTGGTTGTAGTTATACACTTGCCGCTGGTTCAACCAGTTAGCAAGTCGGACATTTCTGAGTTTCCTAGTTCCGACTAGCACGTGAACGCGCATCAGTTGTCACAGAAGATTAGGTATTTTCAGAAGATATAAAAAAAGTAGGCCTAACATGCATAGGTCAAAAAATCGATTAAAACGTTATGAATCACCAATTCAATAACATGTTTTGCTAATTTGGATCAGTTTGGGGTCCGCGAACCGAGGCAGTCGTATCTAAACATGTGTATCGGTGAATCGGTATCCCAAATTGTGCACCATTAGCAAGTGAACCTTGCCCTTTTATGTACTTGCTAACAGCCTATAGGTTTATGTAAAAAGCAGTGTGTGAAATTGGTAGAATTAAAAGCTCAGTGCAGGCAGTGGGAGTTACTTGAGGGAGACCATTCGGTCCATATGTTATTATTGTTAGTTTATGTTCGTTGGGCAGTGATGGCAGCGTGTCAGTCCTGTTTCCCAGATCTCTCAGCGAGAGCAGATTCATCTGGACATGGGCCAGAGATTGACTCAGTGATCACCCAGAATAGCCTTGTTCAGTGTGGTGCACATGAACAGGCATGTGTGTGTGTGTGTGTGTGTGTGTGTGTGTGTGTGTGTGTGTGTGTGTGTGTGTGTGTGTGTGTGTGTGTGTGTGTGTGTGTGTGTGTGTGTGTGTGTGTGTGTGTAACTTGTGTGTGTGCGTGTATTCCTGTGTGAACATGCATGTATTCCTGTGTGTGTGTGTGTGTGTATGTGACGTGAGATCTGTTCTGTTTCTCTCCACCTGTCGTGGGCCTCCCCAAGCAGGCCAGATGGATGGAATCCCAGGTTTGCTGGAAATCAATGATGTCACACAGAGCCCCTTTAATGAAATGTAAATGATATGAGGCACACCCTTACTTCATGACATTTGTGGTGGCTGTGAGTGCCATGCAATAAGTATTCACCCCACTGATGACTGATTAATTAGTCTGTTTAATGACAATGAATGGTTTCATTAAAGATGAAAGAGACTAATAATTGTCTTACAACATACACTGAATGCTAGAGTGTGGGTGTGGTTGTGTGCGTGTGTGTGTTTCAGTGCATCTAATGTTAAACTCTAACGTCAGCCTTCCTTTTTTGTTTACGATAACCTGATAATAACTGTATGGTGTCAGACTGCTGTTGGTCTAGCTGGTACGGAAGGGTTAGCAAAGGAATCTGAACTGTTACTTCTCCCTTTCCTCTTTATTACCACCTTTCACCCTCTCTCCCCTTCTCTCAATCTCTCTATTTCTCTCTCTCTTTCTCTCTCCCCTTCTCTCTCTCCCCCTCTCTCTTCTCTCTAAGTGCTGTAGACATAACAGAGCTCTCATTAGAGTGACTGGGGGTGCTGCTGGGGCTGGTGCTGTGCAGTCAGCAGTAACCTGGGGTGCTGTAGTATGGTACTGGGACTGTGTAATGTGTGAGTCATTACTGCAGGCTAGGTAGTCTGCAGTCTGCAGGGCTCCGTTGGGGAGGAGGAGAGGAGGAGGACAGAGACCGGCCTGGTATAGAGCTGTGTTAATGAGAGAAAGCTCTCTGTGGGGATGAAGAGATGGAAGGATGATGGGGAGAACACACACAGAGCCACTCCAGAGACGGCTGTCTCAACCTACCATAGGTAATCCACTAAATGAAAAGCAGACCGCATGCTAGCCATTGTTGCACCGAGGGGGAGAAGAAGTATTAATGGTAGTTTACTGTGGAATATTTCAACACAGCTCTTGTGCTGTGCTCTGATTTCAGGGGATATTCCAGACAGACACTCCTCCACTGGCTTGATTTCTTTCCCGCGGCTCCTTGAATAGAGAATGATACATTACTGGAAGTTGTATACAGCTACTGCTACAGAACAGAATATGATATATTATTTTGATTAATTGGGATTCTTGTCCTCAAGCATCTTTCTCTCTTCATCAAGGACACCAGCATCACTAGTGAGGTACATCTGGGACACATTATGACATTTTAACCGAGTCAATAAAATACTTGATAAAGCCCATTTAGGACCTCGTTAGCCCACCTGCTGGTTTGATGTGGAACACTGAGAATAATTTGTGTGAATAATCTCTGTTCAGGCATTGCTTTGTGATGAGCAAGAAACCACAGAGTGTCCCTGGAAGTGCTCTGTCATCTCCCTTCCAGGCCTCCTAGGCCTATAGGCCTCCATCAGCCATTAATATTAAACTATACCCAATAGCCTTTCCAGATGTTCTTCTCCCTTGTATTTCATTTAATCCAACACCTCTTCAGGCCACTGTCCAGCCGTAAATCAGAGGCTTGCTGCTGGAGGAAGGAGTGAGAGAGGATGTGTTTGGATGCATAAGTCACATGCTGACTTCATGAGCTCAGTATGGATATCTTCAGGACACCAGCAAAGCTATTAGCTGTTACCTTAACCCCAGAGGCCATCAAGTCTCTTAAAGGGGGTTTAGTATGCCCTTTACTGCCCCACCTCAAAACCATGGGGACTGTGGGGTTTTATGAGAACTATACTGAACAAAAATGTAAACGCAACATGCAACAATGTCAAAGGTTTTACTGAGTTACAGTTCAATAGAAATACATTCATTAGGCCCTAATCTATGGATTTCACATGACTGGGCAGGGGCGCAGCCATTGGTGGGCCTGCGAGGGTTTAGGCCTACCCACTTGGGAGCCAGGCCCACCCACTGGGGAGGTAGGGCCCAGCCAATCAGAATACGTTTTTCCCCACAAAAGGGCATTATTACAGACAGAAATACTCCTCAAACTTCACATTTTAGAGTGGCCTTTTATTGTCCCCAGCACAAGGTGCACCTGTGTAATGAATGATCATGCTGTTTAATCAGCTTCTTGATATGACACACCTGTCAGGTGGATGGATTATCTTGGCAAAGGAGAAATGCTCACTAACAGGGATGTAAACTAATTTGTGCACACAATTTGAGAGAAATACGTTTTTTGTGCATATGGAAATTTTCTGGGATCTTTTATTTCAGCTCATGAAACATGGGACCAACACTTTACATGTTGCGCTTATATTTTTGTTCAGTATAGTTTGTTTTATGTGGTATTCTTGGATGACAGTCAGTCGCGAGTCACTAAGCGGTGTTGAATGCAGTTCACAGCTCTATTTGTTGCAGATGTCTGTGGACTAGTGTTTCCCAACTCCAGTCCTCCAGTACCCCCAACAGCACACATTTTTGTTGTAGCCCCGGACAAACTCTCTTGCTTCAACTTAACGAGGGCTTGATGATTAGTTGACAAGTTGAATCAGGTGTGCTTATCCAGGGCTACAATACAAATGTGTACTGTTGGGGGTACTGGTGGTTGTGAGTACTGGTGGGGGTACAGGTGGGGGTACTGGTGGGGGTACTGGTGGTTGGGAGTACTGGTGGGGGTACTGGTGGTTGGGGGTACTGGTGGGGGTACAGGTGGGGGTACTGGTGGGAGTACTGGTGGGGGTACTGGTGGTTGGGAGTACTGGTGGGGGTACTGGTGGTTGGGAGTACTGGTGGGGGTACTGGTGGGGGTACTGGTGGGGGTACTGGCGGGGGTACTGGTGGTTGGGGTTACTGGTGGTTGGGAGTACTGGTGGGGGTACTGGTGGGGTTACTGTTGGGGGTACTGGTGAGGGTACTGGTGGTTGGGAGAACTGTTTGGGGTACTTTCAGTAGAATAACAACTGTGTCAAACATTTTTTTGAAATCTAAGAATGAATAATGCTGCAACCACTTCAATCCTCCTTCCATTAGCCACAAAGATAGCTATTATCATACGATGTCCTTGAAGATCCTGCCATGACTCTCCCTGACATGCATACAACTTCTAGACAGTTATTCCTCATCAGTCCTTTCTCTCTGAGTTCCTCGAGGTCATCTAGTCCTATGGGAAAACATAGCACTCTAAATCTATCACCTTTGTAAAGGTACGATCCCTCAAAGTCCCTATTTTTTTCATTTTATAGACGGTTATTGGTAGGTCTGTGCTCTTTGAATGTGCAATCTATCTGCTCTGGGGCATAGTTTTACGAAATCAATAATCCATACCTGCACTGGCAAGATTATTTGACTTTGCGAGGAGAATGAGTGATTCGGTGTTGGCCCGCGGATTATCTTTTTACAATACGTTTTTATTTGCCTTCGATATCTCAATGGCATGAGAGATTTGACAGCTATTTTTTTTAAATGCTCCAGCTCTGCTCTCCAAGCTGGTATTAATCATCAACTCGACAAAAGATCTGTGATAGGCTATGGATGCAAAAGTTTATGATTCATTGCTAATACACTGTTAGACATTCCCCACATAGCTCCCCACCCTCCATAAGTGGCTGGGGGAGTTTTCAAGTCCATATGTGGCTGGTGGAGTGCTCAAGTCCATATGTGACTGGTGTAGTGGTCAAGTCCATATGTGGCTGGTGGAGTGTTCAAGTCCATATGTGACTGGTGTAGTGTTCAAGTCCATATGTGGCTGGTGGAGTGTTCAAGTCCATATGTGGCTGGTGGAGTGTTCAAGTCCATATGTGGCTAGTGGAGTGTTCAAGTCCATATGTGACTGGTGGAGTGTTCAAGTCCATATGTGACTGGTGGAGCGTTCAAGTCCATATGTGGCTGGTGGAGTGTTCAAGTCCATATGTGACTGGGCGAGTGTTCAAGTCCATATGTGACTGGGCGAGTGTTCAAGTCCATATGTGGCTGGTGGAGTGTTCAAGTCCATATGTGACTGGGCGAGTGTTCAAGTCCATATGTCCTATATGGAAGACTGGCTCCCCTCAGAGTCTGGTTCCTCTCTAGGTTTCTTCCTAGGTTCCTGCCTTTCTACTGAGTTTTTCCTAGCCACCGTGCTTCTACATCTGCATTGCTTGCTGTTTGGGGTTTTAGGCTGGGTTTCTGTATAGCACTGCTGATGTAAAAAGGGCTTTATAAATACATTTGATTGAAATTTGATTGATATGTGACTGGGTGAGTATTTAAGACAGCAGGTTCCGCTCCCACATAAAGGCCTTCCATACGTGTCATTCTGCTTGTTGTTCAGTCTGTAAGCATGTCAATAGACTATACACAGAAGATAGGCATTTCTTTGGGTTTTCCTGGTCAGTTCCTGTGGACAGTAAAAACTAGGCCCATACCACAGTATGACTATAAAACATGGTGGGCCTACTGTCTTTGGCTGACAGTCCCAAATACAGTCTTTCCATGACTCCTTTCCTTTTTGACCTTTGACCTGAGAAGACTTGGAAAATGAAAGTAGTGGGCATGAATGAAAGAACAATATATGGACAAAGACAGAATGTTCCAGGTCCTGTCCAATGAGTCAGTGGCATTGATCTTGTGTTAGACCCCACAGTGTCTCCACCACGTTGGCAGTAGAGTAATGCCACTCCACTGACGCCTCCTGAGAGCTGCTGCCTCCTCCAGCCTTCACAACAAAGCCTCCAGAGCAGCTGCTCTGAAACGACTGTCAGAAGATCATCCCTTTATTTATTCTAAACAAATTGCTTGCACATGTTCCTATGCTGCCTTGCCCTCAAGGTTAAAGCACTTAACGCTCGTAGCTGTGCCTGGGAAAGGATGGAGAGACAGAGGGATGTATGGATGGAGAGACATAGGGATGTATTGATGGAGAGACAGAGGGATGTATGGATGGAGAGACAGGGATGTATGGATGGAGAGACAGAGGGATGTATGGATGGAGAGACAGAGGGATGTATTGATGGAGAGAGAGAGGGATGTATGGATGGAGACAGAGGGATGTATGGATGGAGAAACAGAGGGATGTATGTATGGAGAGAGATGGATGAAGAGAGACAGTCAGCAGACTGATAGATTTGCTCTCTGCCGTGGAGACTACAGTGGTGGCTCTCGTTTCCCATCGGCACCTAAGAACAGAGGGTCAGACACAGGCCAAATTGGATCCAGACACACCCATGTGTGATGTTCCATTGATTCCCGGCCTGTTTGTGATCACAACTTTAGATCCAAATTAAAATAACATCTGAAATAACATGAGGCAACACACTCACATGGCAAGTAAATTACTATCAATGTCATTTGCACAAGTTGTGCTGTTCGGAGACCATGGGAACACCTGGGCGTGATGTGTTTAGTTATTTCCACATCAAAAAGATTGCTCTTGGTTTCATAACTCTCTTAGACCATACTTCATGCTATACCGGTGAGTGGCTCAATGATAAATGGATAATCTAATTGGAGAAGTTGAACCTAAGGTGATGTGAGGCTGCAGCCTGGAGCCAAAGGCTTGAAGACTTCCTGGTATGGGCTGATGTGTTGTCACCAGTATCTGCCACTGGAACCTGTAAGGTTGTACGGAGGTTGTTGCAAACAGCTGACGGGGCAACAGTACATCCTAATACCCCCCATGTGTGGTGGTGATGAGGCCAGCTAGAAACATCCATTCATCACAGGTCTTGTAAATGTCTACATGGGAACTGTTCTAGAAAGACCAACCTAAACAAGAATAGGCCTTAGATGAAACTCTGTTACATAGCCTCAATCAGTGATAACTTTAGCTAGTCCTATTTACTGTAACCTTATCCCCGACCTGACTTGATGTGCCAACATGATTTGTTAAAAACAAATCATCACTAAAATCAAAATCAACACAAAACTATTGGTTGGCAGCCAATTTGGAAAGATAGCTTTCAGCCATGGCAAAGTCAATGGCACTGTGTGTTAACACAATAGCCAAGACTCTCAACACTTAACAATAACAAACACAATTTTATTGCACTTCCGAATTGTGTTCCAGGAAAGTTTTTTTTTACTGCAGCTCACATCGTTGGCAATGTCTGCTCTAAAACTATTTTCATTTTTAATAAAATGTATTGATAGCTACAGCCATTCACGAAAACTTGGCAAAGGCCATTGAGCACATTTGTCTGTTAAACTTCTGCTCTTCTGGTAATGGTATATCCACATGTGTTTCTTTCCATGACATTCCCCATAGCTTCTTAACAAGCTCACAGAGACATAGAAAGCCCTCGGTGTGGACTCCGTGTGGACACAGGGTAGACTCTGCGACCAACGCAGCTCCAGCTCTTTCATCCTGTGCTGCTGCAGAGGATCTCACCACAATGCAAAACAACATAGAACCAAACCAATCAGAGTGGATCCAATGATTTAGGTATTACATGGCATTCTACATACATGTATTTTGATTGGTAGACTAAAAGCTAGACAAGGCTCTGAGTGGATTAAATACATATTTGTGATGTTCCAAGCTAAAGACATGTCAGTTGACAACAGTGTAATTGTGAATTCAAAGAGTCCAATCAGTCACCTCATCTATTTGATGCTCCTCAGCATATATAATTATTGCAACGTGATACAAAAGCATTGAGAGAAATATAATGACGAAAATAAACATTGGGCTGGTGGTCTTTGTTTTGAAATATGGATCTGTTAGAAATGGGTTTCTGACAAACAAACAAATGCCAGGCTTTCATTGAGCTTCTTAGGGGATCATGGGGCTTAGGAATAAACAATGACACAAATCTTAAAAGTCAAAGGCAAATCCCTTCTATGGCATGTGCTCTCACCATCACCATCAGCTTGAAAAAGCTGTTTCAAATGGGGGAAAAAACATATTTCTCTGGATTTGAAGAGGAATTACTTGAACCTCAGCTAGAAATTATATACCTGTTCAATCTTAATATGTCTGTAACTTGTAAACAAACAACCCAGTGCTCGAATAACATCCACACCCCGTTTTCACAGTTTCCTGAACGTCGCTGTCTTTATCTAATTTAAAATACAATATCACACTTTAAATTCTACCTTAAAGTAGGGCGCAGTGGGGTAAATTGAGCCACTCTTTGTTTATAGGAAACCATACACAAAATGTATAATTTGACCAAATATTTAGGAAGAGGTCATAATTTCATGAAGTCTGTGAAGGAAGAAACCACATGGAAAAAGTTGTAAGCAAATTAGGTCCCGATTCTGACTTGAGTTAAGCGCGCATAAATGGAATGTAATGCCCTTTTCTCTCTATGCGTATTCTGACCTTGAACTTAAGCATGAGAATAGCATGCTATTCACCCGCTATTTGCTCGGGTTGAGAGCTAAGAAATTAAGGTGTGGCGGAGGTGTCTACAGATACACCGTATTCTTAATTCCCTCATAATTCCACCACCTTTACGAGTGAGGATAACATGAATAAGGTCTAGCGAACCTGCCGGTTCCAAGTGGAAAAAGCATCTACTTTATTTTTTTCTGATAGAAATAACAGCATTCTCCATGCAGATGTAATTTATAAATGGATAAGAACTATTGATAAGAGCTAGGTAAATAAATGAGCAATCCGTTTGGAGAAGGGGATTGTAAATACACATAGCAATTGTTTTAGATGATTTTTCCTTATGATCCCTGGAGACAAATTTGAAACCCGCCATATGGAAGCAAATTGAAAATCATATCAACATGATGTATTGCGGCCCCTTTTCCACAGTGAAATAGGCTATAAATAGCTGTGCCGTTATTCCAAATGTTTTATTGTGTGCCCTCATCATTTGCGTGGATGAAATTTTGACACCCAATCTATAGGCTTCTGTAGGGCTGAACCTGCCGAGTTGATGTACGCACTTTAGAATATTTTAATGATATCCTATAGGCTTTTCTCCATTTTATTTTACAATTTGTATCATGTTAAATATTAGCCACTATCGGGAGCCACCATCAGTAATATCCACATACATTTATAACTGTCACTTTAGTGTTAGTTTTCTTCAATTTGTAGCTTACATTTTGCATCATTCCATTCCGTTTACCTTTCTTTCCTCTGTCACGTCCGTGTAAATTGTTCCTGAGGGTCACTATGGTCGCTAGTATTAGTGAATCATATTAGGCTAACGTTGTGCAATAATTTGGGACATGTAGCCTATTTGAATCATTATGGAACTCAGAACACACGTAGCAGGTTAAACCTGGAGCCTGGCACACGGTTCATCATGACTGGACCGTTGTCATACAGTTCCATGATTAGTGAGAATTAGGGTAGATTTATAGGACTATTGTTCAACCCCTATTGTACACTTTTTTCCACCTTCCAATATTTTGTGGATTGAACTTGAATATGACAACTTTCAGGATGGATCAAACCACAGTATCTTTTATTAATCAATATATTTTTGCAAAAACATACTGTTTTACCCCAAAATGTGCCTAAATAATCTTCAAAATCAGATTGTAATCTACCAGTTGGTGCTGAAACTGAGATGAATATGCATAGATGGCTTTCTTTCATTGATCCCGTTCTCTCAATATATTCTATTGAGTCTGTCAACAAAATTCTAATTAAAGGTACACCATATTTAAAGGGATGGCTTAAGGTACATTTATTGAAAACCCTATTGAATGAAAACTCCAAAAGAAAATCTGTTGGCCAGCAAGTGGGAGGGTTTTCAGCAGTTGAATTACATTTATTCAGCGCACGCAAGGAAACCAAGCCTGCAAAGCCCGTTACGCACCTTCATAAGGTAAGTCTGAATACCAACTACTGAGAAGTGCGTAGGAAAGGCGTATGTAAGAAAGGCCTAATTTCCTAAATAAGGAATCGGAATCGGGGCCCCAAGTCAAATGAATGTATTCTGTTAGAGGTTTAATGATTGTTGTATCTAAACCAAAGTAGACACTTTTAAGATTGTTCTATATATCAGTTGGGATCTCTATAAGCTTTAATATGAGGTCCTAAACCTAGCATTAAAGTGCATCCTTATAGCTGTGTGGGCTAAAATAGTTCAAATGTTTGCCTTGGGGTAAGTTGAACCAATGGCCATGGGGTAAATTGAGCCTATGGTTGAGCCAGTGGTCCTCTGTAGCTCAGCTGGTAGAGCACGGCGCTTGTAACGCCAAGGTAGTGGGTTCGATCCCCGGGACCACACATACACAAAAAAAAAAAAAAAAAAAAAAATGTATGCACGCATGACTGTAAGTCGCTTTGGATAAAAGTGTCTGCTAAATGGCATATTAAATTAAATTAAAATTTTAAATATTAAAGTTGAGCATATTGAAGTATTTTCTTCCCAGGTGTAATGCAAGACATTATCGCTGGGATATGAGGTAACAACAGAGCCTATGTTAAAAGTGTTTTTAAAAAGTACAAAGTGTTTGTTAGGTGTTAAGCCTAAAATATGCTTAAAATTATTAAAAGACAAAATAGCGATTGTGATTGTGTTGAATAAAATTGACATGGTTTTAAAAAGGTAGTCGTAATATTTTATTCAGTACAGACATTTGTAGGTGGCTCAACTTACCCCATACCTGGGGTAAGTTGTGCCAAGAGACTACTTTTTTTGGACAAGCTATGGTTTCAAAACTATAATGTTTACATTAATTCTGATTATTTCCAGGGATACACAACATCCTGAAATATATGTAGACATCTTTGTTAGAAAGAATACTATATTTCCGGAGTGATGCTGAATATAAAATGACTCAACTTACCCCACTCTCCCTTCTGCAGAGAACTCAGTGGGGGCTCTTTGAGTTGTGGTTTTCCTCCGTCATTGCTCAGGGTTCCTTGTGGCCTGTTAGTGTGTCTTGTATGAATGCACGCGTCCTGCACTGCTTTGAAAGGTGATTGCATGTAGTCTGCTGTGTAAGCTTCCTTGGCTCCAGGCTTGGCTCCAATGATCTGAATAAGAATGTGCTTTTCTCTGGATGGTGCTCTGCTCCTCTCTCTCTCTCTCTCTCTCTCTCTCTCTCTCTCTCTCTCTCTCTCTCTTCTTCTCCCTTGGACAAAACAATCCCTCCGTGCCAGGGGACAAATATTATATTTTACTGCGAAACTTATATAAGCTTGCATGTGCCAGAATAAATGATTTTAGCACAATTGAATGTATGCCTGTTATGATTTGATCAGAAGCATATGTGTGGTGGAATACCTGTGATATACACTGAGAGTACAAAACATTAGGAACACCTTTCCATTACATAGATTGACCAGGTGAATCCAAGTGAAAGCTATGATCCCTTATGGTTGTCACTTGTTAAGGGAGGAGGCAGGTTAAAGAAGGATTTTTTAAAACTTGAGACAATCGAGACATGGATTGTGTATGTGTGACATTCAGAGGGTGAATGGGCAAGACAAAAGATTGAAGTGCCTTTGAACGGGGTATGGTAGTAGGTGCCAGGCGCACCGGTTTGAGAGTGTCAAGAACTGCAACGCTGCTGGGTTTTTCATGCTCAACAGTTTCCCGTGTGTATCAAGAATGGTCCACCACCCAAAGGACATCCAGCCAACTTGACACAACTGTGGGAAGCATTGGAGTCAACATGGGCCAGCATCCATGTGGAACGCTTTCGACACCTTGTCCATGCCCCAACAAATTAAGGCTGTTCTGAGGGCAAAAGGGGGTGCAACTCAATATTAGAAGGTGTTCTTAATGTTTCATACGCTCAGTGTATGAAGCAATAGCTGTAAAGTGGAATAATGTAGGAGGTTTATTCTCTTCAATCATAAAACGGATATAAGTTATTTACTTGAAAATGTTACCTTTGTGCTACCCTTAAAAATACTGATTATATTACTGTTGAAAGAGAGAATGTCTCTGTAGAGTATCTGGAATGAAATGTAATCCATATATATCATACTGCACATAATTAATGACATATAACATTCAATACTGGCTTTTGAATATACACTACCACTCAAAAGTTTGGACACACCTACTCATTCAAGGATTTGTCTTTATTTTTACTATTCTTTACATTGTAGAATAATAGTGAACACATCAAAACTATGAAATAACACATATGGAATCATGTAGTAACCAAAAAGTGTTAAACAAATCAAAATATATTTTATGTTTGAGATTATTCAAATAGTCACCCTTTGCCTTGATGATAGCTTTGCACACTCTTGAAATTCTCTCAACCAGCTTCATGAGGTAGTCACCTGGAATGCATTTCAATTAATAGGTGTGCCTTCTTTAAAGTTCATTTGTTGAATTTCTTTCCTTCTTAATGCGTTTGAGCTAATCAGTTGTGTTGTGACAAGGTAGGGGATATACAGAAGATAGCCCTATTTGGTAAAAGACCAAGTCCATATTATGGCAAGAACAGCTCAAATAAGCAAAGAGAAACGACAGTCCATCATTACTTTAAGACATGAAGGTCAGAACTTTGAAAGTTTCTTCAAACGCAGTCACAAAAACCATCAAGCGCTATGATGAATCTGGCTCTCATGAGGACCGCCACAGGAATGGAAGACCCAGAGTTACCTCTGCTGCAGAGGATAAGTTCATTAGAGTTACCAGCCTCAGAAATGGCAGCCCAAATAAATGCTTCACAGAGTTCAAGTCACAGACACATCTCAACATCAACTGTTCAGAGGGGACTGTGTGAATCAGGCCTTCATGGTCGAATTGCTGCAAAGAAACCACTACTAAAGGACACCAATAAGAAGAAGAGACCTGGTTGGGCCAAAAAACACAAGCAATGGACATTAGACCGCTTATCCTTTGGTCTGGAGTCCAAATTTGAGATTTTTGGTTCCAACCGCTGGGTCTTTGTGAGACGCGGTGTGGGTGAACATTTTACATTTTACATTTTAGTCATTTAGCAGACGCTCTTATCCAGAGCGACTTACAGTTAGTGAGTGCATACATTTTCATACTGGCCCCCCGTGGGAATCGAACCCACATCCCTGGCGTTGCAAACGCCATGCTCTACCAACTGAGCTACTCCACATGTGTAGTTCCCACCGTAAAGCATGGAGGAGGAGGTGTTATGGTGTGGGGGTGCTTTGCTGGTGACACTGTCTGTGATTTATTTAGAATTCAAGGCACACTTAACAAGTATGGCTACCACAGCATTCTTTAGCAATACGCCATCCCTTCTGGTTTGGGCTTAGTGGGACTATCATTTGTTTTTCAACAGGACAGTTACCCAACACACCTCCAGGATGTGTAAGGGCTATTTTACCAAGAAGGAGAGTGATGGAGTGCTGCATCAGATGACATGCCTCCACAATCCCCCTACCTCAACCCAATTGAGATGGTTTGGGATGAGTCGGACGGCAGAGTGAAGGTAAAGCAGCCAACAAGTGCTCAGCATATGTGGGAAATCCTTCAAGACTGTTGGAAAAGCATTCCAGGTGAAGCTGGTTCAGAGAATTCCAAGAGTGTGCAAAGCTGTCATCAAGGCAAAGGGTGGCTATTTGAAGAATCTAAACTAAAACATATTTTGATTTGTTTAACACTTTTTTGGTTACTACATGATTCCATATGTGTTATTTCATAGTTGTGATGTCTTCACTATTATTCTACAATGTAGAAAATAGTAAAAATAAAGAAAAACCCTTGAATGAGTAGGTGTGTCTGTCACACCCTGGCTCTGGGACTCATTATGTTGAGCCAGGGTGTGTTCATTCTATGTGTTTATTTCTATGTTGGGGGTTCTAGTTTGTTGAATTCTATGTTTTGCCTGAGTGACTCCCAATCAGAGGCAACGAGTGTCAGCTGTTGGCTGGTTGTCTCTGATTGGGAGCCATATTTAAACTGTATGTTTTCCCTTTGTGTTTGTGGGTTTTTGTTCCGTGTTCGGTCATTGATACCGTTGGACGTCACGAGTCGTTTCTTGTTTTGTATTTAGTTTAAACTTTAACTAATTAAAGTATGTTTGTTCATCACGCTGCGCCTTGGTCTGTTCCCTATGACGATCGTGACAGAAAAACCCACCATGCAACGACCAAGCAGCGTGTCCAGGGGCAGCTCTTGGGCTGGACATGGGAGGAAGCGCCGGGAGAAGAGACGGTGGAGGCGCGCCGTAGAGAGGAGCAGGCAGCCTGGACATGGGAGGAGATATTGGACGGTAAAGGGTCCTGGACTTGGGAGGAAATCCTGGCCGGGATGGATCGCCGGCCATGGAGTGAGACAGTGGAGAGGCGACGGAGAGAGGAGCAACGGCGTGATCAGGGTCGTCGTCGGACGGTCGAGAGGCAACCCCAGAAAATTTTTAGGGGGAGGCACACGGCATGGACGACGGGGCTGACGGAGGCAAAAGAGGGGCGGATTCTGGAGGCCACCAGGTTACGGATACACCGCCCTGTACGTCCTGTGCGGATGCCTCACACAGAGTGTGTGAGGGTAGGCATTCAGCCAGGACGGGTTGTGGCCGCTCTTCACTCCAGGGCTCCTATCCGTCTCCACAGCCCGGTTCGGCCTGTCCCTGCTCCACGCACCAAGCCTACGGTGTGCGTCGCCAGCCGGGTCCGGCCTGTCCCTGCTCCACGCACCAAGCCTACGGTGTGCGTCGCCAGCCCAGTCCGGCCTGTCCCTGCTCCACGCACCAAGTCTACGGTGCGCGTCGCCAGCCCGGCCCGGCCTGTTCCTGCCACTCGCACCAAGTATACGGTGCGCGTCGCCAGCCCGGCCCGGCCTGTTCCTGCCACTCGCACCAAGTCTACGGTGCGCGTCGCCAGCCCGGCCCGGCTTGTTCCTGCCACTCGCACCAAGTATACGGTGCGCGTCGCCAGCCCGGCCCGGCCTGTTCCTGCCACTCGCACCAAGTATACGGTGCGCGTCGCCAGCCCGGCCCGGCCTGTTCCTGCCACTCGCACCAAGTCTACGGTGCGCGTCGCCAGCCCGGCCCGGCCTGTTCCTGCCACTCGCACCAAGCCAGGGGTGCGAGTCGTTAGCCTGGTAAGGCCCGTCCCTCCTCCACGCACCAAGCCAGGGGTGCGAGTCGTCAGCCTGGTAAGGCCCGTCCCTCCTCCACGCACCAAGCCAGGGGTGCACGTCGTCAGCCTGGTAAGGCCCGTTCCTCCTCCACGCACCAAGCCAGGGGTGCGCGTCGTCAGTCCAGCACAACCCGTGCCTGGGTCACCGGTGCCTGGTAAGGTACCGGTCAACTGCTCCACTATGGAGCTGAAGCTAACCGCTCCTGCTAAGTCCAGTTCGGCTCCAGCCGGCGGGGCCAGACTGGACCAGGGGCGCTATGGGGGGTGTATTGGAGGGTGGTGGTCAAGGCTGGAGCCAGAACCGCCGCCGAGGAGGTATGCCCGCCCAGCCCTCCCCTGTTTTGTTTAGTTGAGGCGCGGTCGCAGTCTGCGCCTTTAGGGGGGGGGTACTGTCACACCCTGGCTCTGGGACTCATTATGTTGAGCCAGGGTGTGTTCATTCTATGTGTTTATTTCTATGTTGGGGGTTCTAGTTTGTTGAATTCTATGTTTTGCCTGAGTGACTCCCAATCAGAGGCAACGAGTGTCAGCTGTTGGCTGGTTGTCTCTGATTGGGAGCCATATTTAAACTGTATGTTTTCCCTTTGTGTTTGTGGGTTTTTGTTCCGTGTTCGGTCATTGATACCGTTGGACGTCACGAGTCGTTTCTTGTTTTGTATTTAGTTTAAACTTTAACTAATTAAAGTATGTTTGTTCATCACGCTGCGCCTTGGTCTGTTCCCTATGACGATCGTGACAGTGTCCAAACTTTTGACTGGTACTGTATATATTTTGATAGTACAGCCTCAATTTTAGCAGGTCCCCTCTCCTAACTCACTGAAGGCCTTGTCCCTCCTATCTGAAGGGGTTCAGTTGTGTGTCTTCTTCCCAGTGTATTTCACCAGCGTCATAGCCGAGGCCACACTACCCTCATAAACCCATCCAAAAGGGAGTGATTATTTATCAACATGCAGAAATGTGGGACTTGCCAGTTCATGCCTCTTTAAGAGTGTTTTGGCACAGTGGCCTGTTTTGCCTCACAATGCTTTTGTTTTGGGGAGAGTCTTGTCCCAGTCATTCAGCGGGAGTGTGTCTTTGTCACTTCAAACACGTGGAGAGGGGCTTCTCTGTTTGTGTCTCTGCTAATGAAATGCACCATATCAAATCTCCACTAATTTGCAACAGTATTACAGGTCATATTTTTTTAAAATCTGGCCTAATCCGAAATGACACAGTGATACCCACATTCTGACAGTCGATAACATTATGAATTGATTTTCATCTAAGCTTTTTTTTTAGGACAATTTGTCCCCAGATCGTGAAACTTAAAGAAGTAATGAACCAGAACATTGTATAGGAGATTATGGGCGGTTAGACTGAGATGTGAGGGGATTTGAAAATTAGATACAAATGTGTTTTGGGGGGGGGGGGGGGCTGCCTCAAATCACACTTTTTCTATGGTTCATGCTATCTGGGGTCCTTGGGTCCCTACCTCATTGAAGTTGAAATGTAAAATGGTTACGGTAAGGGTTTATGGTAGGGACATCCCAAGGTTTACATTTACATTTTAGTAATTTAGCAGACGTTCTTATCCAGAGCGACTTACAGTTAGTGCATACATTATTTTTATACTGACCCCCCGTGGGAATCGAACCCACAACACTGCCGTTGCAAACGCCATGCTCTACCAACTGAGCTACAACCCTGCCGGCCATTCCCTCCCCTACCCTGGACCAATTGTGCGCCGCCCCATGGGTCTTCTGGTCGTGGCCGGCTACGACAGAGTCTGGATTCGAACCAGGATCTCTAGTGGCACAGCTAGTACTGCGATGCAGTGCCTTAGACCACTGCGCCACTCGGGAGTGCATAGCATTCATTATTTTGCTATTCATTATACTGATTCTAGAAACTACAGAGATGGTTCTATTCTGTAATTTCATGTAACTGAGCCAGACCATGTAACAATAATACAGAATGTACTGTATGTGTTGTCCGTTTGGCATTCAAGCTTTTATTGATACACAACATTCAGTGACTGAGAAACTCGTCAAGGTTTTGGAGTAGATGTTTGAAGTGAAATTCTCAATCTACATACAGTACTACGTATTGTGCATCATGTTTGTATCCACCAGTATCCTCAACCTGATTCACAATGTACCCAGACTGGGTTACGCAATGAGCACCATCACTCCACAACAAGCTCATCTCTAAATACCTATCAATTTAATTATGTTGTAGAAATACCACTGGCACTGTTCCCAGACTTCTATGTTCACAATCAGTTACACAAGATCAGGCTTGGCCAACAACTGTTTATTTTCCCAAATACTAAATGGAAGCCTGAGGATATTATGGTTCATTACACTTTATCTCTGACTTCAAAGGCTCTGCTGGGAATCGATTGAGTCATATTGCTATTCAGGAATAGAGCCCTGTTCATCACAGAGAGGAGCTGTTCCTCACTGAGATAGAGACAAAGAGACATGTTGATGCATAACAATGGAATATCTCTTATCAGTTTGTCACTTCTTTAAAAAACTTAAAAATAGCTGGATATGTAATGCAATATGGTAGAGAGCAATGAATCAAACCATACACATTATTTAATTTGGTGGTTTCAGGTTTCAGGAACTATGTATACTCACATGCACAGTGTGTCAAATTATCCTATATGTATTTTCACAAGGATCACACAAAATACCACACCTAAAGCAATTTCCAATAACTGAAATATTACAACCATGCACAAACGTTATGGTAAGGAGAGCACAACTCTTGAATCGTGACAGTTTTTAAATCTAGGAAAAAGTATTGGATGAAATTGAACTGGGTTGTGTTTTTGTTTATGGTTTATATTACCGTGATTTTTCCTGCTATTGGCCAAGCCTTGTTGCTTTGCATCAACATCAGAGAGGAATGCTCTGGCCCCGTACCTACAGACTTCATAAATAAAGATGTGTAGATAAATTATGCATGACGGCAAACACTTGAACGACAGAAATGTGAGCTGTGTATTTAATAGCACGCCATTTTGACTCTCTGGCAGGATAACAGAGGTATTACTTTCATGCTGCCTACCCAGGCTCCCCAAACAAACTCACACTTGCTTTATTAAATCCTCCATTCAAAACGTGTTTATGGATAGAAAGCAAATACAGATGTAGAATCTTAATTTGATCACCCTGTTGCAGGAGAACTTCCCTGCAATGCAGGACATTTTAAACTTGTAGTGTATTTGCGGTTTAAAAAGGCTTCTGAAGTTTGCAATTTCCCACTTTGAAATGTCTGACTGGATTTTCTCTTACGAAAAATGTATCAACCCCTACAAAAATGTCCATTCATTATAATCCACATAATAATTCACATGCCCTGTTGCTGCAGGATTATTTTCCTGCTGTAGCAAACTGGCTCAAACTACCTACATCTGTAGTCTGGTGCAGAAAAGATTATTGCACACAATAATCTATGGGTCTCAGGTCCTTTCAGAGACTACTTTCACTCCATCAAGGGGAAAACATCCAAAAACAAGTAATGAGTGTGTTTGCAACACTGCCTGTTGAACGCGGAACGAGGGAGAGCTCGGTTTGTTGTTTTGGAAAGTTTGTTGTTTTGAAAGTGTATTGAAAAGTTTCTTAGTAGCTAGCTAACTTTTGAGTTTGGATCCCGTGACACAGTTGGCATCAGTTGCTGGGACTGCTACTCTCTGTCCAGTGATCTTGCCGACCAAGGCCGGGTCTGAGGAGCTATTTGGCATAGCAGCTAACTGCCTATCAAGCTATCAGGGTTTTCTTGAGGCCTTGAACGCAGCCAGCGACACGGTTAGCCATTGTGGCTGGGACCACGGATTGTCCCGGGATTGTGGATGTCTAGATCCCTGCTGTTAGTTGCTAGCTACCATGACAAAGACCAAAGCTGGTGGGAGTACCATTGAGGACAGTGGTGTCTCTCTATCACAGGTGAAGGATCTTTTAAATGAACAAAAATAGTTCTACAAGCAGTTGTTACAACAACAAGAAAATAGTTTCAAGTGTGTTGTCCAAATACTGGTGGAGTCAACTAATAAAATAATGGACGACCTGACCAGAGAGGTCCAGGACCTGAAGAACAGTTTGCAGTTCTCCCAGGGTCAGCTCAATTAGTTTAAACAGGAGAATGGCAAGATGACTGAAATATGTAAGTCATTTTGAGAGGACATCAGTTCTGTGTGTGAATCCATGACAACAATCACAGAGAAATCTGATTATCTCGAGGGACAATCAAGGCGGAACAATATGGTTGTGGATGGAATTCCAGAATCTCCACATGAGACCTGGACGGAGTCTGAGGACAAAGTGAGGGAAATGATCTCTGAGAAATTGAAGATGGACCAAAGGAAGATTGAGGTGGAGGGCGCCCACAGAACTGGAAAACCCACAACAGGCCCAGGTGACAGGCCCAGGCCGATAGTGTTCAAGTTCCTGAGGTTCAAGGACAGGTATCTGTTCTGGAAAGAGCCAAGAACTTGAGAGGAACCTTCGGGAAGTATTCACACCCCTTGATTTTTTCCACATTTTGTTACGTTACAGCCTTATTCTAGAATTGTTGCAAATGTATTAAAAAGTAAAATACAGAAATACCGTATTTACATAAGTATTCGTACACTTTGCTATGAGACTCGAAACTGAGCTGAGGTGCATCCTGTTTCGATTGATCATCCTTGAGATGTTTCTACAACTTGATTGGAGTCCACTTTAGGTAAATTCAATTGATTGGACATGATTTGGAAAGGCACACACCTGACTATATAAGGTCCCACAGTTGACAGTACATGTCAGAGAAAAAACCAAGCCATGAGGTCGAAGGAATTATCCATAGAGCTCCAAGACAGGATTATGTCGAGGCACAGATCTGGGAAAGGGTACCAGAAAATGTCTGCAGCATTGAAGGTCCCCAAAAACACAGTGGCCTCCATCATTGTTAAATGGAAGAAGTTTGGAACTACCAAGACTCTTCCTAGAGCTGGCCGCACGGCCAAACTGAGCAATCGGGGGAGAAGGGCCTTGGTCAGGGAGGTGACCAATAACCCAATGGTCACTCTAACAGAGCTCTAGAGTTCCTCTGTGGAGATGGGAGAAACTTCCAGAAGGACAACCATCTCTGCAGCACTCCACCAATCAGGCCTTTATGGTAGAGTGGCCAGACGGAAGCCACGCCTCAGTAAAAGGCACATGACAGCCTGCTTGGAGTTTGCCAAAAGGCACCTAAAGACTCTCAGACCATGAGAAACAAGATTCTCTGGTCTGATGAAACCAAGATTGAACTCTTTGGCCTGAATGCCAAGCGTCACGTCTGGAGGAAACCTGGCTCCATCCCTACGGTGAAGCATGGTATTGGCAGCATCATGCTGTGGGGATGTTTTTCAGCGGCAGGGACTGGGAGACTAGTCAGGATCGAGGCAAATTTGAACGGCGCAAAGTACAGTCGTGGTCAAAAGGTTTGAGAATGACACAAGTATTGGTCTTCACAAAGTTTGCTGCTTCAGTGTTTTTAGATATTTTTGTCTGATGTTACTATGGTATACTGAAGTATAATTACAAGCATTCCATAAGTGTCAATGGCTTTTATTGACAGTTACATTAAGTTTATGCAAAGAGTCAATATTTGCAGTGTTGACCCTTCTTTTTCAAGACCTCTGCAATCCGCCCTGGCATGCTGTCAATTAACTTCTGGGCCACATCCTGACTGATGGCAGCCCATTCTTGCATAATCAATACTTGGAGTTTGTCAGAATTTGTGGGTTTTTGTTTGTCCACCCGCCTCTTGAGGGTTGACCACAAGTTCTCAATGGGATTAAGGTCTGGGGAGTTTCCTGGCCATGGACCCAAAATGTCGATGTTTTGTTCCCCGAGCCACTTAGTTATCACTTTTGCCTTATGGCAAGGTGCTCCATCATGCTGGAAAAGGCATTGTTCATCACCAAACTGTTCTTGGATGGTTGGGAGAAGTTGCTCTCGGAGGATGTGTTGCTACCATTCTTTATTCATGGCTGTGTTCTTAGGCAAAATTGTGAGTGAGCCCACTCCCTTGGCTGAGAAGCAACCCCACACATAAATGGTCTCAGGATGCTTTACTGTTGGCATGACACAGGACTGATGGTAGCGCTCACCTTGTCTTCTCCGGACAAGCTTTTTTCCGGATGCCCCAAACAATCGGAAAGGGGATTCATCAGAGAAAAGGACTTTACCCCAGTCCTCAGCAGTCCAATCCCTGTACTTTTGCAGAATATCAGTCTGTCCCTGATGTTTTTCCTGGAGAGAAGTGGCTTCCTCGCTGCCCTTCTTGACACCAGGCCATCCTCCAAAAGTATTCGCCTCACTCTGTGTGCAGATGCACTCACACCTGCCTGCTACCATTCCTGAGCAAGCTCTGCACTAGTGGTGCCCTGATCCCGCAGCTGAATCAACTTTAGGAGACGGTCCTGGCGCTTGCTGGACTTTCTTGGGCACCCTGAAGCCTTCTTCACAACAATTGAATCTCTCTCCTTGAAGTTCTTGATGATCCAATAAATGGTTGATTTAGGTGCAATCTTACTAGCAGCAATATCCTTGCCTGTGATGCCCTTTTTGTGCAAAGCAATGATGACGGCACGTGTTTCTTTGCAGGTAACCATGGTTAACAGAGGAAGAACAATGATTTCAAGCACCACCCTCCTTTTAAAGCTTCCAGTCTGTTATTCTAACTCAATCAGCATGACAGAGTCATCTCCAGCCTTGTCCTCGTCGAGAGAATCACTGACATGATGTCAGCTGGTCCTTTTGTGGCAGGGCTGAAATGCAGTGGAAATGTTTTTGGGGAATTAAGTTCATTTTCATGGCAAAGAGAGACTTTGCAATTAATTGCAATTCATCTGATCACTCTTCATAACATTCTGGAGTATATGCAAATTGCCATCATAAAAACTGAGGCAGCAGACTTTGTGAAATTAATATTTGTGTCATTCTCAAATCTTTTGACCACGACTGTACAGAGAGATCCTTGATGAAAACCTGCTCCAGAGCACTCAGGACCTCAGACTGGGGCGAAGGTTCACCTTCCAACAGGACAACGACCCTAAGCACACAGCCAAGACAACGCAGGAGTGGCTTCGGGACAAGTCTCTGAATGTCCTTGAGTGGCCCAGCCAGAGCCCGGACTTGAACCAGATAAAACATCTCTGGAGAGACCTGAAAATAGCAGTGGAGCAACACTCCTCGTCCAACCTGACAGCGCTTGAGAGGATCTGCAGAGAAGAATGGGAGAAACTCCACAAATACAGGTGTGCCAAGCTTGTAGCATCATACCCAATGTCACGATCGTTTACTGATGAGACGGACCCAGGTGCAGCGTGATAAGCGTACATTTTATTAAGTACTTAACACGACACAAAACAACAAACAAACGATACGTGAAGTCCTAGGTTACACAAAACAAACCTTTATGGAACAAGATCCCACCCCGACTAGTGCCAAACAGGCTGCCTAAGTATGGTCCCCAATCAGAGACAACGAGATACAGCTGCCTCTGATTGGGAACCACCCTGGCCAACATAGATCTAAACGATCTAGCACATCAACATAGAAAATATAACACAGAAGCTACACACCCTGGCTCAACATTTCAGAGTCCCCAGAGCCAGGGCGTGACAGTACCCCCCCCCCCCCCCCCCCAAAGGCACGGACTGCGACCGCGCCATACAAACACAACAGGGTAGGGGCCGGGTGGGCATTCCGCCTCAGAGGCGGATCCGGCTCCGGGCGTGACCACCACTTTCTCTCCACCTCCCCGTTGCGCCCCTGATCTGGTCTGGCACCGCTGACTGGAGCTGGACCCAACGACGGTGGATCAAACCGTACAGGCTCCGGACTGGAGCCGCTGGCCGGAGCTGGACTGGACACCGGTGGAGCGGATTGCTCTGGCTCCGGAGTGGATCCGCTGACTGGAGTTGGACCGGACCCCGGTGGAGCGGATTGCTCTGGCTCCGGAGTGGAGCAGCTGACCGGTGCCGGACCAGGCACCGGTGGAACAGGCACGGGCCGTGCCGGACTGGACACACGCACCACTGGCTTGGTGCGGGGAGCAGGAACGGGCCGGACCGGGCTGGCGACGCGCACCACTGGCTTGGTGCGAGGGGCAGGAACAGGCCGGACCGGGCTGGCGACTCGCACCACTGGCTTGGCGCGAGGGGCAGGAACAGGCCGGACCGGGCTGGCGACGCGCACCACTGGCTTGGCGCGAGGGACAGAAACAGGCCGGACCGGGCTGGCGACGCGCACCACTGGCTTGGCGCGAGGGACAGGAACAGGCCGGACCGGACTGTGGAGGCGGACTGGAGGTCTGGAGCGGAGAGCTGACACAACCCGTCCTGGCTGAATGCCTACTTCCACACAATACGTGTGAGGCATCAGCACAGGACGTACGGGGCTGTGCACTTGTACTGGCGCTACAGCATGTGGCACTGGCGCAGGATATACGGGACCGAGGAGGCGTACTGGAGACCACGAGCGTTGAGCCGGCACACCCCGTCCTGGCTGAATGCCCATCTTTGCACGACACGTGCGTGGTGCTAGCACAGGACGTACAGGACTGTGCCGGAACACTTGCGGCACAGTACGTGGCTCCGCATAAGACGGAGCCTGCCCAGTCACACGCTTCCTAGCCTGAGTACGGGGAGTTGGCTCTGCTCTAACCCTAGGCTCCGCCAACCACCCTTTTAGCCCCCCAATTTTTTTTTCCTGGGGCTGTCTCTCGGCCTTCCTCCTCGGCCGGTACCCTCTGCGTTGCCGCTGCTCCTCTCTATAGCGCGCCTCCACAGTCTCCTCCCAAGGACGGCGATCCATTCCGGCCTGAATCTCCTCCCAAGTCCAGGATCCCTTCCCGTCCAGGATCTCCTCCCAGGTCCAGGCTGTCTGTTCCTGGACACGCTGCTTGGTCCTCTTTTGGTGGGATCTTCTGTCACGATCGTTTACTGATGAGACGGACCAAGGCGCAGCGTGATAAGCGTACATTTTATTAAGTACTTAACACGACACGAAACAACAAACAAACGATACGTGAAGTCCTAGGTTACACAAAACAAACCTTTACGGAACAAGATCCCACCCCGACTAGTGCCAAACAGGCTGCCTAAGTATGGTCCCCAATCAGAGACAACGAGATACAGCTGCCTCTGATTGGAAACCACCCTGGCCAACATAGATCTAAACGATCTAGCACATCAACATAGAAAATATAACACAGAAACTACACACCCTGGCTCAACATTTCAGAGTCCCCAGAGTCAGGGCGTGACACCCAATAAGACTCAATGCTGTAATCGCTGCCAAAGGTGCTTCAACAAAGTACTGAGTAAAATGTCTGAATACTTATGTAAATGTAATATTTCAGTTTATTATTTGTAATACATTTGAAAAAATGTCTAAACACCTGTTTTTGCTTTGTCATTATGGGGTTTTGTGTGTAGATTGATGAGGACAAAAAACAATTTAATCAATTTTAGAATAAGGCTGTAACGTAACAAAATGTGGAAAAAGTCAAAGGCTGTGAGTGCCTTTTTTTATTGATGTAGTTCTGTCCTTGAGCTGTTCTTGTCTTTTAATGTTCTGTATTATGTAATGTTTTGTGTGGACCCCAGGAAGAGTAGCTGCTGCTTTTGCAACAGCTAATGGGGAGCCTAATAAAATACCAAAAAATACCAAAAAGCTGGGCGGAGTGCGTTTAGTACTAATTTATAGTTACAAGCTGACAGACAAATATAATTAATGTTTATTATCCTAATTAAAGTTGTTACACATCCATGGTTGCGCCTCCCAAATATTGTGGTGGGATTTGGGGAAGCTGAGGAGAAGAAGGAAACCTTACTACCCATGACACGTCAGTGATGAGGGTTATGGTGGGTTTCCTCTAACAACAGTGCCTCCCTTTTGGTAGTTCTCACCACTCATTATTATTTATGTCCTCTTCATTGTTTTGGGTGTCAGAATAAACATTCAATATGTCTCTGGGTTTTCCATTGACTCTGCATGGTGGGAGTCAATGTGGCGCAGTGGTCTAAGGCACTGCATCACAGTGCTAGCTGTGCCACTAGAGATCCTGGTTCGAGTCCAGGCTCTGTCGCAGCCGGCCACAACCGGGAGACACATGGGCGGCGCACAATTGGTCCAGCGTCGTCCAAGGAAGGGGAGGGTTTGGCCGGCAGGGATGTGGGTTCGTTTCCCAGTATGAAAAATAACAAAAAACGTATGCATTCACTAACTGTAAGTCGCTCTTGATAAGAGCGTCCGCTAAATGACTGTAATGTAAAATGTATTGTATGTATGGAGCACCTTGAAGGAATCTCTTCATGTCTTGGATTGTGTTCTTGCATGAGCATGCAGATTCCGACCAATGACAAGATTTTGCATGCTACTCCTTCCACACGCTACTCACTGGTAAGCCTGGGTTGATTTGACCATACCAGAACTTTGAGTGAACGAGTTCCAAATGGTAGTTAACACTTCAATTGTCAACCTACCACTTGCTGTTACTGTGGACCAAATAAGTGGAGGAAACTTCTAGTATGCACTCATAACACATTCATCACAGCATTATTCATATTTGGCATAAAGGGGCCCTCGTAAGTGTGAACAGCTATGGCATTCTGACTAAATCCTGCCTAAAAGCTGTTCAGCTTTTTGTTTTATTCCACACCATTAATGATGTGATGTATGGGCTATGCCAGAAGGGTGCCTGCATCAGAGAGGGTGTGTGTTGGAGGAACTGACAGGCCTGTTTCAATGGACAGCTTTCAAGTGGAGCTTGATGTGGAATAAGGACTGCCATGCCATTACTACAGCAGTCAATCTCAGTCTGTCTATAGGACTTGGTGTGGAATAAGGACAGCCATGCCATTACTACAGCAGTCAATCTCAGTCTGTCTATAGGACTTGGTGTGGAATAAGGACTGCCATGCCATTACTACAGCAGTCAATCTCAGTCTGTCTATAGGACTTGGTGTGGAATAAGGACTGCCATGCCATTACTACAGCAGTCAATCTCAGTCTGTCTATAGGACTTGGTGTGGAATGAGCGGAATAATAAAACAAGTGCATTCTCACATTCTCTCTAAGAAGCATTTCCACGTTCCACCGAAAGCTCAGTCAATACTGCTGGTCCAATGGTCAACAGTTTCCCATAACAATAGAAAAATAAAACTATTTCATCCTCTTAGATTTGACTCCAGAGACCACATATCTTCCCATTTAGTTGCGTCTATCTTGGAGAGGGAGAGGGGTAATGGAATGCAGGGAGGGATGGTAGCCCTGAGAATGTCTGTAATGAGAAGCAGACTTTGTGGGGGGGGACTCAGTCCATCTGCTGTTATTGTTGTCCACAGGTTTGCTTTGGCTTCTCTCTTCTTCCCTGCAGGCCCAGAAGCCTATAAATCTTTAAATAGGAAATAAACTTTCTTAAAACATCAATCAGAACCCATCTATTAAATTACATGATTTAGATCTGAGGTCCACCCGTAAGTTGTCAGCAGCTCCTGATGAGAAGAAATACTAGCAGTGCCCATGGCAAAAACGAATGAATATTCCAACCATGTGGACAATGAGTCAATACAAAACAGACTTTGCCAGGCAGATCTTCAAGACAACGATTTCCCTGCTCATATAGAATCCAATGACATGTAAGAAATACATAATTGGCAGCTCTATATTGAAAGAGCATCATAATACCATCAAGGTATAAGACTGAAAAGGCAGAAATGGGCAGAAAGTCAGACTAATCTCTTTGATTGAGGAGAACCTCAGTATCCATGCATGAATATGAGACTAAATTCAATCTTCTCCCATAACTCTGACTTGGTTCGAATACAGAGGCCATTTTACACAATTACATTTTATTGAGCGGATTCAATCTTTGACAAGGTAACCCCTGAAGCAATCATTTCTGTCCAAAAGAAGTGGAGCACATACATTGTAAGGGAACAGAATCTATTGAAGATATGGTGTATCTCTGCTCAGTAATATGAGGTAGCCAGAATATTTTATCTGGTTATGTAGTCAGGTGGAAGATAAACAGAGTGTGAGAAGATGAAGATAGAGAAAAAAGAGAGTGTGTGTGTGTGTGTGTGTGTGTGTGTGTGTGTGTGTGAGAGAGAGAGAAGATACGAAACAAAGACAATACTTTATGACACCTGTTAAAAAGCATTTTACGGGGCCCTCCAAATGGAAAAATATGACTCACATTGACTCCCATTGGCAAGGAATCAGTTGATAGGAGGTGTGTCATTTAGTGGTCCTGGCATCTCTGTCAGTGAGTGATCGCACACAATAGGACACACTCCTCACAACCACAACAACACACAGCCCGAGGAAAGTCTGAGAGGAACCTATCCACTTCTAACAAGAGCCAGACACATCAGCCAGAGTGCTATTCTTGGCAGCCAGCGTTGGTTCCTTTATGAAAGACAGACATCGCTGCAAGACCAGCCATATACCACAGGGATTTCAGAGCGACCACTGGAGTGGTTAGTAAATAAGATGTTTGGCTTTCCTATTTTCTTTACGTATTATTGCGCCCTGATTCTGATTTGGCCTTAGTTAAGTTAATCAGTCTAGATTGATGTAGTGTACCGTGCATGGAGTTCAATGGGCCTGAGTAATGCAGCCCTATGAAATACCATAACCACTGTGGGGATTTTAATGGGGACCCTGAGGATGGAGTGTAGGGCTGAGGGAAAGACAACATTCAGCTAAACCACTGCTTTAATTAGCTACATGGAATGATTTGTTTGTGTGGGATAATGTAGGATCATTGGTCCAGCTACCAAAGACTTCACCCACATGAGGACCTCAATCCAAACTGCTGTTTTCAGGACCTACTCCCATTCAAGTGCCGTGAGAGAAAGTTTACACAGATTAAGTAATTTTTAGACCAAAATCACTCCTCTCTACTTTTATTTTGTGGAAAAATATAATTAATGTCAATGAAGATGTTCAGAAAGGTGATATGATGTAGGCTACATGACAGTCAAAGTACCAAATGAACTTCAGATTAACCTGATTGACCACACCAGTTAGTTGTGGGTGCTCAACAGCTTTGGGAATGTCTCATGTCTGACCATAGCTTCATATGTAAGCACTAAAGTACAGTGAACATTCCTTTATTTTTTTATATTTTTTTTATTGAATGTTAAAACATACAATCTACCTGCAGTGAAGCCGCTCAACATTTACATTACATTCAGTCATCTAACAGACTTCCATCCAGAGTGACCCACAGGAGCAACCAGGGTCAAGCGCCCTGCCCAAGGGCATGCCGGCAGATCTCCCACCAAGTCAAAACGGGGACCCAAACCAGCGACCTATCAGCCATCGGCCCAAGCTCCCAACCGCCAGGCCACCAACCATACAAGATCCCCCCACAGTCCCACGAGAGCTGACCCTTAACCATCCGAGACCCCCCCCCCAAGCCACCGTCCCCCAATGCAGCAACAACCAACAAAATGAACAAAAGAGAAAAACTAAGGAAAACAACAACAGAAAACAACAATCAAGACAACAAAAATAAAAACAGCAAGGCCAACTGCATACGTTTGAGTGCGTGTGGCACAGTGAACTTTCCAACTAATACTCTATGGCTAACTTGGCTCTCAAAGGGTGTAGGAGGGTTTTAACAAAGTAGTGTATGTCTGACATTCAAGGCAGAAACTAGACCGACTTTCATCAAAGTACAGAAAGTAGTGACTGTGCTTTTAAGTATCATTAAGGTGAATAATATAGAGCCCATTCCAAACAACCGAAAAGCGATGATGGTGAAATATTGTGAGAGTTGAAAAGGATCTGTGATGCATTAAGCCTTCGAAGACAACATGAAAGGCATTGTCATCAAATTAAAGCAACTAGCTATCAAGGAGGTGAAGGATTCCCCTCAGGAGAAATCGAAAACATTCTCTTTCCACTGCCAGCCATGCTGACATCAACTAGGTGGGTTGTCAATCCATTTTAATCTAATTACGCAGCTATTTTAAACAGTCTGTTTTGAAACGTGAAATGATACATGTCTGAGAGATCTCAAGGTTCACATCGGGGGAGCTGGTTTGAATCAGTTCCTCAAACCGCACAATATTTCACTTGTCTTTGGAGCGTTGCTGCTTTAAAATACTTTCCACCCAACGAGGTGGAGTTGAGATGAGCTGAGGAGGGGGGTCATGGCAACATCATAATAACATGATATACTCATAAAAGTGAGGGCAGCCAACACTGCCAATACACTATACATGTAAAATATGAAATAGTCAATCAAATCCGAATCAAAGGGCTAAAATATGAATTTGCTCATCTCATGTGAATCTGAAGGCATAATGAATTATGGGGACCCTACTTCCTGCCCTGATGACCTGAGAAACACACTGAGTTATGGGGACTCAGTGGTTCATGAGGCATGGAGGATCCCCTCGAAGCCTGGAATTGACATGCTGTTTTGAAGTCAAGATATGAGAAATCTGACATGCAGCTCACCCTTGCATTAGCACAATGGTATGAATTAGGCCAACAGTACATGTATTGTGACCGGTTTGATTGTGTCTGTATAAAGATTGATTCTCTTCATAAAATAACTCAGACAGCTACCCAATATAAAATTTGCTTCCATGTCGAAGTGATCCCCCCCCCCAAAAAAATTGTAAAGTGGTTATCCCACTGGCTATAGGGTGAATGCACCAATTTGTGAGTCGCTCTGGATAAGAGCGTCTGCTAAATGACGTAAATGTGCCCTTGAGCAAGGCACTTAACCCTAATTGCTCCTGTAAGTCGCTCTGGATAAGAGCGTCTGCTAAATGACTAAAATGTAAATGTAAATGTAATCAGTGTCCAGCATTGTGAACCCTTACATAAGACCTGACGGATGATATCGTGACAATTACGGTGCCTTCAGAAAGTATTCATACCCCTTGACTTATTACACATTTTGTTGTGTTACAGCCTGAATTTAAAATGGATTACATTTGTTTTTTTCTCACCCGTCAACACACAATACCCCACAACGACAAAGGGAAAACGTGTTTTTAGACATTTTAGCAAATGTATTGAACATGAAATACAGAAATATCTCATTTACATACAGTACCAGTCAAAAGTTTGGACACAACTACTCATTCAAGAGTTTTTCTTTATTTTTACTATTTTCTACATTGTAGAATAATAATGAAGACATCAAAACTATGAAATAATACATATGGAATCATGTAGTAACCCAATTTTTTTTTTTACAAATCAAAATATATTTTAGATTTTATATTCTTCAAATAGCCACCCTTTGCCTTTATGACAGCTTTGCACACTCTTGGCATTCTCTCAACCAGCTTCACCTGGAATGCTTTTCCAACAGTCTTGAAGGCATTCCCACATATGCTGAGCACTTGTTGGCTGCTTTTCCTTCACTCTGCCGTCTGACTCATCCCAAACCATCTCAATTGGGTTGAGGTCAGGGGATTGTGGAGGCCAGGTCATCTGATGCAGCACTCCATCATTCTCCTTCTTGGTAAAATAGCCCTTACACAGCCTGGAGGTGTGTTGGGTCATTGTCCTATTGAAAAACAAATGACAGTCCCACTAAGCCCAAAACAGAAGGGATGGAGTATCGCTGAAGAATGCTGTGGCAGCCATGCTGGTTAAGTGTGCCTTGAATTCTAAATAAATCACAGACAGCATCACCAGCAAAGCACCCCCACACCATAACACCTCCTCCTCCATGCTTTATGGAGTGAAATACACATGCAGAGATCATCCGTTCACCCACACCGCGTCTCACAAAGACATGGCGGGTTGGAACCAAAAATCTCAAATTCAGACTCCAGAACAAAGGACACATTTCCACCGGTCTAATGTCCATTGATCATGTTTCTTATCCCAAGCAGGTCTCTTCTTATTATTGGTGTCCTTTAGTAGTGGTTTCTTTGCAGCAATTCGACCATGAAGGCCTGATTCACACAGTCCCCTCTGAACAGTTAATGTTGAGATGTGTCTGTGACTTGAACTCTGTGAAGCATTTATTTGGCCTGCAATTTCTGAGGCTGGTAACTCTAATTAACTTTTCCTCTCCAGCAGAGGTAACTCTGGGTCTTCCATTCCTGTGGCGGTCCTCATGAGAGCCAGTTTCATCATAGCACTTGATGGTTTTTGCGACAGCACTTGAAGAAACTTTCAAAGTTCTTGAAATGTTCCGTATTGACTGACCTTCATGTCTTAAAGTAATGATGGACTGTTGTTTCTCTTTGCTTATTTGAGCTTTTCTTGCCATAATATGGACTTTTACCAAATAGGTATTTATTCTGTATATCCCCCCTGCCTTGTCACAACACAACGGATTGGCTCAAACGCATTAAGAAATAAAGAAATTCCACAAATTAATTTTTAAGAAGGCACACCTTTTAATTGAAATGTATTCCAGATGAATACCTCATGAAGCTGGTTGTGATAATGCCAAGAGTGTGCAAAGCTGTCATCAAGGCAAAGGGTGGCTATTTGAAGAATCTCAAATCTCAAATATATTTTGATTTGTTTAACACTTTTTTTGGTTACTACATGATTCCATATGTGTTATTTCATAGTTTTGATGTCTTCACTATTATTCTACAATGTAACAAATAGTACAAATAAAGAAAAACCCTTGAATGAGTATGTGTGTCCAAACTTTTGACTGGTAGTGTAAGTATTCAATACATTTAGAATCACCTTTGGCAGCGATTACAGCTTTGAGTCTTTCAGGGTAAGTCTCTAAGAGCTTTGCACACCTGGATTGTACAATATTTGGCCATTATTCTTTTCAAAATTCTTCAAGCTTTGTCAAATTAGTGTTGATCATTGCTAGGCAACCATTTTCAAGTCTTGCCATAGACTTTTCAAGCAGATTTAAGTAAAAACTGTAACACGGCCACTCAGGAACATTCACTATCTTGTTGGTAAGCAACTCCAGTGTAGATCTAGCCTTGTGTTTTAGGTTATTGTCCTGCTGAAAGGTGTATTCATCTCCCAGTGTCTGATGGAAAGCAGACTGAACCAGGATTTCCTCTAGGATTTTGCCTGTGCTTAGCTCCATTACAAGCATACCCATACAGTGAGGGAAAAAAGTATTTGATCCCCTGCTGATTTTGTACGTTTGCCCACTGACAACGAAATGATCAGTCTATAATTTTAATGGTAGGTTTATTTGAACAGTGAGAGACAGAATAACAACAACAAAATCCAGAAAAACACATGTCAAAAATGTTATAAATTGATTTGCATTTTAATGAGGGAAGTAAGTATTTGACCCCCTCTCAATCAGAAAGATTTCTGGCTCCCAGGTGTCTTTATACAGGTAACAAGCTGAGATTAGGAGCACACTCTTAAAGGGAGTGCTCCTAATCTCAGCTTGTTACCTGTATAAAAGACACCTGTCCACAGAAGCAATCAATCAATCAGATTCCAAACTCTCCACCATGGCCAAGACCAAAGAGCTCTCCAAGGATGTCAGGGACAAGATTGTAGACCTACACAAGGCTGGAATGGGCTACAAGACCATCGCCAAGCAGCTTGGTGAGAAGGTGACAACAGTTGGTGCGATTATTCGCAAATGGAAGAAACACCAAATAACTGTCAATCTCCCTCGGCCTGGGGCTCCATGCAAGATCTCACCTCGTGGAGTTGCAATGATCATGAGAACGGTGAGGAATCAGCCCAGAACTACACAGGAGGATCTTGTCAATGATCTCAAGGCAGCTGGGACCATAGTCACCAAGAAAACAATTGGTAACACACTACGCCATGAAGGACTGAAATCCTGCAGCGCCCGCAACGTCCCCCTGCTCAAGAAAGCACATATACAGGCCCGTCTGAAGTTTGCCAATGAACATCTGAATGATTCAGAGGAGAACTGGGTGAAAGTGTTGTGGTCAGATGAGATCAAAATCGAGGTCTTTGGCATCAACTCAACTCGCCGTGTTTGGAGGAGGAGGAATGCTGCCTATGACCCCAAGAACACAATCCCCACCGTCAAACATGGAGGTGGAAACATTATGCTTTGGGGGTGTTTTTCTGCTAAGGGGACAGGACAACTTCACCGCATCAAAGGGACGATGGACGGGGCCATGTACCGTCAAATCTTGGGTGAGAACCTCCTTCCCTCAGCCAGGGCATTGAAAATGGGTCATGGATGGATATTCCAGCATGACAATGACCCAAAACACACGGCCAAGGCAACAAAGGAGTGGCTCAAGAAGAAGCACATTAAGGTCCTGGAGTGGCCTAGCCAGTCTCCAGACCTTAATCCCATAGAAAATCTGTGGAGGGAGCTGAAGGTTCGAGTTGCCAAACGTCAGGCTCGAAACCTTAATGACTTGGAGAAGATCTGAAAAGAAGAGTGGGACAAAATCCTTCCTGAGATGTGTGCAAACCTGGTGGCCAACTACAAGAAACGTCTGACCTCTGTGATTGCCAACAAAGGTTTTGCCACCAAGTACTAAGTCATGTTTTGCAGAGGGGTCAAATACTTATTTCCCTCATTAAAATGCAAATCAATTTATAACATTTTTGACATGCGTTTTTCTGGATTTTTTGTTGTTATTCTGTCTCTCACTGTTCAAATAAACCTATCATTAAAATTATAGACTTATCATGTCTTTGTCAGTGGGCAAACGTACAAAATCAGCAGGGGATCAAATACTTTTTTCCCTCACTGTAACATGATGCAGCCACCACTATGCTTGAAAATATAGAGAGTGGTACTCAGTAATGTGTTGTATTGGAATTGACCTAAACATAACACTTTGTATTCAGGACAAAAAGTTCATTGCTTTGCCACATTTTTTAAATGTTTAATTTAATGCCTTATTGCAAAGAGCATGCATGTTTTGGAATATTTGTATTCTGTATAGGCTTCCTTCTTTTCACTCTGTCATTTAGGTTATTATTGTGGAGTTCTACAATGTTGTTGATGCATCCTGAGTTTTCTCCTATCACAGCCATTAAACTGTTTTAAAGTCAAAGTTGGCCTCATGGTGAAATCCCTGAGTGGTTTCCTTCCTCTCCGGCAACTGAGTTAGGAAGGACACCTGTATCTTTGTAGTGACTGGGTGTATTGATACACCATCGAAAGTGTAATTAATAACTTCACCATGTTCAAAGGAATATTCAATGTCTGCTATAAAATGTTTTACCCAATTACGAATAGGTGCCCTGCTTTGCGAGGCATTAGAAAACCTTCCTGGTTTTGCGCTTGAATCTGTGTTTGAAATTCACTGCATGACAGAGGGACCTTACAGATAATTGTATGTGTGGGGTACAGAGATGAGGTAGTCATCCAAAAATCATGTTAAACACTATTATTGCACATAGAGTGAGTCCATGCAACTTATTATGTGACCTGTTAAGCACATTTTCACTCCTGAATTTATTGAGGATAGACATAAGAAAGGGGTTGAATACTTATTGACTCAAGACATTTCAGCTTTTTATTTGTAATTCATTTGTAATAATTTCGAAAAACATTATTCTACTTTGACATTATGGGGTATTGTGTGTAGGCCAGCGACAAAATAGCTCAATTTAATCAATTTTAAATTCAGGCTGTTACACAACAAAATGTGGAAAAGGTCAAGGGGTGTGAATACTTTGTGAAGGCACTGTATACGTTTTATAACAGCTAAATGTTGGTATAACGTTAAATCAATGTCATTGAGAGCAAGCTGGTCCTGAAAAGTATTAGCTAGATAAGTAGTTAGTAATGACATCCATCCCAGGTGGATAACAGTCACTTATCATCAAAGTGTGGAAAAAGAGCGACCATTTCTCCTCCTAGCTGTGCAGCAGTGCAAAGCTCCTTAACACATATCCCATATGTTCCGGTCCTGTGTGTGTCATAAACGTGTTACACGCAGCGCTGCCACTGTGGCCCATCCTGACACCAAATCACAGCACTCCCATGACTCACCTAAATCTGGGGCGCTCTCAGCACCTCTACACAAACTCAACTGTTTATGTTGCTATGAGCAGCCCCCAGGAAAGGCATAAATGAAATGATGCATTAAAAAGAGGGATATATGTTCTACCTGACCATAGCTGTTATGCTTAGAATTGATTTAGAACCAAGATTGAGTGCCATTGTATAGTGCATTTGGAAGGTATTCAGACCCCTTGACTTTTTCCATATTTTGTTATGTTACAGCCTTATTCTAAAATGGATTAAATAAAACATTGTCCTCATCAATCTACATACAATACCCTGTAATGACAAAGCAAAAACAGGTTTTTAGAACATTTAGAAAATGTAGTACAAATAAATAACTGAAATACGTTATTTACATAAGTACTCAGACCCTTTGCTATGAGACTCGAAATTGAGCTCAGGTGCATCCTGTTACCATTGATCATCCTTGAGATGTTTCTACAACTTGATTGGAGTCCACCTGTGGTAAATTCAATTGATTTGGACATGATTTGGAAAGGCACACAACTGTCTATATAAGACAAATGTTTTTGCTTTGTCATTATGGGGTATTGTGTGTAGATTGAAGAGAGAAAAAAACAATTTAATCAATTTTAGAAAAAGTCTGAATACTTTCCAAATGCAATGTATATGTCCAGGTATATTCATAATTGAAACGTCAAATACAGTACTGTTCCTATGTTGCTAGTGTTGCTTTAACATGTTGGCCAAGTGCCAATGTTTTCTCATCAGTTATTAACATTAATATTAGCGAAATGAAGTATTAAGTGGTTGTGTGGTTTGGCCGTTTTACTTTGCACAAACAGCTGGGATGCAGAACACATGGGCTCCCATTCTGAAGACTGTACTCTACTCACTGTGAGTTATACTGTAGCAGAATGCTACTCTCTCCAACCTTTCTGACACAAACACCAGCCCAGTCTGCCTCAGAGCACACCAAGAGCCACACGGTATGCTGCTTGATTTGACCACAGTAGACCCAAATTGACCAATATCGCGAGTTGAAATCAAGTTAGAGAAATGTCCGATCGGAAAACTCACACTGGGTGATACTCCCACTGTGTATTTTCCAACCACACTGGATTAGGAAAAGACCAAAATAGTGATCATCAGCGCTACTGACTTGTACTTCATACATTTAATGTTTCTCTAAAAGTTTACATTAAATACTGTATCTCAGGGACCCAATAAGGTTTTATTAACCACATTGTGATGCAATAATGTGACAGTGTGTGAGTAGGGCAGTTGGCAGGATGATATGGGAGGCAAGGCCAGGTCCCAACAACTCACTTCAATGGGCTTCAGAGCCTGCAGGGTGTGAATCATTATCATTTCATTTACATTCTATGATAGGGTGTTATTACTGACACCATTATCCAAATAATTCCCCCTCCCCCACCACCATGTTTGACATCATTTATTGTTAATGAGAGCCAACTGCCAACAACATCAGAATTGAACTTCATACAAGTATTGAAAAAACATAAAAGTTAGTGCTTTAAACATGTCCAGATTCCTATGTGTGCCATGGGGCAGAACAGCCTGCTCGTTGTGATTACAATCAATGGTGCCTGTGATCATCAGGGTGGAAATGAGCTCTCAGCCCAGGAGCACAAACAAACACACACACACACGCACAAATGTGTGGATGTGCACCCCCTGGACTAGGAACACACACATGATCGTTTGCTATTGCATATGCACATACACACACGCACATGGGGCAAGACTCTAGCCTCAGACTGGGGATTCATTATGTAAACACTGTGGTTTGCCAGAGCCATGTGTTAGCTGCAGCATGTCTTATATTTAGAAGCAGCAGTGTATCGGTACAATATAAAACACGTCAACTTACCCTGATGATGTTTTATTAGAGAAGTCAATCATTTTAGAGGCCTGTTTCCAATGGCATTAATAGTTTAAGTGGCGAATAGTTTTAACATCCATGCTGTTCTTTTACAGTGTCATCAATTTCATGCACCTTCTCTGGTCCTGCCTCCTGTTGGGTTTTCAGAAGGGAAAATGACTTTAGCAGAGGTATAGGCTAATGCACAACAAAGGCTACTTTATGAGTAATATTGACTTCTGTAGGCATCTTATTACACATAAACATAAATAAGTTATATTAATTTGACTGGGTTTGAACCAGATGTGACCTGATCTTTAGCAGACCTTACATATGGAACACCCAATGCCAGGCAGAGAAGACATATGGATTGTACATTCTGAAAGACAGACAGTCTGTACCAGTCAGGAACAATCAGAACCAAATAGAACAGCTTTTCTTACTCTCTCTTACTTAACAGAAACACACTTCTCTTTGAACCAACCAGATGTTAATATAGTGTATTACCTGTTTCCAGTTGCATGACACAATGCCAGATTCATTATTTGATCAAAAGGAGAGCAGAGAGGAACAGATGTCCTTGATCCATCAGTCATCTTTCTAATCTAATTACTTATCATTTAAATAATATATTCCCACAAGCAAATCTTTAAACCTTACAAGACAACCTCTTATGTACAATGATCTGATTGAGATGATTATTATGTGATTCCGGTGGAACTGAGAAGGAGGTTCTAACCATTCTAACATCCTCTGGGTGGATTCCTTCCTTCTGAAGCCGAACCCTGACCGGCTCCTTGTCACTGAGCCCCCAGCCCCAGAGTCCCCAGCCCAGGTCCTTCCCTACCCCCTGCCCTCCCCGCTCCACGGCTGCAGTGTCTGTCCTCTGGGGGGACGGTGACCTCTGACCTGCCTCTGAGGCTCCGCTACCATCCAGCTCTCTGACCGGGGTCTGGTTACTGACTTCAGAGGAGAGAGAGGAAACACTAGATCTAAAGTTGACTCCCTGGCCACTAGTCACTCCTAAAGCTTTAGGTAACTGTTACATGGTGACAAGGGTCAAGGATTCCATGACTCGTGGCTGTAACCTGAGTTGAAATCAAATCACAGTTCCCTTGACCTAAACTTATTAGTAATGCAGGCTTATTGAGTATACTGTATAAGTAATACAGTTGAAGTCGGAAGTTTACATACACCTTAGCCAAATACATTTAAACTCAGTTTTTCACAATTCCTGACATTTAATCCTAGTAAACATTCCCTGTTTTTGGTCAGTTAGGATCACCACTTTATTTTAAGAATGTGAAATGTCAGAATAATAGAAGAGAGAATGATTTATTTCAGCTTTTATTTCTTTCATCACATTCCCAGTGGGTCAGAAGTTTACATACACTCAATTAGTATTTGGTAGCATTGCCTTTAAATTGTTTAACTTGGGTCAAACGTTTTCGGGTAGCCGTCCACAAGCTTCCCACAATAAGTTGGGTGAATTTTGGCCCATTCCTCCTGACAGAGCTGTTGTAACTGAGTCAGGTTTGTAGGCCTCCTTGCTCGCACATGCTTTTTCAGTTCTGCCCACACATTTTCTATAGGATTGAGGTCAGGGCTTTGTGATGACCACTACAATACCTTGACTTTGTTGTCCGTAAGCCATTTTGCCACAGCTTTGGAAGTATGCTTGGGGTCCATTTGGAAGACCCATTTGCGACCAAGCTTTAACTTCCTGACTGATGTCTTGAGATGTTGCTTCAATATATCCACCTAATTTTCCTTCCTCATAATGCCATCTATTTTGTGAAGTGCACCAGTCCCTCCTGCCGCAAAGCACCCCCACAGCATGATGCTGCCACCCCTGTGCTTCACGGTTGGGATGGTGTTCTTCGGCTTGCAAGGTACCCCCTTTTTCCTCCAAACATAACGATGGTCATTATGGTCAAACAGATCTATATTTTTTCATCAGACCAGAGGACATTTCTCAAAAATTTCCCCATGTGCAGTTGCAAACTCTAGTCTGGCTTTTTTATGGCGGTTTTGGAGCAGTGGCTTCTTCCTTGCTGAGCGGCCTTTCAGGTTATGTCAATATAAGACTCGTTTTACTGTGGATATAGATCTTCACAAGGTCCTTTGCTGTTGTTCTGGGATTGATTTGCACTTTTCGCACCAAAGTACGTTCATCTCTAGGAGACAGAACGCGTCTACTTCCTGAGCGGTATGACGGCTGCGTGGTCCCATGGTGTTTATACTTGCGTACTATTGTTTGTACAGATAAACTTGGTACCTTCAGGCGTTTGGAAATTGCTCCCAAGGATGAACCAGACTCGTGGAGGTCTACAATATTTTCTCTGAGGTCTTGGCTGATTTCTTTTGATTTTCCCATGATGTCAAGCAAAGAGGCACTGAGTTTGAAGGTAGGCCTTGAAATACATCCACAGGTACACCTCCAATTGACTCAAATGATGTCAATTAGCCTATCAGAAGCTTCTAAAGCCATGACATCATTTTCTGGAATTTTCCAAGCTGTTTAAAGGCACAGTGAACTTAGTGTAAACTTCTGACCCACTGGAATTGTGATACAGTGAATTATAAGTGAAATAATCTGTCTGTAAACAATTGTTGGAAAAATTACTTGTATATGTCCTAACCGACTTGCCAAAACTATAGTTTGTTAACAAGACATTTGTGGAGTGGTTGAAAAATGAGTTTGAATGACTCCAACCTAAGTGTATGTAAACTTCCGACTTCAACTGTATAGTATTTGTATCACATAACTTTCACATAGCATTACACATAATCCTAACTTTCACATAGCATTACACATAATCCTAATTTTCACATAGCATTACACATTTCGGAATTTACAGTATGTACTTTATTGGCAATATCTGAATGCAACTGTGACGAATGTTTGAAGCGGATATGAGCATACTAAGCTAATAGGCCAATAGGGCCTTACTAACTTCATTAATGATGAGCAGGTCACTTAGGTCAATATTTGTTTATTCCCGGGAAGGAGCATTAAAGGGATTAGTCCTAATCAAAGGAGATTATAAACAACTATAACTCGGCTGGATGATAGTATTCAAACTGGTCTCTCTCCACTATGTGCTGTATGTTAGCGGAGAAGGATGTTTGGTTAGGAGAGAATCAAATCCAATGTATTTGTCAGATGCTTCGTAAACAACAGGTATAGACTAAGAGTGAAATGCTTACTTACGGGCCCAACAATGCAGAGATAAAAAAATAGAAATAATAGAAAAAAAATAACCTGCGGAATAAGTACACAATGAGTAACAATAACTTGGCTTTATACACAGGGTACCAGTACAGAGTTGATGTGCAGGAGTACGAGGTAATTGAGGGATATGGATAATGATTTCTAAGTGGAGGCCTTCTTAGTAAACACATAGTCAGATCTCAATGGACCTCTTGTTTACCTTTGACCCTAAGTCTGAGGAACTCAATGGACCTCTTGTTTACCTTTGACCCTGAGAAACTCAATGGCAGGTCCTCCTGACATCGTGTGTTTGTAATTCGACACATTAGGATAGTAGATTAAATGTGAGAAGTGTTGCATCCACAAGGAGGTGGATCACCTGTGTGATTATAGAATAGGGTTGCACAACTCCGATAACTTTCCCAAAATGTTTGTAAAATGTAGCTAGTCTCAACAAAAACCAGTACCCTTCTCAACAAGTGTGCTGAGTTCTGAATCTGGAGCTATCCAAGGGCCAAGGGAATTCAGATAGACTTGTGTTACCATTCTTTGTGTCTTTTCATGTGTCCTTGAGGATCCATACAGTATTCTGTGTGTAACAGAGTTATTTTCTGTGTGTTTCTGCAGTGACAGAGTCGAAAACTCTTGAAATCGGAAGGTCATCGAATCCTGGCATGACCACAATACATTCTTAAGCTTACTTCTTAAGTGCCTGGTAATAAGCCCACTCTTGGTATTTGTGATAACCCTCTCCGCAGACATATTATTTTGTCCTACAGTTGTACAATGTCTGCCATGCATGTAGTGAAGTCTCCATATACGTCCATACCTGTTCTGGTCTTCATTAGACTACGGCTGAGCATCCTCCCGGCCTGACAGAAGGTTTTTCATCTGCAACTTCCCAGCCTGGTCCTGCTCAACCAGAGTCTAACCAAAAACACCCCACAGCCCTGGGCAAGGTCAGAGTTCCCACCAGCACGCAACATTACAGCAACATTGCCTTCTCTAATGGAGAAAGAACAACATTGAAGTTACTCAGACAATATATTCCAGTCCAACCATTCATAACCATCCAATGGAAATGGAATAGTTCCAGATGGTTGTGATCTAAAAAGAATACCGTGCTCCATCAATGACCTGGAACTCACATGGGAATAGACATGTGAGCATTCAAATCATTAAGATTACCAATCATAACTAGTAACTTGACGAGTGACAATGAATGGGAAATGACTGTTTAGCAAGAGTACTATATTAGAGGGCCCCAACCCCAATACTGCAGGGCATAAAAACCATCTGAAGTCCATTCATTCCTTATGAGGTACGGCTGATATTCCTTGGGCAGAGTGTGTGCATGCATTACGACGTGGTTATTCGATGGTAGGTGAAAAGGGGAGACAAACAGACAGAACTAGCGTGCAAGGTTTGATAAGTGGCGAAGCATGGCTCAGTGCAATGCTAATCTGCAGAACGGGTACCGAGGGGTCAGAGGAAATGTGTTGGAAATTATTACTCTCCAATTAAAGGAGTTAGTGTTTTATATACCACCATTTTAATAACCCCCTAAACTCAATGTCCGCACCCGCGTGGAAATCTAATTAGCATAATAATAAAACAAATCTTTCAGTTTAAGCTAGAGATATCTTTCATCCACCGCATCTGCCTATGTAGCACTTCCACATCTGCGGTGAAAGGTGACAGAGCTAGAGCGGTGTTTGTCAGACCATGAGACATCCTGAAAATTGGTCTTCTCAAAAGATAATCTGTAGCGTCCGCACGGTTTGGCCTATAAATTATTATGACCACTCTGTGCAAAGGTGAGACTCTCACGAACATGTACATGTTGGTTGTTTCATCTGAAGGTCCCCCGGTACCAGTTGAAAAAATGAATGGAAGTGCACTTTATATACAAAAGTATGTGGACACCCCTTCAAATTAGTGGATTCGGCTATATCAGCCACACCAGTTGCTGACAGGTGTATAAAATCGAGCACACAGCCATGCAATCTCCATAGACAAGCATTGGCAGTAGAATGGTCTTACCATCATAGGATGCCACCTTTCCAACAAGTCAGTTCATCAATTTCTGCCCTGCTAGAGCTGCCCCGGTCAACTGTAAGTGCGGTTATTGTGAAGTGGAAACTTCTAGGAGCAACAACTGCTCAGCCGTGAAGTGAAGTGGTAGGCCACACAAGCTCACAGAACTGGAACGCCGAGAGCTGAAGCACCCAGCGCGTAAAAATCGTCTGTCCTCGGTTGCAACACTCACTACCGAGTTCCAAACTGCCTCTGGAAGCAACGTCAGCACAATAACTGTTAGTCGGGAGCTTCATGAAATGGGTTTCCATAACCGAGCAGCCGCACACAAGCCTAAGATCACCATGGGCAATGCCAAGCTTCGGCTGGAGTGGTGTAAAGCTCGCCTCTGTTGGATTCTGGAGCAGTGGAAACGCGTTCTCTGGAGTGATGAATCACTCTTCACCATCTGGCAGTTCGACGGATGAATCTGGGTTTGGCAGATGCCAGGAGAACGCTACCTGCCCGAATGCATAGTGCCAACTGTAAAGTTTGGTTGGAGGAGGAATAATGGTCTGGGGCTGTTTTTCATGGTTTTAGCTAGGCCCCTTAATTCCAGTGAAGGGAAATCTTAACGCTACAGCATAAAATGACATTCTAGACGATTCTGTGCTTCCAACTTTGTGAAAACAGTTTGGGTAAGGCCCTTTCCTGTTTCAGCATGATAATGCCCCCGTGCACAAAGCGAGGTCCATACAGAAATGGTTTGTCAAGATCAGTGTGGAAGAACTTGACTGGCCTGTACAGAGCCCTGGCCTCAACCCCATTGAACTCCTTTGGGATGAATTGGAATGCCAACAGCGAGCCAGGACTAATCGCCCAACATCCCTGACCTCACTAATGCTCTTCTGGGTGAATGGAAGCAAGTACCCGCAGTAATGTTCCAACATCTAGTGAAAAGCCTTCCCAGAAGAGTGTGGGCTGTTATAGCAGCAAAGGGGGGACCAACTCCATATTAATACCCATGATTTTGGAATGAGATGTGCGACGAGCAGGTGTCCACATACCTTTGGCCATGTTGTGTATATATGGAGAATGTTTAATGCCAAAAATATGGGGATAAATACAAATAACAAATGTTTCCTGATCTTCTTATATCTCTTAGATATAGGATAGACACTTCAGAACAAACTTCCTTTTGATATTGTCGTATCGGGTGAATGGTGGCAATCATTGCTGATAAACAAAGGAGTCCGCTCATACTGAACTTTGATCATAAGGTTTATTCATATCAAAAGCTTCAGCATAAGTGACAGATGACATGACATCCGGAGAGCGACGCCTCAGAATGGCCGCTCTGCCCTCTCATCGTTTAACCCCTACTTATAAACAATGCAAAAAGATGGGCTCCCTCTTCTGGCCAATCACCAGTCTCCCCTGTCTACAACACACTTCCTGTCTGTTGTATGTGGCGTTACACTAAAACATTCCCTCTTGATACTAAAATCAACATTCTTTCAGTTCCACTTAAAAACATTTAACAAAAGCATAATCCCAATACACGACATTTCCCCCCTTCGAGACGAACAGTCTCGAAAACAAACAGAATAGGATTATGACAAGTAACAATTTATCTTATTGAGTATCTTTAACATTAAACCAAAAACATTCTTCTCTAAAGTGTAAATACCTTTCTATGAATAACTGTTTATGAAGTGTGAATACATTACTATGAAATATGAACAAATCTTTATGGAGTGTAAGAGCGAAAAACTGTCCGGCAACCTTCGTTCCAAATCCATCCATCAATCAAGACAGTAAAATTCTCTCACGGTCCCTCTGCCCCAGGCAACCACCTCGGTACTCCAGATAACCTCATAAACAATGTAAATGCATTTGAAACTATGATGCAATTAAATACACATGTAAGCCCTTGCAAACAAAATCCTATCCAAAAAATATCCACTCTAAGGCTGGTCAACCCATTGGACCCTATAGTGGACCTCTCCCTGCCTAAACTCCCTGTCCCTAAGCATTCACGAAATAAACAAAAACATCTAAGTTCCTCACATGTATTCAATAACATCAAACATCATTCTACAAAAATCAATACCTAAGAATATGACACAATTATGTATTACACATGCAAATATGTCTATATTTCATTGCAGACACTGGAATGTAGTCCACTACACTTCATCTCCCCGTAGTCTCCTCTTCCAATGGATTGTTGATGATGGAATCGGCCACTCCCTCCTGGTTTCATCTCCTCCAGTCATATTGTCCCTTCATATTGTCCTTGTTTGAGTATTTCAATCTCCACATGTCCCCCAAATGCTTCTGGAAGAAAAGAAAAACCAAACAGTATCTTTTGCAAAACAACACTTTCAAATTAAACATCAATATCAACTAAGAATATAAAAATGCTATATAAATGATATCAACTAAGAATATAAAAATGATATATAAATGATATATGAATCACATTATCCTCTTCCCCCCCTTGATTCATAAAATCATACTAAGAATCACACTAATATTGAAAAAATTGAAAAATGATCAAATAATCAAAAAGGATATTTATCCATTAGTAGTCCATCCAGACCCCCTTGTCCATCTTCGTCCAGATCAGGAACAGTCAACAACGGCATCTGAGTGTTGTCTCCAGGCATCACTCTCCAACCTATCTCAATCTCATAGCTTTCTCAAAGGTCAGTAACAAAATACAAACATCACACACAGTGCTATCAAAGCTGCCATTAAATGTAACCCATCACTGCCCCTACTGGCCTACCTGATCTTGCAACCAAGTCTTCGCTGACTTCCGCTCCTTCAGATATACCAAATGCATCCCTTATATTCTTTAATGCATATATAACCCTAGTGATAATATCTGAACTCAAAGTATACCTAATATTATCAATATGATCTTCCCAAATGTTACACCATACCATGGACAAAGACCCCCCTTCTCCCTTAGATTTATCCTTCAATGATAGGCTTGAAGACTATGACATGTAGCCATGTCTCTTTTCATCCAATTTCAAACCTAGCTTCAGATTTCTGTGTCCGGTGCTACCCCTCTTTCAATGGTAAAACCTCATATGGAAGCTTCAACGTTGACATGTAACAACATCCTATCCATCCATAGGGTAAGAATATATACGCTTTATCACCACAAACCCTCCAAATATCTCTAAAATTCCCCATAGTCACATTGTCAGGCAAAAGTTAATCTTTTAACCATCAAAGTCCTGCTCTTCTTACTAACTGGTACATAAAAAGTAACATATTTCTCATTACTACCCTTAAGGTCATGCATACCCAAAGTTATCATATAACATCACAAACTGATATTCCCATAAACATACCCCTTACCTCATATGTTTTATTAGAACAAAAACAACTTTTAGCCCTCAAATGGTTACACCTCAAATGCTTCAGGGTTTGCTGTTACCTGATTTTTCTTCCCATCTAACAAATGCACACAAGTTAATTCACTTAATCCAAGAACACTTAAACCTAGGCTTAAACAAATGTTTTGACAACGACATTATTTTATCTGTTACTGATTGTTGTTGCTGATACAACAGTCATGACAAAGCATAATACTGACACACACACTTGATAGAGGTTGAGCGACCGTCTCTAACATGTTTGTTGCTGGAATTCTCAACAGACATGGACCCTCAAGATTCCTCACTGATATTACAGAATGAGTTACTGGAACCAAAGATTCCTACCTTCCCATCTCTAATTTTCACAACAGAAGAATCAAACTACATGCATATAGTTTCTCTCTTCCCTAACGAGCGGTACTGATCAGATACCTCTCCTTGTCTGTCATTAAAATCAAAGACCTCATCCTGTACCTCCATGATGAATCTATATTGTCTCTACCACTATCTGTTCTCCTATTTTAACCCTATTCGTACTATCATTGACAGCACTCTCCATCCGTAACATAAACCTGAGTCCTTCTTGCTACCCCCTTTAATTTCAGAAAAGTTGTTGTCGGTGTCATACTTCCTACATTTGCTATTGCCATCGTATCATTAATCCCTTCCAAAGTTACCATTAAAGTAGTTGATCTAGTTGATGTATCAACCTTAATTATTTCTAGTAGGAAAGCTACCGATATCCTATGTGCATTATTTACTGTTGGAGTGGCTACTGTAATCTACTCCTCCTGAACTCCCTCAATGACTGTGGAGGCTACAACAGACCTCAACTCTTCCATTATAAGCGTTACTTTATGAATTACATAGCCTTTTAACCAATAAATCTTAACCGGAACAAATTCTAATGCTTGCACTAGATAAGTATACTTCTTCTCCATAATTATCTCTCCATGTGGGAGGAACGTCCCCATCCTAACCCTAATAAGTATTTTTCCCCCTAAAATTGGTGCTGGAGCTATTGGTTCCCTTATAATCAAATGCGATATATTTATGGCTTTAATAACTATCAATGTTGAAAGAGTTAAATTGCTTCTCACTGTTGTTTTAATAGACTGAAGTGTTAATGTCCTTAGTTACTGCATCCATTTTCCCCAAAGAAAAGTTGTCTTTGCTTGTACTTCCATCTATCACCACTAGTGTCACTTTTTCCCAACTCTCAGTCCTACCTGTAATCCCTGACTTTCAAACTTTTGATTATAAAAAATACACCTATAATTACCTTGATCTCCCTACTCTAAAGTGTCCTTCACCACTGTTCTCTCTCTCTTACTACTAACTTTGAAACTTAGCTTACTGTCTTAGAGTTCCTTCAACCTAGTTCTCCTAACTTTTTTAATCTAATCTTTTCTCCTAACCTTTAAAAACCTTTTCCACTGATTTATTCACAAAATCCCTTTACCACCAAATTTTTAGAATATGTGATTGGGAAAGTCCCCACATGCTTCTGACTTCTTTACACACAGACTTGGCAAACGACTAAACACCTTTTAGCCTAGCCTGAAATCTCTTGGTGTAAGAATGTAACCCAGAATAACAGTCACCCCTTTTAACTTTATTTTTCAGACAGATTGTCTAATAGGCAGTCTAATAGATTATCATCCTTCCTATGATATTATCTTTTTAAGCAAATATGATTCCCAAAAACCCTACTTTTTAAAATCCTCTACCAGACAGCCGTTTAGTGTACATCTTATTGTACAATTCAATTTACACCATGCATCTCTTCCCAACAATGCAATAGGTATATGCTCTAATATTAGTATCTTAAGAGTAATTAACTGTTTTACTACCTCAAATCCCTATCCTAATTAGTTAATTCTACATAGTGAGATGTTTAACCTCTTTAGGCTGAACACAGATACGTTTTTACACTATTCACTATCACTTCTCATAGTCCTCTGGTTTTACTTCAATTGTTAGATATTTTCTTCCTAATTGGTGCTATCAGCTGACACCCCCCTTCGTATCTTCTAGGCACTAACAGGTGATCTCGACTGCCCCTGTATCTTCCTTAAAAATGTTCTCTGTTGTTTCCTCCTGACTTGTTGCACTCACAGGTAAAGTAACCAATCTGTCCACAATTATAACAGTCTTCTGAAAGTTGCTGGAAGTGTAGCTGAAATCTTCCTCCTCCTTCTAAGCCTTCTCGTCCTCTTCCTCTCCAATTCTGTGTCTGTCCAGAAACTGGCTGTGGATATGGAACACCTGGTACCCCCCTTGGCTGGTACAATTGCATTTGATATTGTTCAGTTGAAGCTGTAACAGTGATTGTTGATTTGGTTCACTCTGATTCTTCATAACCAAAGCTTCTCTTCTCCTTCTTCTTCTCCAATTCTTGGGATCCTTTTCTCAGCAGTTTCTCCTCTTCTGTATCTTCAGCTGTGTTACTTCTTCTAAACTATTTGCTTTATCCAGGCATGATAAGCATCGGTCTATATCTCCTTCTATTTCTTCTGTGCCAGTCCTTGTAGGACAAACTCCTTTTGAATACACAGCACCTTCAGTCTCCTCTTTCTCGCTGTCTTCATCTGAACTCGAATCTCTTGTATCCTTCTTCCTTCAACTTCCATCAGAGATCAAATCTCTAGTATCCTTCTTCTTTCCTCTCTTGCCAACTTACTTCTGATCACAGAGTCATATCCACCCATGACCTCTTCTCAATCACTCTCATCTTCATCATCCTCGTCTTCTTTAACCTCACTCTTCTCTTTCAGACATCTCATTTTCTTCCTTCTGGAGTTCTGGATTCATCTTCATTGTCATTTCTGCTTGTCCTCTATCTATTATTCATCTTCATCTCTGATGCAACAATCACCCTGCTGGATGATCCCTGGAAGCTGAGGATAAACATCCCTAAGCTCTACTTCCCTTAGCCTTATCTCTATAGCTTTGTTTATCTTATCGCTGGAATCTTTTATCAGTTTTTGTTTGAGAATGAAGGGCAACTTTTGTTTCATTTGCCGGATAACCTAGCAATACTCTTAACTAAAGGATTACCATTTTGTACTATATCAACCGGTGTAATGACTTTTTATAGCCTTGATGTCGTTTTTCCCCATTGTAACAACCCTTTTATATTCCTTTATCGTGAATTATTTTATTTTAGACTATATAGCCTATGGCTTCCCCCCTTCAATTATTAATATAACCCAAACAACCCAAAAAAAAAAAAAAAAAAATTATATGAAATAAATCAATTAAAAATCATGAATAATTAAAACCAATTTTTATTCCTATATCCTATGTCACCAATTTATCAATTAGTGGTGGCTATCTTACCACAACCCATCAAATGCAAATGTAAGTTAGTCAACTTCAAAGCAATCCCCAAAACAAAGCCTCTAACCCTTCAACACTACAATTCCCATAAACCCTTATCTTAATTTTACAGAATAATGTCAGTCCTTGATTCCCAACACAACTCCAATCAAACCCCAGTGATGCACAGAGCCTCCCAAATGCAATTTTTAATGAATCATTTGCCAAGTCTATGTAAAATTGTCATAACATCACATATCCTGTTAGGGGAAGATTTTGTGAACTAGCCTGATATCTGATCCGATCCTCTGCCGCGTCACGTGATGTCACGTCAGCACTTCCTGTATCTCCTCTCTCCTCTCGCTTATCGTTCCTCTCATATGACAGAAGAACAAAGACACAGAATAACATTTTAGTAGTTAATGCAATTACTGAGTATTTCCAACCATTCAATATTCGTTCGTTCTACATTTGCTCTAAGAATTAACTCAGGAATAATTATCGATCGCTCAAAAACATTTTATTTTAATCCGTCATTTAATTTAATTTATTATAATCCGTCAATATATCTCTCTCATTTATCAATTCAATACGTCACAAACCAAGTTTCATCTTTAACCAACCGCCGCTTTACAACTAGAAGACTCGTGTCCAAATATCTCTTTGTCTGTGTGTTTCTCTGTCTTCCTGCAGCCCCCAACAGAAATATGACCCATTAGCAAAAACGTGTTGTAGTTTAGTACCGTAAACCAAAACGTATCCTAATCTCGTGCCATAAACTACAACTCCCACGTTTTGTAGTGTAGTGTCATAAAATTAAACGCATGCGCAAATGCATCCAATGATACGATTCCCAGACAATAGAACGATAGCCTTACGCTACAGCTTCACTATTTTATACCCTATACTCACACAATTACACATAACAGAGCTCACATTTGCGTAGAACTTTGAATTCTACACACACATACATATTTTAAGAGGCTTAGTCCATCGCAATGGGACCTCTAAGGATACGTTAGCATGTAGCACGCAACACAATTAGCATTTAGCATTAGCCGCTATGTACCATGTAGCATGAAACCCAATCCAGCATTTAGAATTAGCCTTAGCCTTTAGCTAACTGCGGCCTACCACGCCCTAAGTAACCTTGCATTGTGCCCAAATCATTGTCCATTTATCACCTGCTAACTTTATGCTGCCGTAAGTTCTGGATAATCATATGAGCGGTTACCCCAAACGAATAATCCGTCGACTATAAGATGAGCATAACATACAATATCATCGTCCAGCTCATGGTTCCCAGAACCAACCTGACACCACCCTAGCGCGTTGCCAGGATTTTATGGCCCACTCCTAAAGAGTCGCCTCGTTTCGAGGTCTTTCCAGATTCACAATGCTCTAATATTGCATATACGTATCTACCTTACTTTATTCTGCCAATATCTGCCGTTAATATCTGCCTTCAATTGCTGTACAATTTTAGAATAATTATTACCAGACTCCTAGTCAACAGCAATAACGCCACACGAGGCACGGTCGTAATGGTACATTCCTCCAGTGTACAATCACATAGCATCCAACCTAACAAGCTCCAAAGCGGTAAGAAAAACTCACCCTTGTCTGGCCATGGCTTCAAAGCGAGTTAGCCTGGCGGCTGAATGAAACAAAGGAGATTTGCAGACCAGCCCCACGTTGGGCGCCATACTGTCCGCTCATACTGAACTTTGATCATAAGGTTTATTCATATCAAAAGCTTCAGCATAAGTGACAGATGACATGACATCCGGAGAGCGACGCCTCAGAATGGCCGCTCTGCCCTCTCATCGTTTAACCCCTACTTATAAACAATGCAAAAAGATGGGCTCCCTCTTCTGGCCAATCACCAGTCTCCCCTGTCTACAACACACTTCCTGTCTGTTGTATGTGGCGTTACACTAAAACATTCCCTCTTGATACTAAAATCAACATTCTTTCAGTTCCACTTAAAAACATTTAACAAAAGCATAATCCCAATACACGACAATATTTTTTTGGGACCTGTATGGGCTAATAGCAGTAAGGCCAAAAATCATTTTTCATCAAATCACTTTGTTATATATTTTTTTGATACTTCAAGGGTCTTAAAATTCTAAATGAAATAGCTAAATGATCCTTGGTTTAACCTTCTTAAAAAAATTATATATAGCTTAGTAGAACCCCCCCCCCCCCCCCCCCGTTTAGACAGGGCTTAGACTCTGATGGGTTAATCAAAAAGACAAATGTCAGCAAACAGAAGGGTAAATATTTGACTGACCGTGATTATTCAAGCAGTCCAAAAGGGCAATATTGTTTACCAAAATATGTTTGAATTGGAACACAATATCCCCCAGCCTGGAACAACAATGGGCTGGTAATGTCATACAAAGTGAATAAACTCTCTCTGGGCTTGTAGTGGTCGAGACTAAGCTTTTGTGCCCAACGACAATACTTTTATTTAGTTGTTGCAGTTTTTATTTCCTTTTATGTCCTCGGAGACTTGGACTTTAGTGCAGCATGGCTCAAAGGAGGTTGGATGCCTTTGTTTTGAGGTTTTCACATTTGAGCGCTGTGGTATTTGGTGTGTGTGTAGAGAGGACTGTGACAAGCTGAAAGGGAGCTGGTCTGGCTCACAGAGAAAGGAGGCCTTGGCTAAACACTGGCCAGGGTCCTGAAGCATAGAGCAACACAGTGGAGGATTAGCATCCATGGATATAGGAACTAATCTCTTGTGATATACTATAGCTGTACATAAACAACATCCTGAGAGGAGAAAGGCCAGCCACTGACATAGCCACAGCCACTGACCTACTGCAGAGAGAGAGGGAGAGGGCCTGAATGGGTTTAAGGCAGGGCTCGCAATAATTAGCTAGCTGCTGACTGTAGAAAGTGCTGGGTCTTGTCCACTTGGAAATGTGGACGTCCTTAGAGGGACAGCGACCAATCGTCTACAGTCTAGACTTCTAGGGCCTCAGTTGGCACAGAGGAAGTGGTTAAAGATACACAGTGCACACACACACCCACACAAACTCCTAATCCCTGCCTACATGTAAATATCTACCTCAACTACTCCAGTATCCCTGTACATTGTAAATGTGGTACTGGCACTGACCCTGTATATAGCTTTCGCTCTTATTTCTCCTGGTTTAGTTATACTATTTTGATATTGAACACTGCATTGTTGGGATGGTCTTGCAAGTTAAGCATTTCACTGTACTTTTGCATGTGACAAATAAAACTGGAAATAAACACAGGCATGGCAACGGAGATTGAATACCTGGCAATACGCAGTACATTCATCTTGTAATGTACACAAATCTTGATATACCACAAAACAGTGGAATTATCATACGTTTTTTACAGATTCATGATATTGTGTTAATAAACAGTAATAGATAGTAGCTTAAGACCATGCCATTATAAAACCCATATGCACAGAACACTTGGCATTCTTTGGGAGAGCTAATAGACTGTCTGTCTGTTGTGTATATGAAAAGAAAACTAGAATATGTGGTTTAAAACAGCAGTGTAGACATTTCTAGGGGCAAAAGGGCTAGCCAAGTGTAACATGTTGGGTCGTCCAATACAAACGTCAGAATGTCCAGACTATGTAAAACTTAAATCAGGCCACACACTTGGCCAGTCCTGTGAGGTGTTTACATGTAAAAAACATATATATGTATATAAATTTTTAGTCAGAAGACGCTCTTATCCAGAGCAACTTACACTTAGTGTTCCATGGTTCTGTAAGGGTGTTACTGGCACAACAGGCGTAGAGGGTACGAGGGTGTCACGGCTAAAATACAAGCCGCAGGCAGCTGACAATGAATGACTGACACATCACAACCAACAAAAAAGCATTAAGTATCAATAGCATCTGTGAGGTATGATCAATATAAAACACTAAAAGGAAAACATCTCAAACCTCTGGCACACCATCCTCATTTTGGTTGCTTTCATATACTGTGTTCTCTCTCACACCAGCCTTTATTTACTCACAATAATGTCAACATTCCACAGTGTATTGGAAAAGTGAAGGGATTGCGAAAAGAAGGCTTTAAAGCTGTTCAAATACTAACAGTACACTTTAATTAACTGGCAGGGCACAATACTGCAGCCTAAAGGAGAGTATTATGTCCAGGGCATAAAACTCCAGCCATGGCTTGCTGGTAAGCTCTGAATGATCTGTTTATTTGGACTGTTTGAGTGCATGTCTCAAGCTCCTGGGTAGATCAGTGAATATGCTGTGTTGGAGTCTGGCATTATGGACTACACAGCCAACATAAGCACCAGCATCTGCCAAATAGTTCAACGTTTAGAGAATATACACTATTTCATATTGACTCCTCATTCATAGTAATTTCAATTAAGTGGGAAAAGCATAAGGAATAGGTTAAGGATTATTTTATTACTTAACAGTTTCTGCAGTTTCTACCATGGAAAAATAACATGTAACATGAGACTATATTTACAATTCAATTTTTACAAAATGTCTTTACAAGATGTTTTGCCGGATCAAAAACTCTAGACTAAAACACTCAAAACACACACATACATACACAAATCAAACGTTGTAATACACATATAAATAAATATAGACATTCACTGACTGTTCCACAACAAATATTTCTACAGACAATAACATATACAATTCGATCATTTCCACACAGTTATAATTTCATTAATAAACATGACATATTATTCCCCATATAATTCTCTGTTACTGAAATATTGCTAACATATTAAAGAGGTAACACAGATGTATTTATGCCTACAGAACACTAATGTTTGACATGCAAAACCATTACAAGCATTCAATTTGAAGCTAGTAATTTATTTACAGTTTAAAATCAAACTTACTCAGTGCTGGACTTGGATGGAAATATGTGCCGATACTCATTTTAGGGGGGACAAACTCCATATTAATGCAGGAGCTCCACAATACTTTTGAGCTAATATTCTATAAGAAGAACAGGAGCGCAAGCAGTAGAAAATTTGAGGTGCCAGTACTCCGCTCCAGTGAGCTCCTGCCCAAGTCAAGCACTGAATGTACATGCAACATACTATGAGAAATATTCTGGGTTAAACTACACTGGTTTTAGTTACATTATTCATCAGTACATACGGTATGCCTAAGGGACATCTTTTTACTTACTTGGTAAAACAAAATAAATAGGTGACATTTCTCAACGAATACATGATTGTGTTTTACAATTGTATAGCATTGTCTTCAATTTAGTTGCTAGGGTTGGGCGGTATCCAGATTTCAATACCATGCCTGTGCCATCCCGGGATATATAGTATAACCGGTAGTGCACACAAGGGCCACCATTTCTTTTTTTTTACTTAAAAAAAAAGCCCAAACACGTAACTTAACAGAATGCTAACAAAATGCTAACAAGTACTAAGGAATCCTCATAGCGGATCCTGGGCAAATGCTAATGAGCGCATGCGAACATTTACTACTAAAACAGACAACCCAGCTCACAAAGTTATGCAAGTATCGCAAAACGCAGTTTGCAGCACGCATAAAACAAATATTAGACAGCAGGGGTTATAATCCAGGAAGGGATTGTCTCTGCTGCTGTTACCAAGAAGCTTGATCTTGCAAACTCACGTTAGCCACTTAGCTAACATTAGCAAGTTAGCAAAACCCAGCTGGAGAGAATTTATTTGGCACATCTTAGATAGTTAACTTAGTAGTTATAAGATATATAGCTGGCAAACATTAATAGTGAATTTCATAAGTGTAGCTCAGTTGGTAGAGCATGGCGTTTGCAACGCCAGGGTTGTGGGTTCGATTCCCACGGGGGGCCAGTATGAAAAATGTATGCACTCATTAACTGTAAGTCGCTCTGGATAAGAGCGTCTGCTAAATGACTAAAATGTTTTAAAAAATAACTTCATTACCTCACTTAAGTTGTGCTGCAGGAGTGACTCACCTCAAGAAGCTCCCATTTTGCTCATTGTGCTTCTTTGTAAACAGACACACATGGCTGGCTCAAACAGCTGTTTTGGGAAACTAGTACCTTAAGCTTCATAATGGAAAATCATATAACAGGTGAAATGATGAACACGATCTGCTTTATCTATTACCTAGTGCACAAGTTGACTGCAGGTATTTAAAAAGTATCAATATTCAAATGCATTTAAAAAAAAAAAAAAAAAACGGTATTGACGGTACTGGAAAGCCATACTGATAATATTTTGAAATAAGCTGGGATGTGGTATATACGGTATACATCCCAACTCTATTAATTACCATGATATTCAAACGAAATGCTTGAATATCATGGTAAAAAAATGATTGTGTGTCCTATTTTATCTAATGAAATACAATTGGAATTGGTAATATACTGTTGCTTTGTAATTGGTTATATTGGATGAAAACAGTTTGGGAACTCCTTAACCATCTTAGTCCCACAAAACTTTCAGTGAAATAACGGGAGAATGAACCAACCTGTCCTAATGAAAAGTCCTACGTAAGAGTATGTATCTGACTGTATGGTGCAGAGAGCCCAGTCAGTGGATTGAATCTGAAAGGACTGTGAGGGGAAAGCATATTCTGTGCAGCCTGAAGGTGAACCCATACCACATGGGTTGGGGTCAAAGTTCATGGTCTGCTGTGTTTGCTGTGTTGCTGTTTGGTTCCACACCGAATTCCCTCCCTGGGTGAAGGTGCTGTGAGACATTGATTCTGGCCACACTGGGTCTGATGGGCCAAGGGGTCTCAATGTCTCTCTGCTGAGGGCTTCTGGTGTGGATGGTGCTGCCTGAGTCTGGGTCCTACAAAACACAAAAAACATGTCAATATCAGTTCCTAATGAAAGTTCAGAATAATGATCAAAAGTATTATGTGCTCATGTAAGGAATATACTCATCAGATGACCTCAAAAGATGTCACTGAAGAGTCACAGATACGCTCCAATGAGCTACGGTATTAAGACCACCTGGACACAGCCTGGTGGTTAACTAGAGGAGAGCAACAGCTGTGATCAGTGGTCAGTGAGTTGGTACTTACGGTGTTGCAGGACTGGTAACACACTGGGGGTCTGGAAGGTCTTGACGGTGGCAGGACCCTCCCCTCCTGACGTTATCACCTGGACCTCCAGTCTGTAGTACGTGGCTGATCGCAGGTTGGACACCACCAGCAGATTATGGTCCTGACAGGGTTAACAGCACAAGAAAAGACAATTAACCATCGTTGGTGCCACTGTAGAAAACATTATTTCACATAACACTCGGTATGTGAGAGGTATTCAGCCACTTCCAAGGACAAATCGAAGCTGATAGAAAATTGCTTATTTTTCATAAGAACCCACACTAAAGAAGACGTTTTTTTGGGGGGTGAAACCTTTTCTACAATTGTAAAGGATTTGAACAGCAATGTTGTATCAACTTCGATTTGTCCTCCAAGACTGTCTGAACACCTTTCTCACATACAGACTGTTGTTCATTGCATTCACCTTGTTTGGAATTCAAGGTAGTAAACCGTTCTGTTCCCCAGATCCTTTTTTTCACATAGAAGTCTAGAGTGTTAGTCCCTTCTGATGTTAACATGTTGAATTAGATGTTGGGTAAACTTGGGCTATATCCCATCTACCCTCTGCTCTCTATTCAGGTAAATAAAGATATATCCTGTTTTCTCTCTTTCCCTTCCTGATAAACTGAGTGTAGCGATGGGTGTTTTTATTTTCAGAGCTGCTAGCAGCTCGCTGGGCGGAGAAGACAGACAGAACGTGTTGTTGATAGATGATGTAAAACAGTGGGTTTTTCAGCGCGGTCACGCAGGATGAAAGAGGAAGCAGGGAAGGTAGATGATACACAGGAGGAGGAGAACTTCTAACGGGACACAACGCCCCTCCCTCAGATCTCGCTCTGTCTCTCTGCCCACCACTGCTTATCTGGTTATTCATGTAAAGAGAGCAACACAGTTGTATCCTTAAAATACCTCCACTCCTGGCAGGCGTTGTATAATGAAATGCTGAAGATAGCGCTTATTCATTCGCTTGGGAAAAATACAATATATCCCTTCCTTGCTAATCTTTTGTGTCCTACAGCAAAAGCAAAGAGCTATGTCCTGGTATAACCTACTCTGAAGGGACTGCATGTAACTTTCCAAATAAGAAGTTCCGTCACAGGAACAATAGTTTTATTTGAATATAATTTAATTTAATAGACTTACTGGAGGCAGGATCTGCGACTGGGAGATGATGCTGTTGGGCAGGCTGTTTTGTCGGCTCTCTGTGGTGACCTCTGCCCAGGTGACCTGAAAGCCTGTGATTCGTTGATGGGCCAGGAACCGTGACACCCGCCACAGGAAGTTGCCCGTGATGTTTCCCTCGTGGATGGAGAAGGATGCCGTCAGATTCTCCGGCTTAGCCAACACTTTGAGAACTGGGGCTGCAGAGAGAGATGGGAATAAATATGTTGAAAAATACTCGTCTGATGGATATGTGTTCTTGGCATAATAAAAATGGTATGGTGTGGTAAGAAATTTGTCACAGTAAATCAAAAAAGGCAATTGTCTACTTGTACCATAACATGAGAAAAAGCCTCTTTCAACAAGCGTGTGGAGAGCCTTGTAGTCAGACACATAATGTTAAATGAGAATCAGCGTATCAGCATAACATGATCTGGTTGTACTGAGCAGCTGACTCACCTCCCTCCCCAGGACAGGGGATGTGTTTGTGGCTCTTGTTCCTGATGGTGGAGCAGGACGGGGTGAGAAAGGTGGTGCTCTCGTCCTTGGCGCGCCTCTTGGACTTGAGCATATGAACGGTGACTTTGTACTTGCAGGAGAAGAGCAGGCCCGGGAGGTTGATGTAGTTCTCCTGAGCCAAGAAACATATTAAACGTTCAGAGCCTTGGTGACTTTGACATAATGTCGCCCAGGTCACGTCCCTGAGAACCACCACAGATAATGAAATACATGGACACAAGAGAGGATCAGATTCCCTCCCTATGCCACGGAACATGGCCCACATTACTGGACCACTTTGAACAGGCACGTGTTAGGGGTTAACCCACTAGTCCTCCATTCAAACTACAATGCAAAATTATGATATCCTTTTTATGGGTTCCAAGTTTAACACAAATATAATGGGGAAACTTAATAAAAACAAGGGACCCAGAGTACATTTCGGGGTAATTGGAAATGAAGATGACATGTCAACTCAATGTTAATGAATTCTTAGCTGCATTCTAATGCCGCAGACTTGTTTCAGACATGAATTAACAATTGACCCTAAAAAACATCTCCTGTGTCCCTTTATCCAGGAAACGTGAACATTTCCTGCTGAGTGGCTGGAATTAGATCTTTAATTTGTAATAATGTCGTTCTACACTAGTAGTCGGTAACTCAGAGGGTGTGTGAGTATTCTCTCTTATATGCAACAGCTCTGATTAAAAATAAACCAAGGCGCCATGTTCGCACATGAGACGAAGACAAACGCTGTGCTGGAATCCTTCCCAGGAATCTACAGAAAAAGGATGTGTATTTCCAAGCAACCAGAGAAGGGCTCTGTGAAGAATGTGTTGATTGCCAGGCCTATGCCATCCTGGAACAGCCCTGAGTTCAACCAGCGCCACACAACCCCACCCAACCCCCACCTCACTCACGCACACGCACCCAGTCCCTGCACCCAATGTTCTCATTCTTGGGGTGCATGGTCCCCCATTCCCGGAAACATTGTTTTAGTAAATGTGTTTAATTGGGCAGCGCACCACATTTGACCACACCAACTGAGTCATAATCAAAACAACAGTCTTTTTTTTTTTTTTTTTTTTGGGGGGGATGGATCAGCTTAATATTGCAGATAGATTGTATCTTCTATCAATGTAATTGTCTGCATCACTTCCAATCCCCCATGTTTTTTTTATTTTTTATATATATATTCCCCTTTATTACTTTTCAACCCCACCATCCTTTCCCTACTTGGAGTAAATTAGTGAACAACAACGCCCAGGCCTCTACTTCCGGTCTATACTTACTATCTACACCTTATGGACAGAGTTAATTTTACAATAATTCTATATCTATATATATATATATATATATATACATACACATATACATATATATATATATATATATATATATATATATATATACATACATATACATATATATATACATATATATTTATTTATTTTTTTGCTCCTGAACTTCTTCTACTCTCAACCTCTCCGATCATTTTCATGATGTCCATCCGGTTTGCTTCTAAATGCCATATCTTTCTAACTGTGCTCTTTCCCAAAAGCTCCCAACATACAACCTATATACTTATTATGGACACAGTATGCTTACATTATTAGCTATCTTTGTTATTATTTGTTGTTATTTGTTATTAGTCCCATCCTTCAACTCTATTCAATACCTCCCATCTATCTCTTAACACCATCCATATAGGATTTCTATTTGCCATATATATTTCAACCGTACTGTGATGTTTTACAAAAGTTCTGAACCTTTCTATTCTCATTGCTTCTACAGATTGTGAATTAAAAATAAACATTTTTGCTAAAAGTATTATTATATTATTGATTGATTGACTATGACTTTTCAGATCACCCAGTAATGCTATCTGCAAGGTTAGTTCCAGGTAAATATTGCAATCGTTTAGCCATTCCTGGACCTGTGTCCAAAAACAAGCTACAAATGGACAGAACCAAAACAAATGATCTAATGATTCTATCTCTTCACAGCAAAATCTGCAGAGCTGGGAAGATTGTATCCCCCATATAAATAACATTCTATTGGTAGCAAGAATTTTATATAATAATTTAAATTGAAAGATTCTAATTTTTGAATCCGGTGTCGTTTTGCGTGTCAGTTCATAAACACTATGCCATGGGATCGGTACGTCAAAGATCTCTTCCCAACTATTTTGCAATCTATATGGGACGGCTGTCAATCCTTTGGTCCTTAAGTGAAACTGATATACTTTTTTATTTATCACTGTTTTCCTTAACCAATTATGTTCTTTAATGCAAGGCCGACAGACAAGTTCCTTACTTTCTCCCCCTTCAACTTTCCTCTTCCACTTTTGCGGTAAGGCTGCAATTATTTGGTTGTAATTTTGGGTAGAGCAGACATTTCCATATGTTTTTGTTAGCTGCATGTGCGACATAACTCCACCAGTCCTACCGATGATATCATTTACGAAGATTATACCTTTTTTAAACATTCTGTCAAAAAATAAAGGTTTTTTGTCAATTAGTATATTTGAATTTAACCACAATATTTGTTGCATTATTTGTTCTGTCGTTTCTGGAGGATTAAATTGAAATTGCAACCAACTTTCTATGGCTTGTTTTAGAAATAGTGACATTTGGGAGATTATTTCCTTTTCAAATAACTGAAAGTGAGAGGTTGTAATCTGAATAAAGGGAAAAAGGCCTTTCTTGAACAGTGGGTGAGACAATCTTACTAATTTGCTTGAGAACCAGTTCGGATTTAAGTATAACTTTTGGATGACTGAAGATTTTAGTGATAGGTCTAATGCTTTAATATTTAATAATTTCTGTCCTCCGAATTCATATTCATTATATAAATATGCTCTTTTAATTTTGTCTGGCTTGCCGTTCCAAATAAAATTTAATATTTTTTTCTCATATAATTTAAAAAACTGTTTGCTAGGCGTAGGCAAGACCATAAGCAAATAGGTAAACTGGGATAATACTAAAGAGTTAATCAGGGTGATTTTTCCACAAATTGACAGGTATTTTCCTTTCCATGGTAGTAAGATCTTATCTATTTTTGCTAACTTTCTATTAAAATTTATTGAAGTGAGATCATTTATTTCCTTTGGGATATGTATTCCGAGTATATCCACATCACCATCAGACCATTTTATTGGTAAACTACATGGTAATGTAAAAATTTTATTTTTTAGTGATCCAATACGTAATATAGTACATTTGTCATAATTTGGTTTTAATCCAGAGAGGTTAGAAAATGTATCTAGATCCTCTATGAGGCTGTGGAGGGATTCTAGTTGTGGATCTAAAAGAAAACATGAATCATCTGCGTACAATGACACCTTTGTTTTTAAGCCCTGTATTTCTAATCCTCTGATATTATTATTGGATCTGATTTTAATAGCTAACATCTCGATGGCCACAATAAATAGATATGCCGATAGTGGACAACCTTGTTTCACTCCTCTTGACAGTTTAAAACTTTCTGAGAAATAGCCATTATTTACTATTTTACACCTAGGGTTACTATACATGATTTTGACCCATTTTATAAGAGATTCTCCAAAATTGAAATGCTCCAGGCATTTATATATAAATTCCAGTCGAACTTTATCAAATGCCTTTTCGAAGTCTGCTATGAATAGCAGGCCTGGTTTCCCATATTTTCCATAGTGTTCTATTGTTTCCAATACTTGCCTTATATTATCTCCAATGTATCTTCCATGTAAAAAACCTGTCTGATTAGAATGAATAATATCCGACAATACCTTTTTAATTCTATGCGCTATACATTTTGCTAGGATTTTTGCATCACAACACTGAAGTGTAAGGGGCCTCCAATTTTGTAAATGGACTGGATCTTTATATTTTCCACTTGTATCCTGTTTCAGTAATAATGAGATCAGACCTTCTTCTTGAGTGTCAGATAATCTACCATTTACATAGGAGTGGTTAAAACATGCTAATAACGGTCCTCTTAGTATATCAAAAAAGGTTTGGTATACCTCGATTGGTATGCCATCCAACCCTGGAGTTTTCCCGGACTTAAAGTCTTTAATTGCATCCAGAAGTTCCTCCTCTGTAATTTCACCTTCACATGAGTCTTTCTGTGTGGCTGTTAATTTGACATTATCAATAGAAAATAAATCTCTACAATAAGCTTCAGTTAGAGGAGATGGAGGCGACTGAAAAGAAAACATATGCTTAAAATACTTTGTTTCTTCCTTCAAAATATCATTAGGTGAATTATGGGTGACTCCGTCAATTGTAACCAGTTTCATTAAGTTCTTTTTGGTAGCATTCCTATGTTGAAGATTAAAAAAGAATTTTGTGCATTTTTCCCCATATTCCATCCAGTTTGCTTTATTTTTATAATATATTACACTTGATCTTTCTTGAATAAGTTTTTCCATTTCTTTTTGTTTTTCCTCTAATTTATTCTGAGCCTCTATGTTACAGTTTTTATTGCCATCTATCTGTTCTGTTAGACTTTCTATTTCCTTTCTTAGTATAAACTCTTTTGACCTAAATTGCTTTTGTTTTCGAGATGAGTACTGAATTGCATGGCCTCTAAAGGCACATTTAAAGGTGTCCCATACAATAAGGGGATTCGCTGTACCTATGTTATGTTGGAAAAAGTCAGTTATAAATTCCTTTGTTCTAATTATAAATAAATTATCATCTAATAGGCTTTGATTAAATTTCCAATATCCTCGCCCACGTGGAAATTCAGTCAGAGTAATGTATATGCCTATTATATGATGGTCCGACCGCATTCTGTCCCCTATCAACACTTTTTTTACTTTTGGTGCCAACGAGAATGAGATAAGAAAGAAGTCAAGACGACTAGCTTGATTCAGTCTCCGCCATGTATATCTCACTAGATCAGCATATTTAAGCCTCCATATATCTACTAGTTCTAATGTATCCATGACATTCACAATTTCCTTAAGAGCATGTGGGTGATTGTTTGTGGTGTGATTTCCTTTTCGGTCCATTGAGCTATTTAAAACAGTATTATAATCCCCCACCATAATAATCTTTGATTTGCTGCAAAGCTACACAACGGGACTGAGGCGCTGAGTGGGGTCCTTTTCTTTAGACAACATGCCTTTTCATAACGCCAGACAAAAGAGGCTGGCAGGCGATTTGCATACCACTGAGCCACACATCAAGTCATGGGTCTACGCAGCCACCGACACTTGGACTGATGAGGTTTACTCTGATAGAACAAGGATTTGGGAGATGGGACTAACCTGCGTGACTGATTTCTCTGCTCCTCTGGTCTCGTTATGGCTGCAGTACTCAGGCATCCACTGGACATGGTAACGACTCACCAGAGGGTCTAGGAGGAGAGAAGTGGA